>NW_005841931.1:1195955-1230129 GCF_000455745.1 Alligator sinensis | reverse complement strand
TCCCTCATTGAAGAGGGTGCAGTATTTGCCTTTCTCTGGGACTTTCCAACTCAGCTCATGAGTTTTGCCGTAGAATATGTGGCTCTCTGTCCTTCCACTTGGAGAGTCTGGTGCTGCCAGTGGTGCTAGCTTGATTCAGTCGGGCATTCTCAAGGGAATTTGTTTAACATCAGAAAATGCTGATTTGTTGAAACCAGATGTTTGTTGGAATGCGGCAATTTTGATAGCCCCTTTTGTCAGGAAAGGTTTATTGGATCCAGAAAGGTGAGAACCTGAAATAGACAGTTGACTGAGATTAGTCACCTTAGTCTGATTCAAGCAGAGCAGAGACTTAAAGCTGAGTCTCCAACATCCCAGGCCATAACTGTTGGTTATTGGCTGTTCTTGAGGCAGTCAGGAGAGCTCAGACCATTTTCATGAAATGCCTGATGGTAGGGCATCTACTTAATTTGTAGTTTCACGGTTTTTGTGGAAACCACAAAAAACAGCATTGTCCGTGATTGCCAGAAAATATTGCACTGGTCATGATTTCGTACAAAATCAATCTAAAAGAAAACCCAGCACATTATTCATATAACATGTGTGTGTGTATGTAATATAACATATACTATATCATTCCTTATAACTCATTCACATAATTATTCATACACATTATTAATGTAATACACTGTTTTAGAATGTCCCAATGCTTACCACAATACAAAGATAATGTGACGATCACTGTAGCCATAGATCACATGATTGAGAGTTACTGTCTGTTAGTGACATAGACTAAGTGAAGGCACGAGTCAGTGAAGTGAAAATGTTTTAGCGCCATCTTTTAAGAAGTTAAATGCAATGCTGCAGTCTGAAGATGAGTGAAAAGAAATTAAAAAAAAAAAAAGCTAAATACATTTCAGCTCAGGATTGTGTAATGTCATTCCTTGCAGGAACTTTACATTCAGAAGGTGATAAATTGATAAATGTGACTCTTGATATATCAAGGAAAAACAGCATTGATAGCCACTTACAGTCCAAATTTCACGTAAAATGAAAGGCTTCTGCAGAGGCTGAAGATCGGAACAAAAAACAAATGATAATGTCCTCGGTGTTTAAAAGGACCACTGAAAGCAGTTTAACAAGAAATGCTCATGGAAGCATTCACTGCTGCCAGCATACCTTTGGAAAACATTGATAATCCAAAACTAAGGGAGTACTTCAACAAGCACGTGCCCAATGCTGGCAGCTTCCCATGTGCAAATAAACTTCACCAGGATTATCTACCAGGGGTATTGGCTTGCATGTTCAGTCTACAAAATCTGCATTGACAGAATATGAATCAATTTTGATTGTAGCAGACAAAGCAACAGATGCACAGGATAACTGTGTACTCCACATTTTATTTGTACCTGGGAGCTAGAAAGGCCACAGTGACCCACCTGTTTTTTCAAACAGAGTTCAACTCGGGTCAGTAAATTTTGCAAGTGAAGCACAAGCTGTTGTGAAGGTTGTTGTAAGCTATGGTTTATAGTTTAACAAGATCTCAGCATTTGTCTGATAATGCAACATACATGTGTAAAGCCTTCTTCGACATGCTCCATGGAATGATCCCCAATGCAATTCACGTTACCTGCAATGCACACACTTTTCCTTTCTTTAGTAAATAATATCTACACCTTCCTGATCTGAATAGACTGGTTTCCTCCTTTAAAGAAAATGTTCAAACATTGTCCAGGCCATAACCTTTGATACAGGGAGTCCATTGCCAATCAAAGCAGGGAGTCCATTGCCAATCATGCAACTATGCTGCTTCCACCAGAACCAGTGCTTATAAGGTGGAATTTGTGGTTTAATGCAGTTTCTTAACATGCCAAAAATATTAAGTACCACCAACAATTTGTGTGAGAAGAGCTTGAATCACATCCAGCACAGAGTGCACTCTTCAACTACGCAATCTCTTTAAAACAGGGTGACATTGAAGATTTAAATTAAATTTGTGGCTGAAAACGCGATCTGGTTCTTAGAGCTTCTAACGTGGTTTGAAAGGCAGCAGGTTTTCATTCGCCAAGCACGCAACAAGCTGATGGATTTGATAAGTTGGGTTGAAGATGTGGCATCACAACTTTCAGATTGTCAAACTGAAAACCAGCGCAGAGAAGAACTGTTCCAGTTAATAGTTGCAAAGTTAAATCAGTACTGCAGGTACGTTCAGTCATTACCACTGAGATTTAAACAACAAGCTGCCTACTTTTTTTAGTGCTTTTCCCATTTTTGACACAGATTATGCATCTTTTGGAGTTTTGATCCTCATCTAATTAAATCAATCCTTGGATGGCAGAAAGAGCATGACAATGAACGTGGTGCTTACATGAAGTTTGTCAAAGAATGCCAGATATCTTTGAATATAACTTAGTTGTGGAATTCTGTTTCTGATTGGTTTCCACATCTCTACAACTTGGCAAAACATTGCCTTTCAATACCAACCAATTCAGTAGATGCAGAACGTGCGATCTTGGTTTTCATACCACAGAGACAGAATATGTCAGCTACAAGTGCCTGTGGATGCTGCATGCTAGTAAACAACTAAAATGAATTGTTTCTGTTAAAGTTGGCATGGATTAGTATTCTAAACTTTTCGTAGAATGCTACATATAAAAAATAAGTTACAATTCATTTGTTATATATATTTATATTATAATAAATTAAAATCTAAAATTAAATATATTTTTAGGTTTTTTTTAATAATATAAATTATATTATTTAATTTCAGCAGAATTTGCTTTTAAATTATATTGTATATGCCTCTCTGCCAGTCAGCAGCAAGGGGTGGGGCTGCTGGGAAATGTCCCCGAAATCAGCTCTTTGTGGTGCAACCAAGCCACAAAAATTGGTTGGTTTTCCCGTGAGTTAAATAGACCCCTACTGATGAGTGGTATATTCCTGATGAATGAAGGAAAATTTTTTCAAATTATTATTATTTTTTGGATGGGGAAAACCACTTCCCCTCTGGCTTTAGTGTTCACATTGTATAAACCTTGCAGTTGAAAGCAGAAGGATCAGTCTATCTGGCCCCTGGGTGAGTATACACAAAATGTAGGAGTGCTCTTGTGGGAAGGGGTCTCCCCTCATACAGCCACTGGCTTGGGCACAACTTCCCCTCTGTTCTTTAGTTAAGGAAATAATCTGCATTTTGTACAATCTTTCTGAGAGTTAGATTTAACAATTTATTTTAAAAAGGTGAACAAAACGCAATGAAATACTTTACATTCTTGATCATTATCTACAGCCGTAAACTAGAGACTCTGTGTGGGAACTGTGGATAGGTTAGTTCATGACTTGGGTCAGCAGGGAAAAAAAAAAAAAGGAACTATGGGGGGAACTTCAGCTGAAAATTGTCTCGACTAATCCTAGTCACATGCGCTTAATTGCATATTTATACAGTAGTAGATTTAGCTGCAGCATTTAGCAAGGGCTTCACACACTGTGCTAACACAATTTTGTTTAAATTGCACATGCCAAGTCATTGAAAGTCAAGGCTCACTGGTTTGTAATCTTCTTTCTTTCTTTTTTCCTGTACACAGGAAGGTAACATTAATGGCTCTTTCTTAATGCTTTTCTGTTTGCTGGAAGTTTTATAAAGTTTAATAATCCCTATTTACTAGATAAAAATTACTGAACATGATTTTCTTCAGTGATATGTAATGAAACTGTTTTAAAGTGTGTATGTTTTGTAGAGCACAGTGAACGTTTTAGAGGTG
Source organism: Alligator sinensis (assembly GCF_000455745.1). NCBI lineage: Eukaryota > Metazoa > Chordata > Crocodylia > Alligatoridae > Alligator > Alligator sinensis. Next base: position 1,226,392 of record NW_005841931.1, on the reverse strand, counting down.
TAAAGAGAGGAAGGATGATCTTCAATTAAGGCGCTAGATTTCTATGCAATGGATCTAGACTCTACTGAAGGCTTTTGTGGGTCCTTTAACAAATTGCTTTATCATTCAGTGACTCAGCTCTCATCTGTGAAATGAGACACTTTCCCTGCTTCTCACAGCGTTGACACTTACTATACTGCTGAAAAGCATACAAGTACCTGCATTGACTAGTCAATGTACATGCACGTTAAAGTGCATGACATGTCCAAGTAGCCTCTCTTTGAAGAGCATTTACTGTTAACAATTACATATATTCTGTATCCAATTCATAGTCTTGAAAATATCTTTTCCTCTTGGAATATTGTACACTGATGGTGCAAAAATGCAATGAAATGAATGTTTTGGGGGCGTCTAAAGATATTGTGTATTGCAAATGAGGGGTTAGTAAAATTAAGGGAAATGGGTCACTCAATTTTTAAGCATAGAGCTGTTGAATAACATCTGAACCTCTGCATGGTTCTCAAACTAATTTCAAATGGTTGCTTCCTAATAAATAAATATAATGCATAACCTTTAAAAACTGGAAAAATAGACTTTGGAAGGTGGATTCTGACTGAAGTTATGCATATTGTTGCCTGTGCATGTGATCTCAAGTGTGTGGCATTAAAATCTGGTTTTACGGGTCCATTTCACTGCCTTTGTTGCAAACTTTATTACTTTTTTGCCAGGTTTGCTTGGCACAGTGTTTACAGAGATGTGGTCCATACCTCAAGGAGCCTTGGAATAACAAAGATAGTGCTTAAAATTAATGTTATCCTTCTAAGCGTGTCCTCAGGCTAAAAATTGTTGACACTGGTTCAGTACTTTGTAGGCTATTCTGTATTTAAATAAGAAGAAAACATAGAATAAGTGCAGATACCTGACACAAACCCCCTAAATATGGTGGATTCTTCCAAATACAATACTGTACAATCAGCAAGTTCCAAGAATATGGTGTTGGTTGTCAAGGAAAAAATTATGCATCAGTTATTGCCAGTGAAACAGAGGAAAAGTAGCTGTTTGCATATTTAATGTTTCAAGGTTACTTTGCCTGTAGATGCCCGTCTGTCCAATTTTAACATTAACATATCCTATATCTAATAAAATTACTAGCCACAACATTTTGGTTGGCATAGATAGCTTCATTCTTTATTACTGCAATACTTGTTAAATATAATAATCAAATCTTTCTGTTTACTGTGTATTTATCTAAAAACAAGATGCAGTTGTAATGACTATTGAGTTTCTGGTATGTACGTGGCCATGGGATTTGAAAACTTGTTAAAACTTTCTAAGTAGCTGTCAAACAAACATATAAATGGTCTATTCAAGCTTTAAATTTATAACTATATTTTATACAGAGATCCTACAACTAACACAATCTGACTAAATACAAGAGTAATTTTCTTAGTTGCAGAAATCATGTATTCTATAATCATTTATATCTTGATTTAAATATATTTTAATGATCTAATCTTTTCTGTTTGCAACTGCACCATTGCAAACAGACTTGCTTATAAACAAAACATTCTTTCTTTTTCCTAGAATTGATGTAACTGAAGTTCAGATAGCAATAATAATCCTCCTTCTGTTATCTGCATGTGGTGGAACAACTATGTGGGACTCTAAGGTAAATAAGCAGTCAGACTTTTAGTTCTGTATTTGAAGCTGTTGTGCAAGTATATTAAGACTTGGCAGTTTGTATAGTGCACTATATTTAGCTTGTGTAGCACTTGTCAAATCTTTGCCTTTTTTAATCCATATATAACATGGATTTTTTCCATGTAGTTTTCCACTGTATACCAAAGTGGTTTCTTATGCATAAAATAAGAGCTATGCAGAGGGGCAGAAAAAACTCCATCTGCCATATAGGAAGTTTAGGTTTCAAACTAAAGAAATGAAATAAATCTTACCCATGAGGATGTGGGGGTAGATATAAACTAGTTACTATACAGTTAAAGTGGACAGGAATTTACCATTCATCACGTGCCCCATTGTAACTACCCATGCTTGCTCTTTATTAGGGGTGTGCAAAATGGGCCGCATTCAATTTGGATTCAGCCCAAATCGGAGACAGTGATTCGATTAATTGATTCAGATCACTGTCCCGATTTCTATTTGGCTGAATCCAAATCTGAAGATTCAGTGCTGATTCAGAGAATCAGTGATTCGGTCGTAGACACAGCTTTAAATGTTTTTTCTACATACCTCAAGGTACCTGTGCAGCTCGTGAATGCTGCTATGTGGGATGCTCCATCCACCCCACCAGGAGCACAGGGGGCCCTCCCGTGTGCTTGGTGGTGGACCCGGAAGTGGACTGAAAGTACTTCCAGTCCGCTTCTAGGGTCCTCCACCGAGTGCACGGGGGACCTCCCCTACCTCCCTCCAGCTCAGTGATTTGGCTATGGGGAGACCCTAGGTGCCCCCTCAGACCCAGGAGGCACCAGTCGCCAAGGCGGGAGGGGGGTGGTGTCTGGTCCACTTCCGGGTCTGCTGCCATGCCTGCTGGGGACTCCCCTACATTCCAGTGGCACTCTCCATCCACCGGAGCATCTCAGCATTCATGAGCTGCCTGATACCTTGAGGTATGTAGAAAAAACATTTAAAGCTGTGTTTATGTCCGAATCGTTGAGTCTCTCTGAATCAATTCAGAGGGTTCCGATTCGAATCGGAGAGATTAAAAGGTCTCCTGATTCGATTAGGAGATTCAGCTGCTGAATCAGGCCAAATCGCCGCCAAATTGAATCACCAACCAAAGCTTCGTGCAGCGCTACTCTTTCTCTTTGGTAAATTGAAATTAAATTGGGGTAGCAAAGCACTCTCATAGAATGTATATCCTGCCAACTATCGCACGTCAGCTGATGCATGGTAATGCAGCTTTCCCCTCCTCAAATAGGCTTTATTTTGTTCTGGAACAATAGTTTTATTAGAAACCATGAATGGAAACATTAGATTTCATAAGCTTAACTCATTGATTATTCTGTCTTGTTGTAATTACTGGATTGTTCTGACATGCAACGAGTCTGTTGCATTTTAAGGAAAACAAGTCTGTTGTAAAGTAGTTTCTACAAATTTATTGGTACTCTTTTTTTTTTTTAACTCTCTGCTGCCTTTGGAAGTCACTTGAAACTGCAGTAAATGCTAAAAGGTAAATATTTAATGAAAATGTTTTTGCATTATTCGTATTATCCAAATATACCTTACGCATGCGTATTCACGTGCACGCACACCCACTTCCCCCCCCATCATCTAATCTAAATGCACAGCAGTCAGATAGAATTACATTTCCTTTGGTTCTGCAGCATGCTGACAGATAAATTATCTACCTTTTTTCCTCTGCAGATTTCTGACACAACAATGTGATATTATTAGAAAGTAGAGAAAATTGTTTTTAAAGAGCTCTGTAAATACAGACACTTTAAAATTCAGCTACACTTCAAGAACCGAAACCGCTATGCTTCAAGTACTTCCAAAAAAAAAAAGTGCTTTCATTTTAATAGATCTGCACTCCTGGAATTGTTGGTTTGAGTATAAGTTTCAAGGAAAAGGAAGAGTTAAAATAAAGCCATGAAAATTTGTTGCATAGATTTCTGTAGTGGAGGAACTTCTTTTTTCCAAGCGTATCATCCTTAATTTTTTTTTTTTTTTTTAAACCTCTTTTCTGCAAGATCCCTTGGGTAGATCTAAGCCTGAAGACTCTCCCTGTTCTTGGAATAGTGTGTGGAGCAATATATTCCTCTTTCAATTACTTTAGTGTCATCTTTGGCGGAGGAGTTGGAAAGAATGGATCTACAATAGCAGTAAGATGCTTTAAACTGTTCAATTATAAAAATCCCCAGTCAGTGACCTGGCCAGAAATACTGACTTAAGCAAGCCTAGTATGTTTGTAAGTTCTGTTTGATATACTTCAACATTGTTTTAAGCCAGGAGTGCTCAACCTCTGGCCCCACAGGTCAGATGAGTGACATGGGGTTACTCTGCAGGCCAGTTCAAGCTCTGAGCACCAGGATCAGATGGTGGTGCCTGGCACCACCCCCTCCCTGCCCCTTCATGCACTGGGATTTGGCCCTAAGGGAGCGACACCACCCCTTCCTGCCCCTGTGTGCCAGGATTGGAGCCTGGTGGCCCAGCACTGCCTTCTGCCTCCAGGATTGGGCCCTAGGGTTCTGGCATCACCCCTTCCTGCCCCCGTGTGCCAGGATTATACTGTGGGGGCCTGGTGCCACCCCCCAACCCCCCACACTAGAATTGGGCCATGGGGCCCAGTGCTGCCCACACCTGGCCCTGTGCACTGTGATTGGGCACCTGATTCAGTGTGTGGGGCCTGGGGCTCCCCATGGGTCTGGAAATTTAGCAGCTAGAGAGCAGTGGGGAGCCCTGTGGGCCAGATGCCATGGTGCCAGAAGCCAGGAGTTGAGCATCCCTGGTTTAAGCCATAATACATAGTTAGCTAGTCAGATCTCGGGTGAAGTGGTCACTCCATGGCCCATTTTCTGTATACCCTTGATTGGACCTCTTGTATTGTCATGGAAACACCAATGAATGTTGAGTGGTATAAACAAAAAAAGCCACCTCAAGTGGTGCTGTTGGATAGACGCTCAGGAGTTGTGATTCCATTTGATTTCAGTGTGAGTTGTGATTGGTCACTGCTTCTAGAAAGTCATGGCAAAACACTTTTTTTTTGCTTTTGTTTCAGGGAACTAGTGTTCTTTCACCAGGTCTCCACATAGGATTAATTATCACCTTGGCAATTGTGATCTATAAAAAATCTACAACTCATTTGTTTGAAAACCACCCATGCCTCTATGTCTTAACATTTGGATTCGTGAGTGCTAAGATCACACAAAAATTAGTGGTAAGAAATCCTGTCAGTTGTTAAACTTGGCATGTGTTGAGTGTGTCGGACTGTGTTTTCCTTTCTTTCATAAGAACCAATGTGCAATTTTTCTCTCGGCTCTGACAATGTACTGCATTCATTATTGCAAACCTAACCTAGGCCTTTGTCTTTCAGTGGGCACCCTTAAACTAACTGTGGTTCGCATCAAATTCAAGATGCAACATTTAAAGTGTGACCAATGAGTACATGTATTTAGAGTTTAAAGGCACAGCTATCTTTTCTTGTTTCTCTTGAGGGGCAAAATCTAGTAGTAATTCACTTATATCCATAGTGTGTTTTGTTTGGTGTTTTTTGTGTTTGCTTTATTTTTGGCTGTCAGAGCTGACTTCTGTCATTGCCAGTAAAGCACTGGCTGGAGAGTTACAATCTCAGGTTTAGTTAAATTGAATTTATTTACAGTACACTATAACATTTTAAGCTTACATCAATGTTCAATGCTATTCTAACTTCCTGTAAGGAAGACACTGCAAACAAGATGAGATTTTTTTTTTTCTCTCTACTAGATTAGAAGCCACTATACCACCTTTTTCAGTTTTATTCTAGCTGTAAATGCTTTGGAGTTTGGTGTGTATTTTGTTTTTTGCACCCGCCCCCCACCCCCTTGTGATTTGTATAGGCACAGGCTTTGAGTCTCTTCTCTGTCTCAAAGATTCAGTGCACAGCTAAACAGTGAAATAGGGTTGAGGCTGGAGATCTTGTTTAGTTTTCAGTAAGCAGGTCACTGACTCCTGCTTTGACTTCAGGAGCATATACAGAGCACAGGACAAAAAAGGGTTGGCTGCATAAGGCTGGAAGATGTACAAAAAACTAACAGCAGAGCTAGGAGCTAGCCCAAAAGAGTAAGACAGTGTCTTCGGCAAAGTTCTCTGTCCAGTTCTGTTTTTTATGGCTGGGATGGATCCAAGTATGGTGGCTTGTGGTTAAATAAAAACCTTTGTAAAATGTTAACAGATTGGACCCCCCGTCCCTCCCACACACAAGATTATAGAAAAGTCGGGGATTACATTTACAGGGAAGGAAGAATGATTTCTATTTCTAGTTTTGGTTTTTTTTCTGTGTATATAGCCTCTTCCATTCAATCTTTTCTATACTGGACGTAACACTCATTTCTTCAGGACCTTGTTCAATCTCTGTCTTGGGGGACCAGGCTGGGGGAGGGAAGTGTGCAGCCAGGGTTGTGTTTTGCAGGCGCGCACACACAAATGTATTGGGCATCCTACAGATAATTACTGTACTTTGCAGGCAGTTTTAGTTAAATCCAGAGGAAAAGTAATCCTCTTTCAGTTTTTACAACTAAAAATATTTATAAAGTCCAAAAATTGATTCTTGTTTCATTTTTAGTTGTTGCATCAGTCTTTCAGTAATTACTTTCTCAGTGGCCACATTCAGAGGGGAGGGTGGCACCTAAATGCTGTATTTTAAGAAAGCAACATGAGTTTAAGAATCATTGTGACATGGGAATTTTGTACTTTGTAGTGTGACTTGTAAACAGCTAATATTGTTAAATCTAAACATTTTTTTTAGAGTGATACTATTCCATTTTGCTTTATTCAACTATACTTTTCTTGTAGTTGGTGTCCTAGTTCTGTTGGTCACACATAGGAAGCTAACATGATGGTGTCTCTCTTCCTGTTGTGGGAGGAGACTCACCTCTGTATACTTTGACGTAATTATAAAATGGTGCCTAGGAATAAAAGCAGAAGCAGGAAAGCTGAAAAAGATCAACCTGTAAGCAGGCCTGGATTAGAAAGGCAGAGGGAAAGGGTGAATCTTGGGTTTAGGCAGAAGATGCTCTTTATGGTGGCAGAACCCAGTGTCTTTTAAAATAAATTTCCTTTTCAGAAAAATAACATATTTTCTTGCATACAACACCCACTCCCGAAATAAAACAGTTGTTTTTTTTCCGGAGTCATGGCTGGCTGTGTGATGTGAGGTTAGTCTTTCTGGAAATCTATACCAGATACAGACATGCAGGCACATGTGGTTTGTGGCACCACAGACCTCTTTGCAGCACCACAAACCTCATGCATGCCCAGCACATTAAAACATGCCCTGCCCTGCAAATTTGTAGTATGAGGGCAAAATTCACTACTGGGAAATCCCAGTAGCAAAAAAACCCCAAAAACCCAAAAAGCAGCATGATGCACACACACCACAGGAGTATGCGCCGACAGACACAGAGGCTTGGTCCTCCAAGGAGACACTCTAGCTGTCATCTAGAGCATCTCCCCTCCTTTCACTCTGCCCCAGCTCTTCCAGCATACTGGGAGCCAGGAGAAGTGGGGAAACAGCAGTTTGACTGAAGCAGGGCATATTTCCCCACACCAAAGCACGCGTGCAGGTGTGTGCGTAGTGGCACAAATTTGTGCTGCTATTATTTTTGCTGCTGCAAGCACATGGCCCTGCATGTGGGGACACACCCATAGTGTCCAGGAAGTGTGGCATCCCAAGAGACAATCTGGGTGAGGTAGAAGGAACTTCCTGCCTTACCAGTTGTTTCATATGTTGGAACAGGTTTTTCATTACTTTAAACCTTTTACACCAGGGGTGCACAAAGCAAGTATGTACCTGGGCTTGAGGTGATGTTGGCCAAAGCTAGGAGGGCTGAACCTGGTGCCATGCAAAGTGCGGCACACCAAATTATTACTGGGGAATTTAATTTTTTTAATTGCACCAAATTTTTTGCCATAGTTTTGAGAGGAAAAGAGGGTAAGAGTGTTGGGGTACCTGCATACCCCCTGCCTGTCTTGTGAACCCCCCCTACCTGTGTTTTGCATACCACAGGTTGAGAAACTATGCTTTAAACTGTTAACTGTCCTTCAAGAGCTTTTATTTACTTGTAGTTCCTTTTTTCTTCAAATAGTACTTTGTGTCCCCTAAATTTTCTTTGCTAAAACTTTTTAACTTTAGACATTGTGGTTTTTTTTCTTTAATAGGTGGCTCATATGACAAAAAGTGAAATCTATCTTCAGGACACTGCATTCATTGGGCCGGGGCTTCTGTTTTTGAACCAATACTTCAACAGTTTTATTGATGAATATATAGTTCTGTGGATTGCACTGGTAAACATTTTTTGTTGTTGTAAATTTTAAGTATTTAAGTGGATTCAAATGAGTATTTTAGAGGTTCAGTTTTATATGGGGATATAGTTGAAGTGGTGGGTTGAAGACTTCTCCCACACTCATTTAGATTTTTCTCTGATTTAGCTGTTTCTATATAGAGTAACTATAACAAGGTTTTGAGCTAGAGTTTAGGACCAATCCTGATTTATTTACATTAATGAATTTGGGGTATATTTTGTGTATAAAATAACCTAACATCAAGTTTTTGATTTGCATGAATCAGTAGTGATATATATAGCTAAATTGCAGTATCATTTTTAAAATGTAACAGTATGTGGACCTTTTGGTGCCTTATGCTCTTCTTTTCATTTTGTAGTTTATATCCTTGTTTGATTTACTGAGATATGCCACTGGAGTGTGCATGCAGATTGCTGCTCACCTACACATACATGTCTTCAAGATTTCATCTCATCAAGCACCTGAACAGGTTCAAAACCATAGTGACTGACTAGTAGCAAAAGGAGAAGAGGAGAAGCAGTTAGGGGAATATTGAATGAAGGATATATCTTTTCAGGAGTACAGATAACAAAACTTTTCAAGAAAACAGGCAATGAAAAACTTGTTAATTTGCTCAGATAATATCAAATGTGATTATTTAAAAACATGAAGTCCTGCAGATTCTACTTGTGATTCTTATTTTTGAATTGGGATAGAGTTCTAAATATATTCTAGAGAATGCAGTTGTTGGTTTTGATCATGAGCATCTGATCTGAAACTGACTTTCAATTATGTACAAGCTATTCCTTAATAGATAGATTATTTTACTTTTGGTATATGGATACAACTGCAAAGTTTAAGTACTAACTAACTAGAATTCTTAGAGCTGTGTGAGTTCACAAAGGAAAATGGCCAACATTTTCTCCTTAATTTTTCAGTTTCTAAGCTTTGGCAGAATATTGCTATGAATTTAGTCAAAGGCTTCCACATATATATATAAAAAAAGGCATAAATTATTTTGAAATTAACTTTGGTATAAACAGTTGTGCAGGTGCTTGCTGCTGCTGCTAAGATGATATGGTGTTTGAAGTCAGTGGGAGATCAGTATCCCACAAGCCCAAGCTTTTAATTAAAAAAAAAAAATGCTACTAGATTTAAAACTCCAGAATGATTTGAAATGTTCTTTGGGATACTGGAAACTGAGGAAGCCTAAAAATCTAAACCCAAACAAGCTGATGCTATTGAACATATTTATGTGTGTTCTGTATTTCAAGATCTGGTCTCTAGTTTTCATTTACGATAATTTGTAGGTTTGCTTGTTGATACTTAATCATTAATTACATGATTTGCAGGCAGAATTGATCATTTGACATTTAAATAGTATTAATATTAATGGGCTGTCTGTATCAGTCTGTAAAATTGAAAATGCAAAACTGAAGGTTAAGTGAGAAGACTGAACATTGGCCCATAAGCTTAGAGATCTGATCAAGATCCTTTTTCACTTTGAACATGATAGTGCAATATGAATGTGTCATTTCCTTTGAAATATATTCACCACAGATCTTATTTTAGCTCAGTGGTAAAACAGCTTGTCTGCAGCTATATTTCAAAATGAATATATTATCTAATAGCCAAGTATACATTATACCAGGAATCTAATCTAACTTGTTACCACACTGAGCCTCAACAGATTTGTTTCCAAATACTGGATAGAATTTCCTAAGTAAATATATTGTCAAACACTGTCCAACATCAAAGATAATACAAAAGCTATGTGAAAAAGAGTGAGACAAGTCAGAATATGAAACAAATTGGCAAAGAGATTTGTTCTATAAAATATCTATCATGTGTCTTCTAATGATCTAGCCTTATCTTTGCCAATCTACAAGTGAGCATAAAAAAGCAACAATAGCAAAAAAAACAACAAACCCCCCCCCCCCCCCCCCCCAAAACACTAGCGACAAAAGCTATTGTTCACTGAGCATTTACATCATACCAGACTTGTAGTTAAGGAAACAGGATAAAGGCCTAATAGCCTTTTAAAATATAACCTTAAGTACTTTTCACAACAGGAATCTGTTTCTGTAGAAATGGAATAATGAAGCTCTTGAAGATGAGCTTTCTTCAACATGTTCAATTGACAAATGAAAGTTGACATTTTTCCAAACAACTGCCTTGCATATGCAGGGATCTGGTAAACTTGAAAGAGACTCAACTTTGGGAGAATGAGTTTTTCCATATCTCCATTGGGAGAAAATCCTGCATGAAAAGAGGCTGTCTGACCTGAAGCTGTACTGATGCCAGAAAAATGGAATTGAATTAACTTTTTTCTTGCTGCACTAATCTGATGATTGTTTTGATCTCCTGGCTATGGCATAAAAATTCACCTACCTCTGAATAAATCCTCTTTATTTTCCCAGTAAACTGGACAAAATTTACATGAATATTCAGTTCACTTGCGCAATTATATAAAGTAAAATTTATTAATGACATCAGTTTTAGCAGTTAGGTTTGTTTTCAGTGAAATTCTTTAGTGTGTCTAAATACTGTTAGTGAGAGAACTACTTAAAGAGAAGGCCCAGTGATATTTTCAGATTAAGCAGGTTCCTCACCTGTACTTCCTGTGTAAAAGAAGTGCTTTTTCATTTCAATTTAATAGAAAATGTTGAGTAAACTTTACATCATTACCTCTTGATCCTTAAGAGACAGTTTAGAGTTTGTCATAACTAAAATTTTTAATTACGTGTAATTATGTTAAATCAAGAACAATTGCTTAGAAGCCGCCAAAGATCCACACAGTTGAAGTATGTCATGCTAACCTGAGCCATTGCTGAAGCGCCCTGAATTCTTATTTCACTAATTCTGAGCCCCAGTAATTATGGAAGGGTGGCTGTTAATTGCAAACAAGCAGTTGAGTGCTCTCTAAATAGGCCATCAGAAATTGCTGCTCTAGAGAACTAATGTTGCTCCTCTACTCTATCCCAGTTTTAAATGGGGACTGAATTGTTCTGGCATCATCAACAGCTGGCCTAGACCTCCCTATCCAGAAAATAGCACGACACTAGCACTCTGAAAAATCACTGGTTCCATAATCCAGGGAGTAGTCAAAAACTGGGGAAATTGTCTCCAGATGACCTAGTTCCATCATGTAAATGCTAATCAAGGGACAAATTAAATTGTAGAGAATCTGTATGGACTGGTTTTGGAATACTTTGCATTTTTAAAAATCTTCATTTTTCAGGGCATTCTAGAAAAACTAGGTATGTTACTCCTCCTCTCCTTATTTGTATATTACTACAGAATCGAAACTTTAGCTTTGATAACATGAGAACATTAATTCCTTGGTAAAAATGGCTGTTGCCTGCTTAATGCCATTAATTAAAATATTTTGGGTTTTTTCTAAGTTGTATGTGCATAAACAATTTTTTCTGTGATGACAAAAATCTGTATTATGTAATATACACAATATAAAGAATTTCTTCTAAAACCATAAGCCTTTATTAAACTGCTAATTCTTTCAAACAGCAAAGACTAACACTTGAACTACTGTTCTGGATGCAGGAACCTGATTTGGGATATCTTTGGGATATTTTTTATTGGTACACAAGAATTCACAGTACATGTTCCAACTTTTAAATGTGTGGTATTTATTGAATTGCTGCATATCTGTTGTTAATTATAAAATGATGTTTATTTAAACTAATTACATTAGTTACTCTGTAAAGCTGGAATACCTTTTTTAAATTCAAGTAACATGCTTTGACAAATTTGTTCTTGTAGCATGGTAAAGTTTACAATAAGGTTCCTAATGTTTAATAAAACCACATCCTGGAATGGAAGAAAACTAAATAAAACTTACTTACAGCAGCAACTAAACTTAATTCTTGTGTATCACAAATACCTAAAACTTCTGGTATGATACTGGGCTAAACCTACAAAAAAATGTACATATAAGCCTATGATGATTGTTATGGTTTCTTTAGTTCACAAACAAATATTTTTCAGACTTAACATTTTGCTTAACAGCAGATTTCCAGGGTGCACCTTTAATCTTGTGGTGCTATATGTAGGGCCCTACTGAATTCATGGTGGAAGTGGGCTATGCTGAGGCTCCTTTAATTCAGCAGGTTTCTCTGTTGTGCCCCTCCCCCCAGCTGCTGATTGGTGGAGGGGCCCCACTTGTGGCTTGCTCTCAATTTGGTGGGGAAGCAAAACTTGGTTTTAAACAAGGTGCTGTTTTTGCTTCCCTGCTAGTCAGCATCAAGCAGCGGGGCCACCTGGGGCCCCTTGGCGAATTGGCAGCAGGGAGGTAAAAATGGTGCCATATTTAAAATGGTGGCTTTTACTTCACCGCCAGTCAGTATTGACTTGCAAGATTAAAGGAGCTGCAGTGCAGCCTACTTCTGCCGTGAATTCAGTAGGGTCCTAGCTATGTGTTGGTGGAATTTTGTTCCATTTAGCATTAATGCCGCCTACTTACAGTTCAGATTAAGAATCACATATCATGTGTTATAACATCACCTTTTGGACAGTCCACTTCAAATGCTAAATTAAAAAACTAAGGACAATTCAAGTAAACTTGAAAAAGGAAATTAGAGTGAAGAATTCACTTTTATAGTCTGATAGGCTTAGCTTTATCAATTTCACTAGCAGTTATTGAACAGGAAGTACTTGAAACAATTCATGCCATGGTTTGATTAATATGAACATTTAGGAAACAGAATTTTAAAGCAGTAGGCTTATTTTTCTATAGCTAAAGCTAACTGTTATAATTATATCATGTTACTTAGGTACAAGTTGTTCAATGAACCATCAGAATAACATGGACTGAAGAGACTTCCGAACAGTTGCCATCTCTTGTTGTTGCTGTTACAAGAAAAGGAGATAAAATTGAACACAGATAACAATTAGGGAAAAAAATACCACTTTAGTCTGGCCTACTGAGCTAATTAAGAGAATCTTAAATTATTTTTCTCCTGACTTTTTTTTTTATTTTTTTTGCACTGATTTCCTCCCTCCCCTCAAAAAATCAGTGCTAATACTTACAGTGTCCATCATAATTTTCTTTTGCAACATAGCCATTTCCTTGCGAAGTTCACTTTGTGCACCAGCTAGAAGATTTTCATTATTCTTTTCCATATCTTCCATGCTCTAAACGTTACAGAACAATTATTTTCACTGTCAGTTGAACTGGATTTCAAAATTAAACCAGGCTCAATCAACAAGTTGTTTGCCAAAGGTGGCATATATCTTCTGTAGTTCTCATACAACTGGAAAATATGCTGCTACTCTAGAAACACATACCCTGTGTACAACACTATACTGATTTTTTTTTTTTTTAAATTAGACAGCTAGCTGTTTAGAATTCTTACTGTGCTGTACCTAAAGTTATTTTTCCCCAACAGAAGTCTATCACATCTGCAGCTGCAAAGCATCTGATTAAAAGTCCTTGCTAACATCCCTATTTCTTTTGCATTCACCTCTTATGACTACCTTGTTTTTCCCATACTAATTTGGACTTATCTTGCAGATGTTTTAGATCATGCTTACCATTACACATGGGACTCATTCCATTCTGATAGCTGGGGCCACTTGTGCACATATGCAGTTGAGATTGTGTGGGCACAATATTAAGCTCAATCTGTACATTCTAATTTTACTTGGAATGAAAGATAGTAGCAGTGCTTCAGCCTCCATTTGCATTGCACCGTTAAGATAGCTTCGTCCAAATGTTATTACTTTTAATACAGCTTTTTAGGTAATACTGATTAAGTATACTCATTAGCATTTCATGTAAAATTAAGATCAGTTCACAGTTACTGTAGATTTGTTAATAGCAGCATGTCCTGACAGCACGTGTGTTTTCAAACCTATTGCAATACTCTAAACAAAAGCTGGTTAAAGTTGATAAAAATTTCCTTGGCAAAAATAGGTTTAGAAGGGGATTTTATTTGATAAAGTATTTTTTTTTTTATGTTCCCAGAAGTTTAGACAAAAAAAGTTTTCATTTTTTTTTGCTTTTTGAAAAAAGCATTTTTTCTGTCCACACACAGTGCAGCAAAATGAATGCCTTGGATTTTTTTTTTTACTGACATTTCCCAGCTTTTCCAGTTTTTCCAAAGATGATTTTTCTTCATTCAATGCTATCAGACATTTTGAAAACTCATTTTTTTTCCCTTAAAAAAAATTCCTACTTCAAATCCTGAAACAAGAAATTATATTGTAATTTCTCAGTTTTTCATGGACTTGTTTACATTTTTGACTGAATGTAATTGTTTTTCCTGTTTCTGGTAGCTATTAATTTTAACTTGACATTTAATTATGCTTCTAAATTAATATAAAACTACTAAACTTGGAAGTATTCTTTTTTTAAACTAGATAACTTACATTTTGAAAAGCATTTATGCCCAGCCAAACTATAACACTACTAGCATAGATGGGCATTTAGGTGATGCTTGTCAGTACACACATTTCATAGACACTAGGGCTGGAAGGGACCTCGGAAGATCTTCGAGTCCAGCGCCCTGCTCCAGGGGCAGGAAATCAGGGAATTATACAGACTGGTATCTTTGAACTGGTCACCTGTCTTAAATCAGATTTTTAGTTTAACTTGGTTCTATTATTCACTTTACCTATAGTTTGAGGTTGAAAGGATGGACAAAATACAATATAGTATGTTTATCTTAAATTACTGATAATAAGAATACATTAAGGCATTTAACTGTTAATTGTGTATATTAAGCATGTGTATATAGTGTTTACTTTCTTCTCTAAATGTGACATCAAAAGCAGTGGTTGCAAATATGTAGTGTTGTAAGTCAACAAAGACCATAAAAGTCAGTTAATCAGAAGAGCCTATTAACTGGTCTACTGTTTCCACTTTCACACGAGATCCTTATTGCTGGCTGACTGACTCTTCTTGCCAGCATTGGATTGAATTACTTAGCCATAACAGTTTAATGAAAGTAAATCTCAGGTTGCTCAGTGCTTTTCTGGAAAGCACATTTAGTAAGTAAAACATAGCATCTCACCATTAGAACACTTTTTTTTTAAATGGGGATTTATCTAGCAAGTTATTTCTTTAAAAAAAAAAAAAAAGATTCCTGATGAGAGGTCACTATCCTTTCTTTGTTTTAGTTTCTACTTTTAGGGAGATGGCTGCCTCAGCTGAAGTGTAAAAAGTGTTAAATTTTGGCTTACAGTTTTAAGAAGAGAATACAGAACACTTTAAAGCAATGCAATTGTTCCTAACATTAATAAAAATCTAAGGGCTGATGTACATAAACACACTGTTGCAGTGGTTTAACTGGAAGTGTGATGTGTTTAATCTAGCACAAGCATCTGTTTCAGTACTCAATTTTATTTAAACCTGACTCTGTAGTTTTTAATTTTGGCAAGTGTACAGATATAATCAATTTAAGAGGTGTGTGTCCACACAGGGACCTGAGTGGCTTGCTTATTTAAGTCAGTTATTTATTTAAACAAGTATGTGTCAAATAAGGGCAACATACATGTGTAGACAAGATCTTAGTTAAAAAAAAAATAGAAATATACTTAAGTAACCAAGCTGATTAATTACAGAAAACTTGTGCAAAGCTCTACTATTATGCTTAAACAAACTATAAATTCTTTACTCATTATAGTACTTCTGCTTTAACTGTGAATTTCAAAACAGTCTTATTCAAGGTTCACGTAGTTTACAAAAAGTATATATACTGGACCTTTAAGAACTGATCATACAGCTGTTTAATTGTTTTCAGTCTCTGACTCTGAACTATTCTCGCCTGTTGGAAAACCTTTTGTTGCTGACGGAACATATTCTAAAGCACAAACAAAAGCCATGTTAGTTAGTGAATGATAAATTAGATGGATGCTGCTGTCAGTGTTAATAAACAAAACTTACCTCTCCATTGGAAATTCCTGGTTTATAACATGGATCTGCCACGTGATCTGAACTGTCTCATTACATAGCTCCCTTCCCCTCTCTCTATATTATCAATCCAGGGAAGAGGATCAAGTGTAATTGCTGTTAGCATCCATTTGTCCTTCTACCCTACATGCCTAACATGCTCACGCTATGCCAGGTACAACGTGCCCTTTCTTTCTTACCTTGCCACACAATCCTTGGAAATTTGGACGAAGCTTTACCCCAAACATGGCTGGATACTCAAGGATTTGCTTTTAAATTCTCATGAGGGTTTTGCCCAGTAAAGAAAACAATTTATCCCTATGTATAAAGCTAAGGTGAAACACTACACTCACAGATGGTCTCTACCATTTCAATATGCAGCGGGCACCTCTACACAAGATGCTTTAGTGTGCAATTAGACTAATCTAATGTGTAGTAAACACCAACTGCTGCAGCTTCCTTAGCCTGACAAAGGGTTTTTGAACTCGAAAGCTTGCTTAATAACTATTCTCCAACCATTTGGGTTGGTCTAATAAAAGATATCAAATTCCCCCAAGGAACCTTGTCTGCCTCTAGTAAAGAGTCAGCATTTACACATGCATATGGGACCTACTACTCCCCCCAGGAGCTGGTCCCATATGCATGTGTAAATGCTGACTGGGGGGGGGGGGGGGGGAGGGGGAGAGGGGGGGGGGGGGGGGGGGGGGGGAGGAGCAGTACCAGGGCTGGTGGGGAGACATGGGGGAGAGAACAGGTGCTGGGACCAGGGAGGGAGATGTGGGGGAGGGAAACAGTACTGGGACCAGAGGAAGCAGTGCTGAGACCGGAGGAAGATGTGGGGGAAGCAGCATCAGGACTGGGGGGGAGAAGCAGGGAGGCAGCACTACCAGAACAGGGTCGGGGGGAGACATGAGAAGGAAGCAGTGCTGGTGACCAGCACTGCTTCCCCCTCATGTCTACCCCCTGGCCCCAGTGCTGCTTTCTCCCCCTGCTTGGGCCCAGGGCATTGCCCCAAGCCAGTGCCGCCAAGCCGGGCTGCAATCCCTAGCTCCATGTGACTGGGAGCTCCCTTCCACTTCTGGACAGCTCCCCTGTTCCCTGGAGGCCAGACCTGGTCCCCATGCCCCCTGCTAGCCTGGGGCTAGCACCTGGGGGAGCCTGGGTCTCTCCCTGGATGCTCCAGGGGGGCAGAGCAGGACAGGGGGGTAGGAGAAGCCCCAGACTGAACTTCTTCCAACAGTAGTGCACATATAGATGTGCACCTGGGAACACTTACAATAAGCTTGAATTTCCTCTCAGAAAATTCAGGTGTATTAACTGCATGTATAGACATGTCCAATATATCCTAAAAACATCATACAAAATAAAAAAAACCCAACCTTTAATCAAGACAGCAAGAGTCCTGTAGCACTTTTTTTCCCCTGAAACATACTTAAGTGTATTTATGCATGAGGGAACCTGGTGCCCAACAAGAGTAATTAGCATTTGTATTTCTGATTTAAAACATTTTAATATATTCATATGTTGTGCTGGAAACTAACCGCTAGTTTTTCTTCCTGTTCCTCTCCTTTCTGCATATCCACATCCCATTGCTGAAATAAGGTCAGGAACTGCTGAGAATACTCATGGTTCAGCTTCTGTCTAAAAATATATCTTGCAGTTACTATTGTGATTAGCAATGTAAAACTGAAATATCAGTTAAAATAAATATAGAGCCACTAATGCCAGATGGATTTGTTTTTTTAATCTGTACTGGAATGATAACACTTATGTAGGATTAAAAGATTAAATGTCCAAGTACGTGTTTATTTGATTGGGAGGCCGACTTGGAAATAAGAAAGAAGTCTTTTATTTTCTATAAGTTGAGTATGTAAGCCTGCATAACTACGTCTACCAATATGCTGGGAATAGCATATGTAAAAAAATAAGCTATTTAGCTGTTGAAAAAGATGACATTTAACTATAAGTGTATTTGACCAAAAAAAACCCTATTTTAAAAATGTCTGATTTATAAAATATTTAATGCCAGGTTTCATCTTCTGTCTTTTAAGGCCAGTATCAATAACTAAACATTCCTCCAAGTGGAGGGAAAAATCCTACGCGTCATTTATCATTGAAAAGTTAGATAAAATTACACTTTTTCAATAAATAGTAATTTTCAATTTTTGAGAGAAAATTTGGAACGGAAAATGTTCATGGAAAAAATTTCAAATGAAACAAACTAGAAATGATTGATTAAAATAAAAATGTTCTGAACAATTAACACTGACTGAAGTCAATTTTCATCAAAATGAAACATAACAGATGGCTATACTAGTCAGTTTGCTCACAAACTCTGACATATTATATTTCCGTTACTAAAGAGAGAGTTCAGGTGAGTTGTTTCTGTGAATTTGAAGTGACAGAATTGGAGACAAAAAAACAGAAGTGCTTGAGCAGAAGTGCCTGGGTAGAAAGTTCTTTGTTGCCAAAACAAATCTAACAAGTGTATGATGCTATAGCAGGTACTGTGATCCAGAAAAAATACATAATTACATCTTACACTTTTCCACCGTATTAAATGTAAATACTACCTTTGTTCCTGCTGTGTTTTCCAAACATGTTCAATTTTCTGGTTGCTGGTTTTGAGAGAAGCCTTAGTATACATTTCTAGTCTCTTCTTTTTAGCCTGGAGAGCCTTGTTAATATCAGCTGAAATGGATGAAAAATAATTGTAAATTGTATTATGCATATATTTGAATTTTAAAACAGCATATTAGTGCAAATGCTATCAATTACATTTAGGAAAAGCATTCACAATGCTTTGTAACTGAAAAAGTGTGCAATAACTTTGGCATTTTAAAAATATTATTATAAAAGTTTCATCAACCCAAGAACTTTTTGAGACATACTTATTTTAATAACTTGGAGGTAGGTTGTAATACATTAACAAAGTAATGGTTTATCAATATTTCTAAAATACTAAATAGAAGAAGTACACTTTTAATCTTCAGATAATGACATTCTGTATAGGGATAGCATGAACTGCTACTTTACAATAAAATGTTTGTTTAGATGCATTTTAAAGTTATAAGCATCTTAAGTCGGCCAGCCTACAACGTAAGTGTCATAAACCATAAGACTGTGAGTGGCACATGGCAGATCAGGGAGGGGACAGGCAGCACAGCTGCAGATAGGACAGGAAGCAGCAAATTGGGCAGAGAGCACAGGGCTGGGAGCAGAAAGCAGAGCAGCAGATTGGGTAGGGGAAGGGGATCAAAGTGACATTTGAGGAGGGTGTGGGACTAACTTGTGGCATTCCTGTCAAAAGGTTGTCCCCTACTGCCAGCTACTTCTTCTCTTCTGCTATCACTATCAACATAAAGGGTACACCTGCCAACTTTTTATTGTCCTTACATTTTATTCGATATCTTCTTGCTAGCTTTAGTTCTATTATTTTTGTACAGATAACATTCGCTTTTTCTGATCCCTCCATAACCTATCCTTTTACCTATCTTGAGGCTTGAGTAATTTATTCTAACTTATTTATATGAAGCCTGAAATCCTCCTCTTACCAAAGCTGCTGCGACTAGGATTGCATTCTTATATTTCCTCCAAAGCAAGACATTTAGACACTCTTAGCGATTTGAATTAACAAAGTTCTTTAAGATCCATTTTATGCCTTGGAGTCCACATACATGCAAAAAAATATTTTACAAGACATCTACTTCTGTTATAAAACTAAAAATATTATTCAGCCAATTACTGAGTAGGTGAGTTATCTTGTTATTGTGACTCATCTTTCCTTCTTCCTCCCCCCACCACTACTTTTTGCCCCTCTGTGTGTCATACAAAAATTCATAACATAAGTTCTTCAGGGGAAGGGAAATGTGTTATTGTTATGAACTGTGAGTTACCAAGTGTTCTAGCTACTAAACCAAATAATTCTCTCTAAAACTGTCTCCGCAAGATTGCTATTATTCATCCTTATTCTTTGATGCTGTCAGAAATTAAATCTCATATGATGATCACTTAATTACTGATAATTGACTTTCCTAGTTTTTAGTGTTCCTAAACCCTGCAGTCAAACTATTTTCTTGTTCACTCGCACCATGACCATTCATTATTTGTCTCAAAAATCCCTTTCTGATTTTTGAAGGATTTGCTCAACATTACCACTTGCTCTACATCTATGCAAGTCCCTATCTCCTCTCACCATTCCTGCAATCCCATTTTCCTCCTTGCTTCTTTTTTGTAATGACAATTTGAGGGGTGATAAAAATGGCTTCTCAACTTATATTTTCCCACCTCTCTGCAAGTATGAAAAGGTATTGGGCACCTGAAACAGGACAGGCACCTAAGTTCAAAACTGTGATCCAGCATATTACTATGCTCTTTTCCCCCTGATCCTGTGGGGCCTGGCCAAACCTCCTTCCCCTACACAGCTGTATCAGGCTGGGCTGCTTCCCCTCCAGGTAGGGCCTTGCTGCAGGAGCACTGGCCAGATCCAACCTATGCATGGACCAGGTACTGCTCGTTTGACCCTCTGGGCAAAAAGGTTGAGCACCCCTGGCCTAGGTGGCCTTCCATTGGAAAATGTAACTTATAAGTGGGCTTCATTGGATTTGACTTGTGTGGCCCAGGCCTAAATTTTCTGAGGGGCTTGATCCAGTGTATGTCCTCAGAATTGGCGTAATGGATGCAAATAGGATTGGGCCCTTCATAAAATTCACTTTTAACTGCCTTATTTTTAAGATATGACTGCTGGAGGAGGAGAACAGAGATGGTGATTTGGACATTTGCCCACAAAGTGGGAATACTATACTGTTTTCAGTCTCCAGTGATTCAAATCCACAGTCCTCACTTCTTGGGAGAGTGGCTGTAATCACCAAGTTAGAAGCAAAGCTAGGATGGAGGCGTACACTACCTCACCTGCTGAAGCTTTATTATTGTGTGGCAAGGAATGCAAGATGCATGGGAGTTCCCCACTTGGCAGAAGGTTTTTGTATAATCATTCTGAGTCATGTTACTCTCTCGCCCACACACCTAACTCTTTATTTGGAATTCAGGTGCCTCAAAGGCAGGTGCTTCAGTACAGAATGTGTAGGTACCTATACCCTTCTTTATTGGATCTCTGCATCTCTAATCTCATCTTTAAAATCATCGTCACTTTAGTATGTGACTCATATTAAACTATATGCATGCATCCTTCCTAATCTCTCTTCCTTGTAATCAGTCTACAAAAATCCTTGCACTTATATTTTCATTGGATTCTTGCATGATGCTCCATTTATATGTTAATTTTTCTTTTTTAGCAGAAAGTAGCGTACAGCTATAAAGATGCTACAATATTTGTCACTTTTTTGCCTGTCACTCTTAAACTTTGTGCTATTACCATTATTTTTTATAGAATCAGGAAATCAAGAAAAAGTTCCTGCTTAATTAAGGATATGAATAAAATATACTTACCTCCAAACCGTTCCAACATATTCTGTACTTCACCCCTACAAAATATTTAGTGTTTCAGAAACTTTGAATATATTTTTGTATAAACGACCACAGAATATGAACAAATGCAAAAGCTGAACTGACAGTTTTTTCCCCTCTATTTAAAAACAGTAACACTAAAGTGCTGCCGCTGTTGTACAACACACAAGATTAAGTCCCTCTATGTTACCTCCTTGGCACTACCTAAAACACACAAAAATAGGAAAGCCAAAGAACAGGCTAAATGGAATGATTTTTAATGACAATATTTTGTTAACTCACATCCTAGGAGCAAGGCGGGAATATTTTTAAGAACCTGACTGTAAAAGTGGTAAACTGATAAACAAGAATCTGTAGAACTATTCTATGTATGAGGATGGTGAGAGTAATAAGATAGGGGAAGAAAATAATATATCATCAAGACTGGCAATGCTGGGGGACAGCCCTGGTCACAATAAAAGACAACGGGGGTTGTTTTGTATAGTGCACTTAAAACAGAAAGATGATTAAACAGGTATGTGTGGCAGTGGAGAGAGAGCAGAGGTTTAATCAGGCCCACAGCAGGTTCTGAGTCATTGTTAAAAAAGAGGTATTATTTCTTCTGAAGCCTGCCTTTCCCTTTCTGACAAAGAGAACTGGTCACAACTTCAATCTGTTAATTTTGACATCTTTCCCAAAACTACATTTTCAAGCATAACCTTCAGAAGTTTCTATTTATAAATAAAGTTTACATACAAAAAAATGGAGCTTTTCAGGTAATAATGGAACACTTCAATTTGAAAGTGTTATAATTCTTAAGAAAAATAAGATTTGAGAAAGACAGTAAGATGATAAATGACATGGGGTAGAACTTGTAAAACACCATTGGGAGGAAACAAAACAGTTTTGAGAAGCTGTTTTCCCCGCTACATTGTAGCTGTTAGTTATCACTCAAACAACTGGTGTTTCTCTATAAAACACATATGTACGTTTTTCTTTTTTAAACACACTTTATCTGGTCTTCTATCTATTGGACATTTTAACTGAATGGAATCTATGTGACACAAAACTAGGCTTATCAAATTTCAGTAACTAATACCTATTCAAAATTTCGTAACAAAAAATTAAGATTTTAAAGAAAATTACCCCACATCATCTTCAGTCACATTGTGAGGCATCACTGAAGGTCTTTTTTTCCCATGTTTATCTATTACTGGAGTCTCGCCTTCAAATATTTAAAAAACAAAAAACAGAGACCACATCAACTATTTTGCTGGAAAGTGGTTATGTTTTTTTTCTGTAACTGTTTTCTCCAAAGAAATCATATGAAATCTACAATTTGTTTAGCATAAGACAGACTAAAACCCCCTCTGCATCCTAGATTTTCCCCAAGTACCAGATTTGAATAGGCACACCATCGATTTCCTCTGGGCCCTTTTCAATTAGTCCTATACTGAATGTTTGAGCCACAACAGCAAACCTTCTAGAAAAAAAATGACTGTATTCCCAAACTAGCAACAAAATAATCATTTCAAAGATGGAAATAATTTGACCTTAAAAAAATTAACAACTTAAAACAGAAATCAAAATTCTGGGTGAATTGTAGTATTATGAAATAGGGTCCTTAAGAAAGCAGAATTATCGGTTAAGTAGCTATCCCTTCTTTCAGAAGATTTTATAGATTTCATAGACATTAGGGCTGGAAGGGACCTGGGAAGATCATCGAGTCCAGCCCCCTGCC
The DNA here is from genome assembly GCF_000455745.1 of Alligator sinensis. Taxonomy (NCBI): domain Eukaryota; kingdom Metazoa; phylum Chordata; order Crocodylia; family Alligatoridae; genus Alligator; species Alligator sinensis. The sequence continues at coordinate 1,203,323 of NW_005841931.1, read as the reverse complement.
CGAGGGTCAGGAAGTCAGCTGGGGTCATAGGATCCCAGCAAGCATCCAAATTTTTCTTGAAGGCGTTCAATGTAGCTGCTTGAACCACCTCCGATGGCAGCCTATTCCAGACCTTGGGGGCTTGGACAGTGAAGAAATTCTTCCTTATGTCCAGTCTGAAATGGTCTTGCAGTAGTTTATAATCGTTGGACCTTCTCATCCCTTGGGTTTCATACATACAGGATTTCTACTACTGGGCCCAAAAATGTGAGGTCTGTCTGATGCTGGAATCTGAAATACATTTTGCCAAAATATTGTATTATAAGGGTTTTTACTTTTTTTAAAGCAGTATGAATCAGTGTCATGTGATAGCCTAAAAAACAAAAGCTCTGTACATGTTCGCTACCCTTTTCAGAACTATTGTTGATGTAGAGCTATAAAACAGACACTCTGCTTAATGTAAACACCAACCACTGGTGTCTCAGATTATAAATAACCATATATAGACATTACACAGATATATATGCAAGGAAGACACTGCGGTTGGCTGAGAAGTAACAGCAGAGATGGCTTTTCTCTAATAGTATGGTCCATACAGTATCCAAAATAGATCTATGTTCATTCCTCATTAAAGTTTAGCCCACTGGAGAAATCTGTCAAATGCTTCACAGGAAGCAGTTAAAGTCACAGCAGGAAAACCAACATTCTCAATATGAGACAGTGGCTGTAAGATCTTCACTTGTATAGATCTTCTGTAAACGATTTAACGAACAACTGAAGAGGGGAAAACCAACAAAAGACAAATGGTGCTCCCTGAAATTCAGCATCCAAAACACGAGGCGTTGCAGTAAATACTTTGAAAGGATGTCACCATTTGGTTAGTCAATTCTAAATGAAACCCCATTACTATATTTCCTAGGAAAAGATAGCACTGCTTAGCAGCTACGTGGTTCAGGCATAAAACAAAACCATCCTGCCTTGCTGGCTGACATATGCTTCCTTTCTGTGCCTTTTTTCTTCCTTGTTATATTGTCTTTCTCTTCAGAGGATTCTCCTTGCCTCTTTAATGCATTTTTCCCATTCTTCGCTCTTGGTTCATCCATGACCTTCCACACCCTTGACTCCTCCCTGCCACCAAGCCACAAATACCAACCCTCCTTATAGCTTAAGAAGACTTTTCTTGCATTCCCAAATCCATCAGTCAGCACTTGGTACACAGGTAACAGAGCTGAGCATCATTCTCTATTCTCTTCTGTCCACATACCTGATGCAAAGGAGAGAGGAACACTACTGTTTCCAAGTACAGAAGAGAATGCAGCATAAAAAGACTTATTCTATTACAGATGACAATGGGAAGCCTAAGTTTTATAACCATACGCTGGCTACACAAAGCTGTTCTATTGCTTTAAGTAGTTCTCTCCAGCTGAAGGCCAGTCAGAATCATTGGCTTCAAGTCAATCTGTCTGTGGCTGCCTCACAAGGAAGGCTACATAATGCCATCACTCTGATGTACTGACTTCCCCATTTCTATCTGTTATCAGAAATGTCAAAAATAGAGCATTGTACCATTTGAGTATTTACAATATATACATTTGAGTAACTTACAGTATATAAATTTAAATGCATAATTCCCAGTTAACATGATCATTTTAGTTGATTGATGTACCTTCCCTATCTTCCTCTGATCCACTCAGATCTTTCTTTTCTTCCTGGAAGTCATAGGTACATATAGCTTGATCTTCCTGAACTGGTTTACCAGATTTCCCAGGATGTTTTCTTCCTGAAGGTGCCATCATCAGAGTGTTTCTCTTCCCCTACCATAATAAGTATATTGTACCAATTAACTTTTTAAATGCTATTTTCAAAAGTCAAATTCTAGTGATGCTCATACTGACATGTTAACTTTATCCTATGAAACTGTCTATGAAATCTTTTAAGCACTTCAATGAATTATCTAGTAAGACGGGGGGGGGGGGGTTTAAAAAGGTTAGACAAACATTTATTAAGGATGGGCTGGGTATACTTTGAGCAAGTGGACAGACTATAGGATCTCTACATCTCCTCCAGCCCTACCATACATCATTTTATTTATCTTTTAATATTCATTACATATTTCATGACATCAAGATTTGATTTCTGTCAAGGAACTGCATTATTACTGAATATGCCAAAAATTGGATAAGCTGGGAAGCACCCAGAGTTTATTCTGAACTGTATTCCTTCTGGAAATTAAAGAAAAAAAAAGTCAGGCTTATGGCCTTCCCAAACTTTGTATTCCTTTTCTGAATTGCCTTAATTTTTAGCTTTTATAATTTTGTAGTGTGGGGTTCTACTGTAGGTTGCAGAAACTTTTTTTTTTAATTCCTTTTTAAATATACAGCATACATTTAGCATCTCCCTGTACTACCTTGCACATTAATTAAAATGGATTTACAAAATCATACAAAAAGTTATTTTAGGAAGGAATAAGGAATCAGAATCATAAAAAGTAGGGAATTGGAAGAGACCTCAGGAGGTCATCTGCTACCACCTCTTGATCCAGGTAGTATCATCCCTGTCTAAATCATCCTAGACAATTGTTTGTCTAACCTGTTATGAAGAACAGCAGGAACAACTTGTGCACACAACTACCATGCATAATGCCCAACACATCAAGATCACCCCCTAACCTATCACAGGCAAAGCAGAAGTATGGTACTGTCAGTGTCTTGCCACTGAAAAAGTTACTAGTAATAAATAGTGTTACAAGTATGTATACAATTAAATTTAAAACCCTCTCAGTGTTTTATATTCAGTAGAACAATAGACAAGTACAAACATATGTGGCTGTACATGTTTTTCCCCACCACAACAGTAGAATTTGCCTATGGTAGTAGTTTAGCCTACAACAGTCATTTTCAAGCTCTCCTTTTCTGGTGTTTCCATGTTTAATTTGTGTTAAAAATTGCATTTGTTGGTTAAGGGAATAACTGCTTTAAAAAAAAAAAAAACATATCCCAAAAATAACACAACCTATGTGATGTGGTGCAGTATGAGAACAGTAAATAAAAACCTAGGCTCAAGGGAGTCATTCTTCCCAACCTGATTGCGCTGCGTAAGGTAGTCAGGCAGTGAACAGCTAGATGGAGGCACAGTTCAACACTGGCTTGCCACCAGCTATTCCCAAAGACCAAGCAGAGATAAAATTGTAAATGCTGCTTTATCCACTAAAAGAAAGCACATGTCAGACAACAAGGATTAAAATGAACCCTTAAATAAAAGAAACAGTATCAATAAATTACCTCTACATAAACCAAATGATATGCAGGATATTTTAAACCAGTGGTGCTCGACCTAAGGTCTACAGGTTGGATCCAGCCTGTGGCAGCAGAAAGTGGCAGCAGCATCAGTTGCTGTGACACAGCCCAGAGCTGCAGCCATTCATAGTGCCACCAGCTGCTCCCTCGCTGCCAAATTTCCATTCCTAGGGGATGACATAGCCCTGTGGGCTGGGTCATGCCAGCGCACAGGGAGGGCTGAGGGTGGTCCATGCAGCTAGACTGGCACTGGATCGCACCATAGCCAAATGCCAGGGCCCAGCTGGGCGCACGGGCCTATGGGTGGCAGTGGCGGGGGGTTGGGCGCAACCCCTGCAGCTCCCTGCCTGCTGCTGGAGCTGGGTTTGGCTCTGAGGGGGGATGGGGACGGACCCGCGGTGGGGGGTGTGGGGGCGCCCCCCCCCCCCCCCCCCAAGGATGTTTGACACCCTTGCTCCATCCAAGGGAGACTGGACAATCTCTATCCAAGGATGGAGGATGCCTCCAAAGGGAGGGGAGGGTGGGAAGGTTGAACCTCAGGAGAGACCAGGAGCCTGGGGTCTTCAAGCTGCGGGGTGGGAGTTGGGGAGGGGGATAAGCATCTGGTTGAAGAGTTTTTTTCCTTCAAAACACCTAAAGACACCCCCCTCTCCGCCCCGGGGAGAGCCAGAGGCCTGTACTTCAGACACGCAGGGACCCCCTCCCCTTCACCACCACCCCGCTTCTCTCCTCAGCAGTGCGGGGGCGGGGTGTCTCTGAGGTGAAAGCCCCTCGCTGTCCCCAGGCCCTCGGGGCACAACCGCAGTCCCGGGTCCCTCCCTTCCTCGCGCCGGACCAGGCCCGGCCGGGCAGTGAGGGGAGCGGGGCGGCTCCTCACCCCCCGGCGCTGCCTGACGCCTTCGCCTCCGCCCGGGACTGGGAGCGGGGAAAGGCGGGAAAGCGGCGCCGGGGCGGGCAGCGCCCGGTGGGGGCAGGGACCCGCCTCTTTGCCGCAGAGAAAGACACCAGAGGTTTGAAGGTTGTGGAGGGAAAAAAATCCCCCAACAAAAAACGGGAGAAAGATGTCGGGACGGGCTCTGGCTGGCTCCGCTTGCGTGCACAGAAGCGGGAGAAGCCAGGTCCAAAACAGCCCCCAAGGGTGTTGCTTCCCGAGCCGCGGGGCAGGGGGCTGACAGCAGCCTGCACGGCCCCTGCCCCTGCCCCTACCCCGGGGGAGAGCACGGGCAGACCGCCGCCGGCGGGGGCAGATGCTGGCAGGAGCAATGATCCTCAGGGGCCGCTGGGCAGGTCTAGGTCGGAGATGAGGAAAAGCCCTCTCACAAGGCGGCGCTGGACCAGGCACCAGCGCGGGGGGTCCCCAGCATGGCAGGTTTTGTAGACGAAGCTTGGGCTGGGCCGGTACTGCTCTGAGCAGGAGGACGGACCACACCTCTTGGGCACGTCCCCGCGAGGGGCGACCTGTTTCCCCGGGTACCCACAGCAGCGGGTGGCACATCTTCAGAATAAAGTTGGTACTTCTCAAGCACCTGCGTGTAGCCACGTGTGGCACTGGAGACAGGGCAACCCCCGCAGTGCTTCCTGACTAGAAATGTTGCGGCCCTTACCAGGCAGCTGGTTTTAAACTTTGGGTGGAGCAGGAAGGGGGGAAGAAACAACTGACTGCCCCTTCCTGGATCTGCCCCTGGGTTTTTCCCCTTGGATTTCACCTTCCGCAGGAGAAACAAGCCCTGGCAGGACAGCATGGGGCAGGGGGCGCCAGAGAAGTCAGAGCCCTCAGGGGTGGCACCCCCTGACCCATGTGCCTTGAGGTGCCCCACACCAACCCTTGCTTCAAGTGTCATACCCCGTCTCCCCACCCACAAAAGACTACCAATGGTTGACCAAAGAGAAACACTAGAGATGCTCTTTAGCCTCCAAAGACACCCTACTGGACAATGTACCCAAGAATAACAGGCTTCACAATGCACTGAATTAGAAATTAATAAAGGTGAGCAAACAGGATGTTAACCCCATAGCTCCACTGTGCACAAAACCCAGAATTTTATTTCTTCAGATGACTCAGCGCTAAAACATCCCAGGGAAAACCAACAGGAAGAGGAAATACTTTTTGCACAGAGGACTACCGAAACTAAGGCACATAATTAAATCTTAACCTTAACTTACTGCTTAGAGTGGCAGAGGAAAAATGCTGATGATAGCAGAAGTGTCTTATATACGAAGAATGAATGTCATAGATTTCATAGACATTAGGGCTGGAAGGGACCTCGGAAGATCATCGAGTCCAGCCCCCCGCCCAAAGGGCAGGAAGTCAGCTGGGGTCATAGGATCCCAGCAAGATAAGCATCCAGTTTCGTCTTGAAGGTGTTCAATGAAGGCGCTTGAACCACCTCCGGTGGCAGGCTGTTCCAGACCTTGGGGGCTCGGACAGTAAAGAAATTCTTCCTTATGTCCAGCCTGAAACGATCTTGAAGTAGTTTGTGACCATTCGACCTCGTCATCCCTTGGGGCGCTCTGGTGAACAAACGTTCCCCCAGATACTGGTGGTCACCCCTGATAAACTTGTAGGTGGCCATCAGATCACCCCTGAGCCTGCGCTTTTTCAGGCTAAAGACCCCAGAGCTCTCAGCCTGTCATCGTAGGGTCTGCTTCCCTGACCTCTGATCATGCGCGTGGCTCTTCTCTGGACTCTCTCAAGCTTCTCCACATCCTTTTTGAATTGTGGAGCCCAAAACTGGACACAGTACTCCAGCTGCGGCCTCACTAAGGCTGAGTACAGGGGGAGAATGACGTCCCGGGATTTGCTTGAGAAGCATCTATGGATGCAAGCCAGCATTTTGGTCGCTTTACTAGCCGCCGCATCGCATCGCATCGCAGGCTCATGTTCATCTTGTGGTCAATGATGACCCCCAAGTCTCTTTCTTCCATAGTGCTAGCCAACATAGCACTGCCGAGCCTATAAGGATGCTGCGGGTTTTTTTTCCCCCAAGGTGGAGAACCTTGCATTTATCAGCGTTGAACACCATCAGATTCTCGTCCGAATTTATGTTGTGCTTTGCTCTAGGACTGGTTTATAAAGGATACCCTTGCACTAAAGCATCTGTGGTCTTCAAGATTCATAGATGTTAGGGTTGGAAGGGACCTCAGTAGATCATCTTGTAATGTTAAGGTCTTCAAGTCAAACAAATCATGTATTGTTAAGGTCTTCAAGTCAAACAAAATTATATAAGGCTTATTGAAATATATGGATGATTTGGATCATTTTCTGTGGTTGCTAGAGAGAATTTGAAAGAATCTGACATTTCATCTATCCACATCCTCCAAGGAGCATTGAGCAGTTGCACACTCTGCCTGCACATAGCTCCTTGCTACGAAACACGATTTTGGCCACAAACAAAAATTTCCAGTACAAAATTGGCCTAAGACATTTTCACTGGTAGAAATCTTGCCAGTAGAGGGCATTTAGTTTGCAGCTGTCCCTCTCTCCTGCTCTTCATGCTTTCACCAGATCTGGTTGATCCCAGTCTGAAGGCTTAGGGCTCAGTAGTTGCTTTACTCCTATTCTGGGAAGGGGTGGGATGGGGGGACCGGAGCTGCAAGGAATGATTCCCCATGTCTTCTCTAGACAGCGGTCTGTGAAGTGGGTGGGGAGCAGAGCAGAGGGAACAATAGGGCAAAGCCCCCAGCCTGTTCCCTAAGACAGTGCCCAGTTTGGAGAAGAAGCAGGGAGCAAGGTAGCTGCTTCCCTCCAGTCCCAAATGGGTCTGGGAGGTGTGGGAAATGGAGCAGCAAAATAAGTACCCCCCCCCCCCCACCCAAGCCAGGAACTCTGGTCTAGAGAGCAGACTGGGGGCAAAGAGCAGTTACTCTGCTCCCCACCCATTCCCCAGTTTGCAGCGGAAAGGGAGCATCTAAACTCCCCCTCTTTGCTGCCATTGCCAGGAGCATAACAAGGAAGCAGCAGGCAACCCACACTCGCTCCCCAGACCAGAATCCAGACTGGCTCAGAAGAGGACTGGAGCAGCCACCTGGGGAATGTGCAGAGGGTTTTGCCCTGTTGCTCCACTCCCCTCCCAGACCAGACTGGGAGGAGAAT
>NW_005841931.1:1147228-1195924 GCF_000455745.1 Alligator sinensis | reverse complement strand
ACTCTTTCTTGAGATTTTTTCTCTCACAAGGGAGATCTTCCAAGTTGACACCTGAAAGATCTTTCTCCCAGAAAGGGCATGAATGAACACCTGTACACTCATGGTTTCTACTGAAAGCTATGACTTGTGGTAGAAACACAATGCCCATATGTGTCCCTTAATGACAGCGACTGTTACATGGTGAAATTGGAATGTTGTACATATGGGGATTTTTTTTTCGAAACACAAATGAACTCAAAGTTCTTACTGGCAAATTGAAGGACAATGAAAACAAGGCCTAAACTAAAAGGTTATAACATGCATATTATTTCAGGTTTAGATCAAAGTAAACATTAAAAAACTGGCTATTTTCTATACAGTAAAATATTAAAGATGATCTTTAGTAAACGATGAGTAAAAGTCATTTTAACAGGTGACCAGTGCAGTAAGCGATGTATTTAAGATGAATCAGTTTTAAACAAAGCAAGGTATGGCATTCCTCTTCTTTGCTGCACTTTCATATTGTTCCATATGCTAAATTTAGCAAACTTTTCCTGTTTTTGAGATCTATTTGAAAACTGTCACTTGTGAAAATTGCAAAGGTTTTATAAAGCATAAGTCATGAATCAGTACTTTACTGAACTGGATGTACTTTCTTTTTTCTATAGAACAAAAACAGAATAGACCAACATGACTATTTTTCAGATAGATTTAGTTGCTTTCAAAACAAGTTAATATCTTACAACACACACATTTTACATCTTATGTTTTAATTACAAAAAAGATATGATTTTAGAATACCATTAATACTATGATTTAAATTACTTGCCAGAAATACCTGTTCGAAAAGCATCACAGTATTGTCTTCCTTTTAAAATCTTGCTAATCTGCCATATCTTAAGAAAACATGACACTGCCAGAACTTTTCCAAATTTAAAAACACCAAATGTTTGATGTGAGACTATAACTATTGCATTTAGAAGAAAAACATTGTTCTAATACACTGCTACATTAAAATGATAAATTATTCATTCATATGGAGAGGCACTTTTATTTGTAGATTTACAATGATTATAAAATAATAATACATGCTAGCCACTTTGACTTGATTACAGCCCTGTCTCTGTAGTTAGGCCTAAAAATTATACCACAGTATTCCTGGAAATTTAATGAACAGGGATGAAAAACAAAATCTTTAAAAAAATCTTGAGTCTCCACAGCTGGGTATTATAACATTAGGATATGCATCATATCCTAATTTGGATACATATTATACATATCAACCTCTGAGGCCGCATTGTTGCTATTTTTATATCATATAAATCTAATTAAATATTTATTAAATTTAAATGGCAAACTCATTAATTACCCACTAGTTTTCTTCTAAAACTGGAAAAAGCACCAATAACAAATTTGCAGAATGATTTGGAATGCAAGGTCAGGGACGCCTTGCTGATTGATCCCAAACAGTTTCACTTTCTAACATCATACTTTATTAATGTCCACTGCTGTAAATGCAGCTAGGTTTCTTTTGGTAACCCTTTTTATAAAAAGGATAACATGCCCATGAGCTGATTCTTATAAAGTAAAACCACTCAAGAGCTGCCAATATACATACAACTTCCATCTTGTTTTCTCCTCTGCCATAACCTAAATAGCTTGACTACCACAAACAGTGCTATAAAGAATATAACCAAGGGCATTTAACTTATTTTCTTCATGTCAAGCCAGCTAAATGTCACACCATAAAAGACACTTGCAATTAATATTTTAAATGCTTATTATTATTATTATATCTTGAGGTAGACTGATTTCCAAAGAAAGCTCTTCTACACCTTGATTCGTTCATGACCAACTTCTTTTTGGATTCTCCTCCTCGGAAAAATCTTTCGTTTAAGTGCAATTAGCTGAAAAATTAAAAAGAAATTAGTATTTAGTTCTCCCCAGAAGCAGTAGGGGCTGCTCAAACTATGCTCCTCTGACCTCCATAAAACATCAGATATTTTATAGCAAATAACTACATGAGACTACACATTATATTTTTTCACTCCACAAGATGAAGGGAGCAATTTTGCGCACACATATCGATTAGGCTTATCTATTTTCACTGGTGCTGAATGACAGGGTTACAGGCAGACAGCACATAATGGGAGTTAATATTTTCAAGACTGATACTGTAATCTGAAAGCATATATTTTAATTTAGATATCTGGACCTTGCACACTGAATCCATTTATACTTCCTAAACCGCATTTTTAGTATAGCAGCAGTCCCAAAGTACCTACAAAAAGCTGCAAACTAACCAACGGAGCTGTGGGTAAAACTTTATGTTACCAAATAAAAACATAACAGGTAAAGCTTTTGAGAATCATGCTCCCCTCATAAGATCATAAAAAAAGGGAACAAAAGTAATGTAGTAGAATAAACAGATTAGATGCACAGGAAAAGAACAGGACCACAACAGCATCGTATGATTTCGTTTTTAAAATTTATTTTTTCATTAAATACAAAAGTACAAAAGAAGTAAGGTTCATCATCAACATGAAACATAAAAAGCAAACATAGTTTTCAGTAGCATGACAAATTGTTATCTAAGACCCTGATCCAGCAATTACATGCAATTAGTTCCACTGAGTTCAATGGGACTACTCATACGAATGAGAGTAATTTTATGTACCAAAGTCTGTAAAACTGGAGGCTATTTTTCTTGGGACCAATTCCAAAGCCTATCAAATTCAATAGGTCTTTTTAATTACTTCACTGGTCTTTGGTCCAGGCCTGTATCACCTTAAGAAGATATTGTCTGGATCAATTGAGTAGTACTTTCTTTTCTTCTTCTTTTTTTTTTTTTTTTTTTTTTTTTTTTTTTTTTTTACCTTTTGTTAAATGAGCCACAATTTTCAGAAGTGATTGGTGTTTTTAAGCACTCAACCTATCTTAATTTTAGCAGGCCTAGTATTCAAAAGGTGCTCTGCATCTGCCTTCTGAAAAAAAAACCAGGCTCTTAAAGAATCTTAAGTTAAACACCTAAAAAACAGAGGCAACCCTATAATCACTCTGAAAATTATGGTCATAGTATCTTCCATCCTTTATTGTTTAAACTTCTTTTCCACATATATTTTCTCTCTCATGAAACAATATTTCAATTACTGCTCTAATTCAGAATCAGAATTCAAAGCCCATTAGAATTAAAATTTACATTCTATTTAAGGTTGTTATAATGTAATAGAAAGTGTTATTTATCGGGATAAAATTATAACTTTTACCTGTTCAGCAAAAAATGAGATGACTGTAAACACTATCAATGTTACTAGAACACAGTGGGTCCAAAATTTTAGCTTGTCTCTGTAAGCCCTCCTGTACAAAAAAAAAAAAATGGAGATAGGTTTTGCAGATTAAGATTTATATTTTTGAATCTAATACATTGCATGCTCTCCAAGGTTCCATGAAGTAAAAATAGTAGAAAAAGAGAAAGAAGGCACTGTTGTATAACAACAATTTGCTACTATATAACTTCTGGTTTAAAAAACAAAATGCTTATTCGCTATGTGTTCCATATGATCTGTGCATTTTCTTTGGTTCCAAAGCATCACTTCATCAGCAGCATGCTGGAATAGCTCTTGGGCTATATTTATATTGGTCTTAAATCTGAAATTAAGTGCTATGCCTAAACTCCACAGTAGCTAAAAATGGATTTCTATCATTATTTGGTGTATCGGACTTAGATTTTGGTGAAATGACATGCATCTTTTCAATCTCATACCAGGCATCTTGAGGGGATATAATCTGCCCAACCAATTTCCTCCTGGGCTAGGCTAAGATAGCGATGCTGGATCTGGCTCTGATGACACCTTCTGCCTCTTTCGGCATCTAGTTTGAATGCATCTGGCTTCTGAGTTTGGGCACTTTGCCCTGAAGCAAAACATGGACCAGAATGCATCCTGCTAGGCCACTGTGTACAGTAGAGGAGCCAGCTGGTCTTTGAAGTGTAATCATGGGTGTGTGGAAATGAAGGCAGTCTAAGCATTTTTCTCATTCTTACTCTATTTAAATTGTTCTTCTTTAGTTAAGGTTTGCTTTCAAGACTAGCCCCACATGGGGTTCGGTGCTTTTAACTGGTTGTTTTTTAAAACGCTTTTTAACTTTTTTATATTAAAAGTTAATACAAGTCCAAACTCTCAGTCATCATCAAAACTAAGTACATCAAGACAACATCTAGAAACACAGAAGCTACACTAATAAGCTCTAATGCACTGGGTTAGATACCAATACAGGGCAGTAGTTCACACAACCTGAAAGAGAATATGTAAAATTTACCATTCCTGAAGTTCATGCATATGAAGGAAACGGTTCCGATACTCTCTTGGCAGCTCAAATTGGGATGGAATGGGAAACATGGATTCATAAAAATCTCTAAGTACAGCTTTCACTGTCTGAGCATCCTTATGACTGTGATCAATATTGTCATTTAGGCAAACAAATTTTCTAGAAAAATAATAAGACACTGTTAATTTGATTTTACTAAAATAAATATTTTATTAACAAGTAAAGAATGCAAATAGTATTGTTCGTAGGTACAGATAAACTAGAATGTATGGAGCAACATTCATTATATTTGCATAATATCAAATAAGCCTTTTAGATGTCAATGGTCTGGGCCTTTCCAGATTCAGCTTAGCACAAGTCAGTGTTGTTCCTAACATGCTTGCTACACTTGCATCTTATCTTGTCTATGATTAAAACTGCCCTCTAATTGGTACCAGTGTCTGCCATCTCATACCATTTACTGAATGCAGACTACAGAAACTGGAAGCCATTTACAACACTAGTCAGACTAGTTCAGAGGCTACTACTAGCTTGTTTTATTTCTCACAGTAAGATGAGCAGCAAAGTCAATTTCACTGTATAAAGGTGTTAAGACTACTTTACCATTGACTTCATAATTTTGAGAACCTCTAAGTAAAATCATGGAAGGCAACAGGGTTACTAAAAGCAAAATTTGGCCTTGAGATCTTTGACTAAGAAAGACAACATAAGCCAGAGAGAACTTGACTTGTAAATCCTAGCCTGACCCTGCAGTACTATCAGACAGAAAAAAAACCATACTGTACATTTTTTTGGTAAACTGGGCAGAATTAACATTTACTGTGACCCAATGAATATGGATCCAATGTTATACAATATCCCCTGCGTTGAGTCACCTTTTCAGAGTAGAAACACCAAGATTCAAGGTACTTCAGGTTTGGTGTAACTAAAGAAGCATGCAGTGTACCAAACAACTATGTATCCTTGGCCACTCTGAGCCAGTGTTTGGCAGCAAAAATGCCCTTTCCCTCTTATGGACAAGGTTATGTACCCTATTTATACTGCAAGATACAAGAGCCTTACTTTTTCCCCAGAGGGAGAAATCATATCTGCTAACATATGCCTTGAAATTGCTAACCTTTGGAAAGAAATAGGCTCTAGTCAGCTGCTGTAGTCTGAATAGTATGATGTGCCCTTTCCAAGAGTTTAGAAAATATTTTTCATTTACGTAGAACCTGTCATTTCAAAGAGATGGTTCAGACTATCCACATAAAACTTCACTACCAACATGCTGGTCTCCCTGGGGTGAAGGAGTTTACCAAAGCCTTTATACTTTGCCCATCACTACAGAATTAAAGCTGGAGCCAAGATAATTGGCTCACACTGCTCTCTCTACACCAGTGGTTTGCAACATTTTAAGATGCAAAGGCACCCCTTGTTAGACTTGGGGGAGCTTTTGGAAAATGCTCTTAGTTTTAATTTGTTTTTTAAATAAAGAAAAACAATAGAGCAATTTTTCTGGTGCAGAGAGCTCAGAAAGATCACAACAGAGCAAACTGTTTTAAACACTGTGGATTCCTATTTGAAATTTCTGGGTTTATCTTGTGAATTGTGCTTGTATACCTAACAGGGCTAACATTGTGGCATGCTGCGGCACCCTTGAAAGGATCTCACATCCCATGGTGCTATGGTCCCCTGGTTAAGAATCTCTGCTCTACAAAATAGTGTAAAGGAAAGAGATACCTTGTCCAATTAAAATGAGGCAAATTACTGGGATACTAAATACCAGCCAAAAACAGAAAGCACCTTTATTTTTTAAGGTTTTAAAAACCTGACAGTCTGACACTGTCACAGTCAAGTGAACGGAATTTTATTTACTACTTTACAAGGTGGAAGTTGGCTCAAATTTTGCCAGGATTTGGAATCTAGAGTTCTAGTCATTCTGAATATTTCAAAACCAATCCCTGTACCATTTCACTCGTTCCTTGAGGGACTCTGTGAAAATCTTTACATTGGTTAAGCTCATAAGATGAAAGACACTGCGTAAGTGCTTTACAAATATGATTATGATGCCCATTTTACATGTGAAGAAAGCAGGGAGAAATTAAGTGGCTTGCTCAAGCTCATGTACTGAACCAGTGGACAAAGTAGAGCTTCATATTAATTCTATGCTCCCACTCATATATTGTTACGGTACTCTAGAAAGTCAAAAGCAAAGTGAAGAGAGAGGGGACAAACTACAGGCTAATATTTAACATTGCGTTCTGCTTTCTTTTTCCTGCAAAGCTAACTGTAGTTGAGGGCACCATATGTATTGCTCTACTGATTTTGTATCAAAAAGTCTCAAAAAGTACCTCTGAAGTGCTCTAATCTTCAAATACTATAATTTAAAAAGGAAAATACATATAGGACATACCCCAAAGAAGCCTATTCTTTAAAGCCTGCAATAAGCTTTATACCCTCAAGAGTCCAATCCAGAAATGCAAGTCTTAGTAGTAACTGAAGTTTGCCGCTAATTTTAAACATAAAAAACTTAAAAGAAGTGAATGTTAAAAATCCCATAGTGCAAAAGAACAATTTTTATTTATAATTAAGAGCTCAACTTGATTTTTTTTATTCAAGAAAAAGCTGTTTCTATTCAGGATTTCCTTACAGCTAGTAAATATAAGTTTTATAACACCCAGCCATTTGATGTATTCTAAACAGGAAAATAAAAGCAAATCTTAAAACAAAGTATATATCAAGAAGTTTATACCTGGGGTTTTTCCTTATATCATCTAGCTGACCAACTACATGAGAAACATTGGTGCGGATCATCTTGAAGGCAATTTCTTCTTCTCCCATTATTTCAAACCTTAGTGTTAGTAAAACAATTTCTAAATTAGTACAAACTGGATTTTGCAAATATGATGTAATCTTATATATTAAATGCCTAACTTATTTGCCACTCTATATTTGATTGGCTATTTTTCAAACGGTTTATCATTTAATCTCCAAGTTTTTACTCACTACAGCTGGTGCTCTTCTGCACTATTTTCTTATGGTTATCGTTTTTTCTTATTACCCTGTTGTAGCCCTCATCTCTCCTTACCTCTGCCCCTTTCTAATGGTTATCACTATCTTATCTGTTATGTCTAAAAAGTTGATAATACAGGGATTCAGCTTTATAGAACTGCAGGTTAACAGAATCAGCCGCTTATTTGAATCAATATGGGAAAACCAAAACCATTTGTAGATTATTACATGTAAAAATCGCTCATATTAGAATCATAATTTTCAGTTTCTGGAATCATTTTACCAGAGAAGCCTGGAGATTTTGCAGTTTTGTGAGGAGCCCTCTGCAAGCTGGCAGAGTTCCAGCCTGCAGGGGGCTGGGAGGAAGCGGGAAGAGGGTGGTCAGGCAGGGGGTGCCGTGTGCATGTACTGAGAGAAGCTCCTGCAGTTAAGTGTGGGGAGGACGGGGGACGGGACTGAGGCCCTGTAGGGAGAGAGGGAGCTGGGCAGGGCTAGGGCCCCAGTAAGGAGTGAGACAGGGCTGCAGGCAGCTTGTCCAGGGGGCAGGAGCTGGGTTTCCTGGCAACGCACCCCTTGTGTGAATGGTAGCTTTGAGGGGTGCAACCCTATGCTGCTGCCCTCGCCTGCCCCCACCCCTACCCTGCCAAATATGGGGGGTGCAGGTTCCCCCCTGCCCCTCTGAGAAGGTACACTGCACTGGGAAGCCGGCCCCACCCCCTGTGTCTGCAGCAGCAGGTGGGGAGCCAGGCTCTGCTCCGTTGCAGCAGCCACTGCCTCCTGCCAGGGGAAGGGGGCTATGGACCTGGATCCCTGGCCCCATAGCCCCTGGCAGCTGGGGACCCCCTCTGACAGGGCTGGGGGGGGCAGGAGACTATGGGTGGGGGGTGAGGGGCACCAACAGGGCTGTGAGAGGCATGAGCAGGGCCAAGGGGCTGTGAGGGAGGAGTGAGTATCTGTGTTCTTAAAAAAAATGGGTCTCCTTTTACTGGAATCACCTGGTTGATGGAATCAAATCACCACTGCCCAAAGTGATTCCAATAAGAGGAATCCATGTTTTTATTTATAATTCTGTTCAGTGCCACCACAAGACATGATTATCATTATCATCATCAAAGGTCAAATGTGACCTTTCACTTCAGCTGCTCTATACAGCAGGGGTTAGCAACCTACAGCCTTCAGGCTGGATCTGGCCCATGGAACCTGTGGATCTACTTTGTGGGCATGGGGCTTTGGTGGCATTCGGCAGTGGAGGGCGCCCTCTGTGGTCACTCTCCCCAGACCACTGCCACAGGATGAACACTCGCAGCAGATTCTCTCCTCATGCTTCTGTGGGGAGAAGCACCAGTTCTGGGAACTTTCCCTGTGTGGATGTAGAGACAAGCAGCAGTATGTCATGCTGCCTACCCTCCCACCTCCAGCCTGCAGCCAGAAACAGTTGTTTATCCTGTTCCATAGTATCGCTGCCCTAGTAGGAAGATGAGACTGAGGTCCCTGCTCAAGTAGATTTACAACTGCCACCTGCAAACTTAGGAGAAGATCCTTTGTACCACACCAACAGTCCTCAGTATGAGTCACTGCTGCACGAGATTGATTTATACAGACATCTTGAGCTACTTGGCTCCTGGCTGCATAGCTCGGAATCAAAATTTGGCCCCAGGAAGAGGAATTGGGCTAAATATAGATCATTCCTTGAAATATGTTCAATATAGAAAATTTAGATTATTGAATAGTATGTTATCACTAAAATTGAAAAATTCCAGATCATTTTAGACAATGAAACATACATAAATATTTATCATTGCTGTCTTTTCTCCAGGTCATTTCTGCTCAAGTGCCATTGATAATAACCTTTGGATTAATTCAACATGTACAATGTATTTGTACCTTATTAAATGTTCCTATCCTATAATAGTATTGTACCTTACCTTTTTAATGTTACAAATTTTACAATTGTTTTTATAAGAGTAATATGACATACCTATATTTG
Source organism: Alligator sinensis (assembly GCF_000455745.1). Taxonomy (NCBI): domain Eukaryota; kingdom Metazoa; phylum Chordata; order Crocodylia; family Alligatoridae; genus Alligator; species Alligator sinensis. The sequence goes on along the minus strand of NW_005841931.1, from coordinate 1,186,638 downwards.
TTTTTATCCTTGTATGCCTTACGAATTCGGTCAGTCACAGGCTTACAATTAGTCACTAGGTTTTTGGTCACTGGAGGCTGTAATAAAACAAGTATTGGCTCAATACACTATATTCTTAAAAGCCTGTTGGAAAAGCTAGATATTATAAAAAAGAAAAAAAGAGGAAAAACAACCCAAACTACCAACTGAAAACTACCAAAAAAATTGCTTTTCATTTTAAGAGCAATAACCATTTGTTGTTTATGTACTGTGAAAAAACATTCTGCTGCAGAAAAAGAAGGAATTTTGATAATACCAATATTATATGAAGTAATAGGTTTCTGACAAAAATTGATTCCCCCCCACCTCAATACACTATTTACCAGTTGTAGCTGGCTAGACAGCTGCTGTAGGCATTCCTCTGATGCAGGCCACTCAATGCCAACCAATAAAATTGACCAGACAAGCTCTGAAGAGCAGCTGGTAAGTATTAGCTTTATTATTCCTAGCATGAACTATTTTAAAAGAACAATTCTGGGAATCAAATCTCTATTCTCAAGGGAAGTTTTCTACAAAGCTAGGATCATTGCTAGAAATTTAGCCTTGAAAAACAACAAAAATAAAACTGAATTCTGTCTGTACTAAGCCAAACACTATTATGTTGCTATTTGAAGTGGTCTTAAAAATGATAATGTTAGTACATTATGAATTAGTGCTTAGATTAGTAACATGTCATTAGCTTTCCAAAGGGATCAAAATAATTAAACATTGTTTCTAACTACTCAGATTTACTTTTAACCCTATATCAAGCAAGTTTATTGAAACTATCCCTTATTATGTCTTCCTTCAAAGTTTTACCTCGTTGGTAAATCTAGGAATTGAATCTTTGAAAGTGTGAGAACTAGACTAATATGACCATAAAGGTGTGAGACTTGCAAAGACAAGTGAAACATTCTGGGCTGTGTTGTCTCTAATACTGGAAGTCTTCTCAAATCTACATTTCCATTTTTTCCTCTTTCTGCCCTGATCTCCCCACCCTTCATCCTGGAGGTGCGGGGGAGGGGCCAGGGGGGGAACACTGTGGGATACTGGAGGACCCATGGGTTCCTTGTTGCACTCTGCAGAGCATGCACACGCAAGAAGCAGTGAAGCACTTCTAAATAATACCTTGTTCCAACAGGTACTCTTGGGAGTGCTTTGGTATTTTTAGAAGGCTTCAAAGGGCATGTGAAATGCTTGAAATGTGACACCTGTCTGCTGTCTAAGGTCCCATTTTTAAAAATGACAAGCACTGAAAACCCAAATCTCACTGAAAGTCAATGGGAATTACTCAAAAGTCTTGAAATTACATGGAAGGCACTTTATGACTAGGTACACACAGTGCTGATCATTTTGCTGTACAGGAGATACCATATTTACTCAAATATTAAATGAAGTCCCTCCCCTCCCCACATCAACATGGGGGGAAAAAGTCCTTCATCTTACATTTGCATACAATAAAACAGCATTAAATACATTGCCAATCTTTGAACTGAGCAGCATGTGCTCAGTAATGGAAACCAACTAAGAAGCTGATTAAATGTAGCCAATACTGACCATGACTATATAACACAAGACCCATAAGGGACAAACATACTGATGGGAACCTAACACAAAGATAAGTTAGTTCGTACACTCCATCTGAATAAGACATAAGATAGTGCTCATTGAGCACAGACCCCCTCAGAGCCAATTCTTTTTCAACTGAACCACTACACTGCATACATTTTGATGACTTCTTCTCTCGCACAGCTGAGCTGCGCTTTTTTTTCCTATTCTCAATTATACCTTTTTCTTCACCAGCCTTAAATGCCTGGCAGACATCATCAAACAGCCGCAACAGTTCACCCAGAATCCCTCTGTTGGGCCCTCCCTCAGCCTGCTGCATATGATTAGTGCGGCCCCACCATCCATGAGGTGAATCTCAACCTGGTTTATATGAGCCTCATCTGCATATACATTTTTAGAGGACCCCAGATTCATGACAAGAACACCCAGTTTCAGTCATGAGTGGGAGGAGCGGGTGGCAATTAGCACTTGGCTCCTTTGTGGGGGGTGGTATCTGGAGTACACACACACTGTGCTGTGCTGTGGGCACACCACAGCCTGAAATGCTGTTCACTCTGCTGGGGTCCAGCACGATGAACTATACAGTAAATCATGAGCCTTTTGGCTTTAGACTAATATCATGTAAAGTTCATATTCTCCATAAGCAGGTGCTCAAGTGCTACTTAAAAGTGTGTTTATGGAATAGCTCTGCTAAAACCTGCAGAAGTTTCCAAAAAGGTAAAATGCATCATTTCTAGCTGAACTAGTGTCTAAGGGCATTATATGCAAATTCCTACAGCTATGTTTATTTTAAGATCAGTTTTTTCATATTTATGCCTCACTTCCATGTGCTCAGGGAGAGAAGGATCTGACAGTAAGGGGCTGTGGGGGACAGTGGCTGCAGGGGGAAGAAGGTGGGGGGGGCAAAGGGGTCACCTGACCCCCCAGATTTATCTTCCCTCCTCTAGCAGAAGGTTGATAAATTCAAGACAAAACTTCAATAATTAGATTCTATACCTGGAAAATTATATCAAATTAGCAGCAAGGGAAGATCAGGAAAATGTAAGTCCCTTACTGAATAAGGGAGGCAACCTACTGACAGATCACGAGAAACAGGCTGAAGTACTTGATGCCTTTTTTACCTTGGTCTTCACAGGCAAGGTCAGCTCCCAGACTACTGCACCGGGCAGCACAGTTTGGGGAGGAGGTCAGCAGCCCTCAGTAGTGAAAGAACAGGTTAGGGACTATTTAAAAAAGCTGGACGTATATAAATCCATGGGCCCATATGCCATCTGATGGTGCTGAGGTGATTGCAGAGCTCCTGCCCATTATCTTTGAAAACTTATGGCAATAAGGGGAGGTCCTGAACAACTGGAAAAGAGCAAATATAGTGCCCATCTTTAAGAAAGAAAAGAAGGAGGATTTGGGGAACATTAGACTGGTCAGCCTCACCTCCGTCCCCAGAAAAATCATGGTGTAGGTCCTCAAAGAATCCATTTCTCCACTTGTAGGAGAAGAAAGTGATCAGGAACAGTCAGCGTGGATTCACCAAGGACAAGTTATGCCTGACCAACCTGAATGCCTTCTATGATGAGATGACTGGCTCTGTGGGTATGGGGAAAGCAGTGGACATGATATACCTTGACTTTAGCAAGACATATGGTCTCCCATAGTATTCTTACAAGCAAGCTGAGGAAGTATGGGTTGGATGAATGGGCTGTAAGATGGACAGAAAGCTGACTGGATCGTCAGGCTTAACAGGTACTGATCAACAGCTCGATGTCTAGCTGGCAGCCAGTATCAAGTGGAGTGTCCCAAGGGGTGGTCCTGGGGCCTGTTTTGTTCAATATCTTCTGTAACGATCTGGAAGATGGGATGGAGTACACCCTCAGCAAGTTCATGGATAACACCAAGTGGGGGGGAATAGTAGATACACTGGAGGATAGGGCCAGGATTGAGTGACCTAGACAAACTGGAGGATTGGGCCAAAAGAAATCTCATGAGGTTCAACAAAGACAAGTGCAAATTCCTGCACTTAAGATGGAACAATCCCATATACCACTATAGGCTGGGGACTGACTAGCTAAGCAGCAGTTCTGCAGAAAAGGACTGGGGGTTACAGTGGATAATAAGCTGGATATGAGCCAACAGTGTGCCCTTGTTGCTGAGAAGGCTAACAGCATATTGGACCGAAATTGTAGGAGTGTTGCCAGCAGATCAAGGGAAGAGATTATTCCCCTCTATTTGGAACTGGTGAGGCCACATCTGGAGTACTGTGTCCAGTTTTGGGCCCCCCACTACAGAAAGGATGTGGACAAGTTGGAGAGAGTTCAGTGGAGGGCAACAAAAATGGTTAGGGGGCTGGGAGATTTGACTTGTGAGAGGCCGAGGGAACTGGGCTTATTTAGTCTACACCAGAGAAGACTGAGTGCAGATTTGATAACAGCATTTAACTACCTGAAGGGTGGTTCCAAAGAGGATGGAGCTAGATTGTTCTCTGCGGTAGCAGATGACAGAACAAGGAGCAATTCAGTTTCAAGATGCAGCAAGTTTCGGTTGGATATTAGGAAAAACTCTCTCAAAGAGGGTGGTGAAGCACTGGAACAGAGATGATGGAATCTCCATCCTTGGAGGTTTTTAAGGCCCAGCTTGACAAACCCTTGCCTGGAATGATCTAGTTGGGGATGGTCCTGCTTTGAGCAGGGGGTTTGATGACCTCCTGAGGTCCCTTCCAACCCTCATTTGCTACAATTCTATGCTTCTAAACTAATAAATTTTCCACATAAGGAATCTAATTATTGAGGGGCTGTGTTATAATGAGGGTCATTTTATAATTGAGTAAATGTGGTACTTCAGGTCAAGACTTGCTTTGTGCTGTCAGACACCTTTGAGAGGCTTTCTGCACACTGCTTTCTCTGGTCTACCACATACTGAATTACACTGAAGAGTTTTGTTTTCCCCCCTCCAAAGGACACCCTGTATAATACCATGCACACAAGTTGTTCTGTAGCAATCATAACTTTGCATTCTTCAGTTTGGGGCTGTCCAACTGGTGACCTGAAGGCAGCACATGGTCTGCAGGTTAAATTGCAGCCTACATAACTTGTTGGGCATGGTTACTGGAGCTGTTGAAGTAGTATGGCTCTGGAACCCAAAATGGTGAACACTGCCACTCAGCCCTCTCCAACTGCTTGTCTAGCACTGAATTTTGCATCTTCAGTCACGATTGACAAACTAAAATTGGTGGTGGGAGGGGGCAGAGGGGGACCAGAAGTGGCATTTACCCTCTGGGTTCTAGAGTGTGCCAACAAAACAAATCTGGCAGAAGTGCCAACAAGACACTGCCCCACTGCTAGAGGTAGGTTATGCAGCCTGCAAGAAGCCCCGCAGTCTTGATTTACCCACAAAGTTAAATGAACTGGACACCACTAGCATAGCTTTGTGGAGGATCATTCTAAACTAACTGTTAGTGGGTTGCTTATAACAGCTTTATAGTTAACAGTGTACTATGAAATATGCACAAATATTATTTTTTCTCGTAAATAATTTGTCAGTATGATTTGGGGAAAAAAACACAACTAGAATCTGGTGGATGAGGGCTTTGGAAATAATCCAAAAAAGTACATCTTTATAGGCAAAAGTTATTCTTACCAGATTGGGATCATAATAAGCTTCCTGTGTTGGTGGAATGACATTAATCTGAGTTATATTAGCAGGAAGTGATTTAGAGCAATTTATCAGCATTTGCTCCAGACTCGTCAAATCCTGTCAGAAGAAAAGAAACAAATTCATAACCCATTTTTCTGCTGACCTATTTCAGTAATTATACTATGCATTCTATTATATTACATCCTTCTGCATTCAGGATATTTAGAAATCTTTAAATTATCTACAAAAATGAATCTGACGGTTTCTGAATGAAAAAGACTTATTCATATTGGTCCCCAATTTAAAAAAAAAAAGGTATAGAAGCAATCTTACTAATGTCAAAGTAGTTACGCACACACTAGGCATGTACTTAAGTACTTGGTTGATTCATGGTCATAATGAAGTACAACCAAAGCAAAGGAAACCAAAGCCCTGTCTCTTTAAAAGCAAAGAAAATTGCACTATTGTTGATTTCAGGAAAATACAAGTTTTCCCAATTTGGAACCTGGGACCTGAGGAAGAATGTCTTGCATTCAAAAACTTGTCCAACTTTATCCCAACTACAGAATTGGTCCAATAAAAGATATCACCCTAAGGAATATTTGCCTCTTGCATAATTTCTGGACCATGACAGCTACAATATCAATCTTATGCTATCCCAATTTGAAATAATTTAAGTCCTTCATGTGCTATTCTGAGGACAAGTCATTTAATGCCCTTCTCAGTTCACCATCTGTAAAATACAGAAAATACACATCTCTCTGCCACCCACCTCTGTATGTATTTAAGAACTGAAGTGCTTCAGAGAAGATTTCCTCTCCCCGTATCTCTCTTTTTTTTTTTAATTGTATCATGCCTAGAACAACTTAGGGGCCTAGGTCTCTGGGTACTGTTGTCATTTAGATATCTGCTACTACCACCACCCTCCATAACCTTCCTCCTCTTTTTTACCGCCTCTTCACAAGCCTTGTTTATTTATACTGTAGGTTTTTTCTTGGGGCAAGGACTCTTACAATGCATATGCAGAGATGTGACAATAGCCTCCCACTCTGAGCTGGGACTTCTAAACACAACATAATGTAAAGAAGCGCTGTCCATCTTCTGAGTAGCTGGGGGCTGCATGCCATGCTGCTGTTGCTTGCCCTGCCTGGCTACCGGTGCTCCCCCAACCCCAGCAAGCTGCCTTGTATGGGTGCCCCCAATCAACATATTCTTCAGGTTATGCTAGCTGCCCTAGGGGCAGGGGCAAGAAACTGAAACTAGGGATAAAGCAGGAGCCCAGAGACCCTATCAGCAGCAATAGCAAACAGAGGCATAGCAGCGCAGCTCTGCATCTGAGGCAAACTGTGGCAGTGCCAGCTCTTGCCATGCCAACTGTGATCAGCTGCCTCTGTGGCAATGACTACTTTTGCATTCTCACACAAAGTCACCGCCCTGGGCTGCTACCCCTGTCCTCAGCTACTGACAGTGGCAACCAGAGTAATGAGGGTGGAGGGGGGAAGTGGTGCTTGGAGTCTGCAGGCCACAGCTTAACACTTTGTGAACTATAAGTTGGACAGCCCTGAGGTAAAGAATAAGTCATTTTGCATAGTATAACATATGCAAGCTAAACACTCCATTCAATTCAAAGGATGATGAACTGCTCTTCAAGTACACCTAAAACATCAGTATTATTTTACCTAAATTGGAAAAAAGCATACATTAAAATTCCATTGTACGTTTAAACTTTTAACAGAGTTCCAGCAAAGAGTAAAGATTTGTTTTTCCTGTGTGGTAACTATATTGGAAAATAAAATGTACCTGCAAACTCAAGGGCAGTTCATGGATTCGTGTGGCCAATGTACGAATCTCCCTGTCAGACAAAATGCCTGACTGATCTGTATCAACTTCATCAAAAATCTGAGAAACATTCAGTGGCTGAACTGCACTCATGAGATAATAGAAATATGAAAAAGCAAACTGCATATCTTCCGAGTGCCGCACTTTGTGAAATGATGTCTTGTCAAATTCCTCAGGAAACCTGTCCAAATCAAATAAAAATCAGTTTCCTATTCTGACACTTCAAACAGCAAAACATACCTTAACAGAAAAGCTCCCCAAAGAACACTTATCTTAGCACTGCTGTCCCATAAAGACATGCTTTCTTTCCCATTTCACACTGTTTTACAACAAGCCGTCAATACACAGCAATAAATTCAACTGTGCAAACACAGAAGAAAAGAATTGCACCAGCTCCAGTTTTTCTTTCACTTTGTTTCAAACAAAAGCATACTTACATGTCCTGTAGCTCTTGCATAACAGTGCGGTCAATCATGTGAGGCATATGAGCAGGGACTTTTCGGGATGTAAATCCAAATTTACTGTTTAGAAGTTTATTTACATATCGAAGAGAATCGGCAAACGTATCTTTCAGATGCCTCCCAGTTTGTTTACCATCAGTAAGGTAGGACATCTGTTTAAGTAATGCCTCTTCTTCCTAAATAATGACAGGCATATACCAGATGTATGTTATCAGAAACACAAACATTAATCCATTAAACCCAGATGCAGACTGACATTTCCAGGGACATGCCAAGCTTTTTACAATACCTGAAAAATATGACAGCAGTTTTAACATGTTCTTGTTCAAAAAGAACATCTTAAGGATTTAAAATGTGGCCTCATCCTTATGTCCTTATCACAATAAGGAATGACGTACAGAATTTTATTTAACTTGATACAGCTTAAAAACAAAAGCCCAATTAAAACCACCATCTGCTAAGGGACTTATTTATAATCACACATTTCTTTTTCTGATTATGCACTGAGTTAACAAGATCTGATCCCCTGAATGTAAAAACAATCTTCTTAAATAGAGTGCAATCAAAGATTAAGCTCAAATGAAAATAAAGAGAGCTTAAATTTTAAATGCAGCATCTCTACGGCTTGAAAGCTGTAAGGATCAGTCTTAGCCAAATAGGTCTGTAGGGCTGCCATGTCCTTCCCTTCAGGAGATACCCTGCCAAAAATTTTGGGATGAGCATATGGAAGAGTGTTTTCTACATATTCGCTTGATCTGTTCTTCATATTAGTTTTTGGTTGACTTACTAGAAAAGGCACTCAATGTAGCATATAGATTCAAAATAGAGATTGCATTTTTTAATAGATTAGATTTATATAGAAATGAACTAAGTCTTCACATATACGGTGCATCTACACGAGACTACTGTAGTGTTGACTAATTAGCTCTGCAGTAAAGCAGCAGCATCTACATGTGCACTACTACACATACTGCAGTAAACTAACCAACTCTGCCATAGGATAGTACTTCCCAACAGAAGTACTATCCTACAATAGCGTTATTTACAGCTGCCTGCTGACTAGCTCTGTACTATAGCACCCCTGTGCCCCAGCCAGCCCTTCCGTAGCGTGTTATGCTGGGGGGCTGGGCAGGGGGGGAAACGGCTCCAGGCTGGAGAGCTAAACCCCCAGAATCCCTGCTCGCTGGGGCTGCGCTGCCCTGGCTTAGAATTCTGTAGTCCTCAGTGCACGTGTAAATGCTATGCCCAGGAGGAATAAACTCCAGCCCGAACTGTGCCAAAGTTTAATTGTGTCGCATTAATATCGTGTAGACACGCCCACAGAATTTAAATGAGGATCAGTTCAACCCCCTGGCAGTGCTACAAATCTGAGTTGCAGCCTAGTGGCACTTCATTAAAGTAGGAACTGAATCTGACTTTTTAAAAGACAACTAGAGAAAGAAGTGAATTAGACCAGTCATTTTTCACCATCCAACTAGAAGTACAGAAAGTAAATGAAACTAGCAGTAAAAAGAAAGTAAAGTAAATTAGATTTTAAAAAAATCTGTCAAATAGCGGTAAGAATGGTTTTATACAATTTTTATCTTAACAGTATCTCATTAAATAATGCAGATAAGCAAATCTAACAAATCTTTTGAAGCTACAAGTTCTATTTTGTGGATGCAATTAGGATACTTACATCAAGAAGATCTTGGAAATACTTTCTTTTTTCCCATGGCAAAAAGCCTCGATCACTTCCAGCATAATACTGTAGTTTTCTTCCTGGAAAAGCTTTGCCTTTTGTATCTATTTGGTCATGACCTGGGTTTATTTCCATTCCATCAGGCTTTTCAGCAGCCTCCACATTCCCAGTATCTTTTGACTTATAAGTTTCCTTTAGTATGAGTGCATTCAGTATTTTTTCTCGAGATCCAGGTTTATTTCCCACATTTTGGGTTAAAGGCATTGAGTCAAGCTTTGTTTTAGAAATGGATTTTAACTGAAACTGACCATTTATGTTCAGTGGCACAAAAGTACTCTTTGTAGGCATCAATTCTGAAGGAACTACATCATGCATTTTAATTGTAACTTCTTTTTTGCCTCCATTTAAATCGTTACCAGGTTTTTGCTGATTAGTAAGGTTTTTTTGGTCTTTTAAACCAGCACCATTGTCCTTTATTTCCAGCTTTTGAATTTCTGTTATTACATCTTTTTTAACAGTAGGTAACATTTGAAAAGATCTCAAAAGGGCAGCCTTTGACAGATTGTATCCTTTCTGAGTGAGGTCACCATTTTCTAGCTTTAAATCCAGGTCTTGCAAAGCCAGCTGAATATCTTCAGGGAGGAAAGACACATTTACTAGAGGTATTACCATGTTTTGATGAAAACCCTCTGATGTGCCATTTGGATGTTTCTTGATTCTTGGAAAGCGTTTTTCTTCAGGAATATCCTCAAAAATCATTTCAGCTTCAGGTATTGAAGTTGTAGTTTTCAGGTAAGTGTCAGATTTCTGTGAGGTAGTTGTGTTTAATTTTGGTTCCTCTCTAGTATCAACCTCAACAGCTATCTGCATTTTAAACTCTTCATCATTTTTATTTAGAAATGTAAGATTAAAATAGATCACAGTTGCATTCATTCCACTATGCATTATCAGGTGGATAGTTTTCCATTTGTTGGCAACAGAAGCATGACGTATAACTGGATTATCACTATATGCACCCTCAATTCCTTTCTTGGCTATTTCAACAAAGCTGAAATAGGGCAGGTATTCACCTTTCGGAATAACATAAGTAGTCTGATTAAGTTGGAGAGTCACCTTGTACAACTCATCAAAGTGATCTGGAAAAATAAAATGAAGAGTTCCCATTAGCTCACATTCTGCCACTTTTTTTGTAATGACTTGTCCAGCAGTAGAGAGACTATCAGTAATGAGCAAGCTCCAAAACTATACTTACAATTACTACCAATTATTCTAATTCATGTACTCTGAATAACATATCACCATGTTGGATATACTGAGACTTATCAACTTATTCATTCCAGTGATGTTTATAAAGCTACTGCATTAATTATTTATTTTGGTGTTTTTGTAGTCCATTAATAGTCCCTCTATTTTAGTTGTAGTTCAACACAGATATCTACAAAACCATGCTTTGGCCACATTTAAAAATAGCTCCATGATTGTTTAGAGCAGGGGTGGGAAAAATGTGGCCCGCAGGCCAGATGTGGCCCACCAGCCCATTCTATCTGGCCCACAGGGGCCCCTAAAAAATTTAGAAAAGTAATAATTACCTGCCCCAGGCTGCTTGTCGTGCAGCCCTCAATGGCTTGCCAAAATTCAGTAAGCAGCCCTCCGCCCGAAATAATTGCCTGCCCCTGGTTTAGCAGGACCTATAGTACTTTACCATATTTTGGTTGCAAACTTAAAAAAACAAAATAGTCAAAATACCGTCATTATAGATAACTTCACTGCCCTCATAATGTACAGTACCTGACTGTCTTACTCTACTTGTCTCACTTTCTTAAAACCCCACTTCCAACCACTGCCTTCTACTTCTGCTTGCTGCTCTCTCCTTACAGCAAAAAACCGCAAACTTTCTAGTGTATCAGTAATCTCTGGTTCCACTACTCCAGTAGGAAACTGGAGACAGGCCTGCTGAAAGTCTCTGGGTCAGGGTCAGAGGGGAGAGCAACAAGGGTGATGTTGTGGTGGGTGACTGTTATAGACCACCAGACTAAGAGGATGAGGTGGATGAGGCTTTCTTTAAACAGCTAGCAGAATTTTCCTGATCACAGATCCTGGTTTTGATGGGGGACTTCAAATCACCCTGACATCTGCTGGGAAGGCAACATAGCAGTGTGCAGGCAGTTTTTGGAGAGTGTTGGGGACAACTTCCTGGTGCAAGTGCTGGAGAAGCCAACTAGGGACTGTGCTCTTCTTGACCAGCTGCTCACACAGGAAAGACTTAGTGGGGAATGCAGAAGTGGATGGCAACTTGGGCAGCAGTGACAAGATGATTGACTGCAGAATTCTGAGAAAAGGAAGGAAAGAGAGCAACAGAGTAAGGACTGCGGACTTCATAAAAGAAGACTTCGATTTGCTCAGGGAACCTCCCCTCAGAGGACAGTTTGAGAGAGACAGAGGAGTCTAGGAGAGTTGGGTGTATTTTAAAGAAACCTTACTGAGTGCGGAGAAACAAACCAACCCAATGCTCAGGAAAACTATCAAGTATGGCAGAAGACCAGCTTGTCTTAGGGAAATCTTCAGTAAGATAAAGAACAAAAAGGAATCTGACAAGAAATGAAAACTTGGACAAATGACTAGGAAGGAGTATAAAAGTATTGCTCAGGCATGCAGGTATGAAATCAGGAAGGCCAAAGTGCAACTGGAGTTGCAGCTAGCAAGGGATGTGAAGAGTAATAAGAAGGGTTTCTGCAAGTATGTTAGCAACAAAAGGAAGATCAGGGAAAGCGTGGATCCCTTACTGAATGGCAGAGGCAACCTAGTAACAGACGATGCAGAAAAGGTTAAAGTATTCAAAGTCTCTTTATCCTCAGTCTTCAAGGCAAGGTCAGCCACCAGACTACTATATCTGGCAGCACAGTTTGGGGAGGAGGTGAGAAGCCAGTGGCGAAAGAACAGATTAGGGACTAGTTAGAAAAGTTGGACGTGTACAAGTCCACGGGGCCAGATGCAATGCAGCCAAAGGTTCTGCTAAGGTTGTTGGCTGATACGATTGCAGAGATGCTGGCCATTATCTTTGAAAACTTGTGGCAATTGGGAAAGTGCCCAGATGACTGGAGAAGGGCAAATATACTGCTCATCATTAAGAAAGGGAAGAAGGAGGATCTGGGAAACTACAGACTGGTCAGTCTCACCTCAGTCCCTGGAAAAATCATGGTGCAGTTCTTCAAGGAATCCACTTCTAAGCATGTGGAGGAGAAGAAGGTGGTCAGGAACAATCAGCATGGATTCACCAAGGCCAAGTCATGCCTGACCAACCAGATTGCCTTCTATGAAGAAATGACTGTTTCTCTGGATGCGATATACCTTGACTTTAGCAAGGCTTTTGATATGGTCTCCCACAACATTCTTGCAAGCAAGTTAAGGAAGTATGGATTGGATGGATGGAAAACTGGCTGGATCATCAGGCTTAAGGGGTAGTAAATCAATGGCTTGATGTGTACCTGGCACTCCATGAATTTCTTCTGTTTTTTCATAGCAAATTTTAAATTCTTACATTCACATTTATGGACTTCCATTGCTCCATTCCACCAGCACCTGTGTGTGTTCATTCCTGGGTACCTCCTTGAACTGCTGTGCTCCTTCCACACTGTCTTCTGTAGCTTGCTCCTGTTTTTGTCTTCACATGTTTTTCCTCCCTCTCCTTGTATTTGACATCCTCACCTTTTAAACCTACAAATCTTCAAATACACTACTTGGAGGACTAGGAAGAATGGGTCTGTGAAGCACCATATGGGTATCAATCAGATAAAAAGGCTGTAATCAAATGCCTGAGCTATCTGATCAAATTCATACCCACAGTGAAGATGTGTGTATGGACAACCACTAGAAGCAGAAATATCTGTTAATAACTGGGTAAGCTGTAGACAGACTTAAGCATTAGCTCAGAGCAAGTTGAAATTCATGCCTCTGCAGCTGTACCAAGATGTCTTAGCTGCTCTGGTACCTCATTTTCACTGCTAACTTTAGTTTTCACATACCATTTAAGTGTATTTTCTCCTGTAACATGCAAGCTTCTTGAAACAAAGACTTAAATATTCTGGGTTCTGTACAGAACCAAGTACCTTATCTAAGCACAGAGATGTGAAGGCCCGGAAAAAAACCAGAAACATTTGGAAAAAAACCCGTTTTCCCCCCCATCTTTTTCTGAGGACGTTTTTTGTTTTTTTCTGAAAAAATGGAAAAATTGAACATTTGGAAGAAAATTTAAAAAACCCTCTTATGAAATATTTTCTTTTAGAATGATGAATAAAATGTTTAAGACAAAGTTTTCCTATATTGCTACCCTTTACTCCCCCAAAACATTTTCTAATAACTATGTAATAGGAAGACTTTTTAAAGACTATCTGCAGTACCAGAGCACTACAATTCCTGTACACCGAGGAGAAACAGTACAGTACAACTCTCAAATGGAAGAGCAAGGTGCATTTCTGTCCCCACGGGGCACTGCCATTTTCACAAGAGACGGAAGGATTCAGTGCTTTCTTTGATTGTGCACTTCCTCTACTGTTGACTTCTGATCTAGAGGTTGGTGGATCTGCTCCTGTCCTCCTGACTAGGCCTCAAAGGACTGGAAGTGGACACTGGCAGCAGCGTCCATTCATTTCCATAGAGATCAGAAACAAGGAGCTTAATGCCCTGCTTGCTCAAAGGCCTCAGGAGAGGAGACAGAGCAAATCTAAAGGTTTTGGAGTTGGAAGGAACCTGCCTCCTCCTCGCCTTGTGACCTTCAGATCTGCAGAAGTACAGAAGCAGTACAAAGGAGTTGAAAGAAAGTATACTTCTTTACTGAAAGGTAAGAGTTTAAATTTCTCTGAATTCAGCTATATTTTAGCTGCATTAGTATATTTTCATAACCTATGTAATTCAGAATTGAATTCCTACTAATCTGATGTTTTGTGACAAATCACCCAAACTTAGCGGTGAGGTGAGGCAGGGAAGTTGTTCACAGATAACTCTGAGGAGGCCTTTCCTCCATCCATTACTAAATTTGTACATGCTGTAGTTTAGTGTTTATATACATAAGCCAGCCACTAAATTACATTTTTCTTTTTTCTCCCTCAGCAAAATGGTGTGACCAACTTCTAGCATATGAAAGCATTTCCATACTGCAAGTTATACTGAGGAAAAAAAAGTCTAATGAAATATGGATTTCCAAATGTTACTAAACATGACCAAACACATCCTTATATGTAAGAAGTGTCCTCATTAAAAAAATCAGTCATGGGTGTAAGTGAGGAGGAGGTAGATCATGATGATGAAAGTGAAAGTAGCTCTTTCTGACATTCTTCTGAGACGCCATTGTCAATAACTGAAAATGCATACTGGCAGGAAGCTTTTAAATTACTAAGACCATAATACCATTTGCCCAGCAGACATCCTTTGAGCAAGCCTCTTTTAGAGTTAGAGTATGAACATGTAATGCAATCTGTGCAAGGAAAAAATCAATGAAGCAGTGTCTTGCAGTACTTACAGATGGATGGACAAATGTGCGGGTAGAAGGAATCATAAAATTTGTGATAACACCCCAACCAGTTTTTAACAACACCTCAACCAGTTTTTTTACAGAAGCATTGAAACAGGAAAGAAACAGGCATACTGCAGAATATATCAGTAGTAAAATATGTGAAGTCTTATAGAAGATTGGGAGTGGTAAAGTATTTGCTTTGCTGACTGACAATGCAAGTAACATGAAAGCAGCATGGGAGATCATAATGGATAAATATCCACTTATTACTGCAATAGGATGTGCATCCCATGGGCTAAACTTGCTTCCTAATAACATTGTGAAGTTGGACACTCTGCAAAAGATCTATAGAAGAGCAAAAGAAGATATAAAACATGTAAAAGTTACTCATACTGTAGCTGCAGTCTTTAAGAATCAGGAAGAAAAGAATGCAAAGAATAAAATAGTGACACTCAAACTCTGTAGTAAAACTAGATGGGGTGGAGTGGTGATCTCATTTGAAAGCTTACTGAAAAACAAAGCCACTCTTCAAGAAATAGTAATAACTGAGGATCTTAAAGTACCCAGAAGCGTAAGGAACGCTGTACTTGATGAGGATGTCTTCTGGGTTCAGCTGCAGAACTCCCTGAAGATGCTAAAGCCAATTTCTTCAGCAATCACTGCCTCTGAATCAGAGTGCACTTTTGTCAGATGTTCCTTACCAAATGGCCCAGGTAAAATCAACTGTTTTTGAGAATCTAAGTGCATCTCCGCTTACAAGTACAGAAGAAAGAAAACTGAAAGACTTTATTAACAGACGGGAAGAATTTTGTTGCCAATCAATTCATGCCACTGCAAATCTCTTGGATCCAAGATTCAAAAGTGGAAATGTCAGTGATGATAGCACTGCTACTGCATTTGACTAGATTACAAAATAAGTAACAGACTTAGGACTTGATGTTGGAAAGGTATTTTCAAATGTTACAGAATACAAAACCTTCAGGTATTTGGTCCAGGAATGCAATCTGGGACTCTGCCAAGCATATCCCTCCTGCAACATGGTGGCAAGGCCTTTGCACGACACAGCCTCTGACTCCTCTTGCTTCTCGCCTGCTTCAGATTCCTCCATCTTCTGCAGCATATGAAGGAAACTGGTCTATGTTTAGAAATACTCAAACCAACTCAAGAAATAAACTAAGATGTGAAAGAGTAGAGAAGCTTGTCTCACTCAGGGCAAACCTTCAGTTTTCAGAAGTCCATGAAGATGATAAAAATGAAGGATCAGAAGAAGCAGAAACTGCTGATAGTGGACAGCTCAGAAAATGAGACTAATTAGACAAAGTTTCATGTAGCAAAACTCGTATTCAATGAGTCGGGGAGGGGGGGTCCTTTTTTTCTCAGCTCTTTTTTTAAAATGACTGTTTTCTGTAACTGCTTGACACTGTGGAGGAGACTAAGTCCAGAATACATAACAACTGCCTTTGTTTTACTACAATGTTGATGGTTTCTTCTTTTTTCAACTTTAATTTTTGCCTGCTTCTCATAAACTGGCAAAAACTAAGAGATGCTAGGTTCCTTAGAGTTCAGCAGCTTGTAGCTGTCCATTTGTAACAAAAATTAAAAACATTTTAAAGTAAATTAGTAAATGTGTAATTACTGTCTGAATAAACTGTTTTTAAATGTAATAAATATACCAAACATGATAATTTTATGAGCAAATCAAATTATACATAATACATTTTACGTTCTTAAAGGAGTAAAGTGAATTTCAATCTGTAAAGGGTGCTAAGAAAATAAATAATGTGTATATTTCGATTTTTCCCAAAAATTGCCATTTTTTCCCATGGCTTCAAAATTGTACATTTCTCGCCAAGCACAATAAATAACTACCTGAAAAAAAATAAAATCAACCAAAAACATATTTTAACGTTTGGATTGGTCTAAATAAGAATCGCCCTCTGACATTTTCCTAAACTGGTAACATAGTCACAGCTCCTTTCCCACAATTCTACAAAGGGTTGCAGAATGGAACTCCACAGAGAATAGCCACAAAGTAAAAAAGGATAATTTGTTATAAATACTTACAGAAAGATTATCAATGATGTGCTTAACATACCTTGCCCGCAGTCACCAGCATCAAATCCACAAAAAAGAACATTGCATGCCTGGTCACAAAATTTATCAGCTAGCCAGGAATTAGCACAGCCTTGATTGCAGTATGAAACTCCACTTATTCCTGCGCCAAATTGCCAGGGTGGACCATTCCCTGCTCCTCCAACTCCACCACCGCCAGCAACATAACGGCTACTTCCACTGTTACCTAAAGAAAAGAGAAAGCAGAGTCCACTGAGACTTTCCTTCAGGGATAGGTTAAGTTCCACTATCATTTTAAATCTTGTTTTCCAGAGTTAGGCAGAAAAACCATAAGCAGCAATTACTAGAGTTGTGTGCTTCGGTCGCTGATTCCATTTGGTGGAGATTCGGCCCAATTCCATGGCCGAATCTAATCAGGAGACCTTTTAATCTCTTCAAATCGAATCGGAACCCTCTGAATTGATTTGGAGAGATTCAATGATTTGGACATAGACACAGCTTTAAATGTTTTTCTACATACCTCAAGGTACCAGGTGGCTTGTCAGCACTGAGATGCTGTGGTGGATGGAGCATCCCATGGGAGCGCGGGGGGTGGGTTCCCCAGTGCACTCAGCGGCAGACCTGGAAGCAGACCAGAAGCACTTCCACATCCATGGTGAAGCGTACGGGGGACTGCCCCCCCCCCAAGCCTCCCAGCTCGTTAACTGGTGCCTCCTGGATCTGTGGGGGCACCCGGGGTTCCCCCACGGCCAATCACTGAGCCAGGAGGGGTAGGGATGGTCCACCGCTGAGCATGTGGGGGGGAAGCTCATGCTCCTGTGGGTTGCTCCATCCACCCCAGCATCTCAGCGTTCACGAGTCACGTCTGGTACCTTGAGGTATGTAGAAAAAAATATTTAAAGCCATGTCTATGGCCAAATCATCGAATCTTCATATTCGGATTCGGCTGAATCAAATCGGGACAGTAATCTGAATCAATGAATCGAATCTCTGTCCCTGATTTAGGCTGCATCCAAATCAAATATGGCTTGTTTCGCACACCCCTAGTAATTACCTTACATTAAGATATGCTGGCTTGCCTCCTGTAAACCAGTGGGAAATCTAAGCAGACTTTCTGGGCCAGCAAAAACACCTAAATTATTTTAAAACAGAGAGGAAAAGGTTCACCTACTTTGTAAATCTGTATGGACCTTTATGGGCCAAAGTCTAACAACAAGTCCATCTGTTTAAGAAAATGCACCAACATACAGGTTCGCCCCCACCCCCAAATACAGGCCGTTTATTTAACTCCATACTTTCATTTAAATAACTAGTTGCTACTTTTGAGCTCCTCAGGCACTAAAGACCACAAACATTGAACTGGAAAGATCTTAATATAAAATGTGAACATCTGATTATAACGGTCTTGGGCAAGACTTTGGGGGGGGGGGGGGTTTGCAGAAGACAAAAAAAATCCAAAGTTACAGCTCTTCTCATTCCTTTCTCTAATTTGAAATCTATTTTAAAGCAACTCCATATGCCTTTGTTTTATGTCTCCCTGCTGAAAGCCCCTTATATCCATTTTTAAGATCAGTTCTAAATATCAGAGATTGGCAATTAGAAATCTATCCACACTTTTTAGGAAGAATATCTTTGTACTGCATTCCAACTTATTTTCAAAACCCTCTAAGTAGTGCTCATGCAACTGTTCCTAAATATTCTCTAACTCCTGTTGCCAAAAAATCCCGTAAGAAGACTGAAGAATTATGACAAAGAAAAACAAAGAAAAGAATAGCTATTTCTCAATTCTCAGATGCTATAGGGATTTAGGATAGCCACCTGCAAGTGCTTTAAGGATGTGTATCATAAAGTAGGAAACAGATAGTGTGGTGTATATGAGAAGTTCTGGTAATAAATAGATGAATCTTGTTAAACCTGATTTTAGTAATGGCAATTATGTTGATACCCCTCATCAAAGCATTTGGTAAATCTAAATAGCCATAAAAAACAATAATAAAAGTATTTAACATTAAAGCATTTGTTAGTTTTTCAGACAAAAGTGTGACAGGATCCAATGGTTGAGAGCAAAAGTTAGAAAAAAATCAAATTGAAAGTGAGCTGCAACATTTTATAGAAATGGTAATTAGCCATTTTCCAAATGGTTATTTCTAATACCCAACCTAAATTTTCCTTGCTGCAACTTGAGACCATTGCTCCTTGTTCTGTCATCTGCCACCACTGAGAACAGTCTAGCTCCATCCTCTTAGGAACCAAACACTTTTCAGGTAACTGAAGGCTGCTATTAAATCCCCCTTTAGTTTTCTCTTGTGCAGACTAAATAAGCCCAGTTCTCTCAGTCTCTCCTCATAAGTCATGGGCCCCAGTCCCCTAAAGATTTTTGAACAACTTTTATGTAATAAAGTCATCTGTATTTAGAGTGTTAAAATACAGATAACATCTTCTAAAAATAGTGTTGTAATTCAATATACTAACACTTTACTAAGTATGCTTTGTATTACTACTCTGATATTACCAAAATCAGATTTTAATTTAATACTTACACATATAACACTGAGTCTGTGATATCAGAGATAAGCCATAGTTTTAAACATATGCAAAATGCCATTATTAATCCTTATAATCTTACCTTAACTTGTAATTGGGGTCTGAAAGTGATTCTAGTACTTATTTATTTCTCTCCCCCCCCTTTGTGCCTCCTGACAACAAAACATTTATTCATTGGTAAAACTAATATTTTACTACTATCAGGCCTGCTGTGCAAAGACAGGCAATAAGATCCAAAAATCTATTCTCATCTAGTTAAATATGGTACATGAAGCATGATTTCCTTATTATCTTATATATTAGTTTGCAATATTATTTCCCTCAAGCAACTAACTATATATCTATAAGCCAGACCAGTTTTTTTTGTATTTTTCTAAGAAACACTTTTCTTAGTTATAGGATAATCCTTTTAATTTTAAATGATAAAAGTAAATTTAACTTGTTTGTAAATCTAAATTTGCCCTCTTACCAATGCAATCGCCTCCATCCCAATCACAAGCTGAATTATTACAGGCTTTATCACAGTAACCATCTTTAATCCATGAGCCAGGACATCCCTCAGCACAGTTTGGAACAGGCCAAGTCAAGTAAACCTAGAATAGTATTACATGATCAGGTTTTTTGTCAAAATTAGCAGTCATATAAAAGTAAATTTAGTTTGCCTCACAATATATACTGAATTAGTCAACACTTACCTGTGCATAGTGCTTTAGAAATACTAATCATCCTCAGCACCCAGAAGTGAAAGTATTATTCCCTTTCAGCGGGAAAAATTAAGGCTCACATGAAAAGACTGTCAAGCAACTTCCTGATTCCCTACCATTCTTTTCATTTCCATAGATTGTATTCAAATGACTGTTAGACACTTGATCTTTTAGAAGATAAAACGAGGGAAGTCTAAAATAATACACTTGGTGTTTCCTGGTGCTGTCAACTAGCCATAGGTGTAACAAGCACAAGTGCAACTAGCGTACTTATCACTAAGAACCTTACCATCTAGGAGTTTAATGTTTCCAAGAATTTCTAGGATAAAATAATGTAGGAAAAGTATTTTGTTTAAAAATCATAAAAAACTAAGCACTTTTATTCTCAGATCCCTCTCCCAAGAATTTTACAATGTGGTCCCAGCTGTGAAAGCTACAGAGCAAGTAGGTATCATAAAACAAAATTTCAGCTAAAGTCACATCAGCATCATGGTCAACTGACGGAACAGTAATACTAGATTGGGAGACAGAAACCTCATATTTGCTACCAGACTGCTGTGTGACCAAGGGCAAGTCACTTTACCCTCTGAGCCTCTTCTCCTGCCATCCTCTTTCTTTAGACCACAGGCAGAACTGTCTCATTTTGTTATGTAATAGGATCACAAACAAATACAAATAATAATAAAGTTTTCTCCCACCAAAAGGTTAGCGCACACCTAACCTATAGATGAAATGATACTAGTTTGCCTCCGAGAATGTTGCAGGAGACTGCAACATTCTCGCAGGCAAACTAGGGAAGTACGGGCTGGATGAATGGACTGTAAGGTTGAAAGAAAACTGGCTCAGACATTGAGCTCAGAGGGTACTAACCAAAGGCTCAATGTCTATTTGGCAGCCGGTATCAAGTGGAGTGCCCTAGTGGTTGGTTCTGAGGCTAAGTTTGTTTTTGGACTTCTGTATCTTCATCAATGACCTGGAAGATGGCATAGTGTACAGCCTCAGAAAGTCTGCAGATGACACCAAGCTGGGGGAGTAGTGAGGGTAGGGCTAAAATTCAGAGTGACCTAGACAAATTAGAGGATTGGGCCAACAGAAATCTCATGAGGTTCAACAAGGACAAGTGCAAAGTTCTGCACTTAGGACGGAACAATTCAATGCACCGGCACAGGCTGGGGGCTGACTGACTGCACAGCACCTCTGCAGAAAAGGACCTGGGGGTTACAGTGGACAATTAGCTGAATATGAGCCAGCAGTGTGCCCTTGTTGCCAAGAAAGCTAATGGCATACTGCACTGCATTGGTAGGTGTACTGCCAGCAGGTCAAGGGAAGTGATTATTCTCCTCTATTCAGTGCTGGTGAGGCCACATCTGGAGTGCTGTGTTCAGTTTTGGGCCCCCCACTACAGAAAGGATGGGGACAAACTGGAGAGTCCATTGGAGGGCAATGAAAATGGTGAGGGTGCTGGGGGCAGGGCTGTCCCAGGGGGTGGGTGGTAGAATCACGGCAACCGCCCCAGGCCCTGAGCTTTGGGGGGCATCGTTGAGCCAGGCAGAGCGGCCGCGGCCCCTCCTGCAGGGCCCGCCTAGTGCTTGTGACTCAGTCAGCTTTGCATCCGGCCACTTGCCCCTCCCCCGCCCCCTGCCAGCTTCTTTGCGTTCAGGCCCCACACAGGCTGAGTTGCCCCAGCCCTCGCACCCTGCTAGGATCGTCTCTGGCTGCGGGGCATGACTTCTGAAGAAAGACTGAGGGAACTGGTCTTATTTAGTCTAGAGAAGAGAAGACTGAGGGGAATTGAATAGCAGCCTTCAACCACCTGAAGGATGGAGCTAGACTGTTTTCAGTGGTGGTAGATGACAGAACAAGGGGCAATGGCCTCAAGTTGCAGCAAGGGAAGTTTAGGTTAGATATTAGGAAGAACTTTCTCCCCAGCAGGGTAGTAAAGCGGTGGAACAGGTTACCCAGAGAGGTGGTGGAAGCTCCATCCTTGGAGGTTTTCAAGACCCACCTAGACAAAGCTTTGGCTGGGATGATCTAGTTGGGGATGGTCCTGCTTTGAGCAGAGGGCTGGACTAGATGACCTCCTCTGAGGTTCCTTCCAAGCCTAGGATTGTATACTAGTTGCTAATACAACTGCATTTAAACATGGCTGTTCCATGGTCCTAGCATGGTTGTCTAGCCTAAATATAACTGTTGCTAAAGTGCTGATAGGCTATAAATTGCTACAGGTTTAGGAAAGGTGGTATACCTCAGTGATAGGCCCTGACAGTGTTTTCGGTACTTGGAGAAGTGATGAATAAGAAATGTAAAATGCAGACTGATTCAGCAATTATCTAATCTCAGTGCTATCAAGAACTACTAAGTCTACCGTCTCAAACAAGTTTCCCATACAAAAGGAATTCACAAGCAAAATAAAACTGCATTCCCCTTCATTTTTTAATCTCTGTGAAACAGAAAAGCAACATGCAGCAAAGGGGTGACAGCAACAGAAAATAAACTAACACTTAAATACCATGTGTGGGACCGAATGGGTACTGCAAAAGAATCTTCCCAGTGTTTTAAACTTTTATAACTTATTTAGAGTTAGTTTTGTTACATGTTTTTCCTATTTCTGATCCTTTTTTTTAACAAGTTCCTGGGCAGCTGTACAATTTTACAAAGATTCACTTAGAAGAGTTTTTCAAGAGAAGAGGGGGAGCTACTGGATGGAAGTGCGCAGCAGCTGTCACTGTAGGGATACATGCAAGAAACTGCTGGATGAAGCAGGGTTAAATGTAGACCCATTTAGCCCATTTGTATTGCTACAGACTACTGTGCACATGTAGCAGTTAGATTGCAACAGCGGCTGCATGCTCCCTTTTGAAACAGCTCCAAGTGAACATCTGTCCATGATGTGTATTCCTAAAGAAATAAAATAGGCTGCAATTTTTTGGATTGGTCAGACTAATGACATCAATCAAGATACTTTCTGCCAATTCATGCAGAAAGTACTTGCAGTATCAGAACTGGAAATGCTTATGCATATGGTATGCTGACCTAGAAACTACTTACTCTCTGAATAAACTGGGTTATTTTAATAGAGGGCGGAAAGGAAAAGCAAGCAGGAAGGAAAAAAATAGCTTGAGATAAACAATCCCTCAGCAAACACTGATGACTTATAAGGGCAATACTGGGACTATTAGTTTTGACAATGGATTGCAAGTGTAATGTTGTTATGCTTTTAAACCTTGATGGGGCTGAAAAGGACTCTCAAGACTGGGAAAGCTGCTTTGGGGGCCTGGGCCACCCAACTGGGACCAGATAACTTTCTGGATATGTCTGAAGATTTTAGGCCTGCTCATATTGTCATCAGGGAAAGATAAGATTTTACATGAGACAGACACACATGTAGACTATTTTAAAATACTTTTACTTTAAATGTTTGAGGGAAGGGAAGGAATCAACCAGAGCTACACAGACTCATCAAACCTGCTGGGCAAGCAGAATTGATAAACAAGTTATTCTACAGTTCAGGGCAAGGTTTAAGCGTGAGAAAAGTGTGGAACTCAAAGACATAGGGCCCAACAAATTAGAGGCTGAATCCAAAGAAACTAAAATTGGTTCAGCTAATCTCCAGCAAGACATTTAACATTAGAGCCTTGCAAAATATGGAAAATGTGGGGTTTAGTCCCCATGACCCAGTTACCAATTCCGTACGTTTTAAAAATAGATATTCCTTCAAAAAATTATTTATATTCTATCTTCCTTTCATATCATTTCTTGAACTTACATCATCATGTTAGATTAGAAACTGTTTCTGAACGGTTTCTGATCAAGCATAAGGACTTACCTTTTGACCCTTGGAGTGACTGTAAAAATCATCAGGCCATACATCTTTCCCAAACATAACATCATCATTTAGATAAATGAACTTCTGGGACAGGCTAGCAATGTGATGAATGTGACTTTCGATAGCTGGGGAGCTAAAGGTAGGCAGGTGACTCAAATTTTGAAATATTTCCTGACAGAAAAGAAAAGAAGAAAAGAAAAGAAAAAAATATGCATCTTTAGAACTTTTTAACATAGATTTAAACTGCCAGGTACAGCAGAGAAACTTTATTCAATATGAAAATTATTTTGGCTGAGAAAGGGAGAAAATAAATAAAGGAAGGAATAAAGGGCCAGGAAAATAAATAAGGAATAAGTACAGTTTTACCATCTTCTCTTTGTAGCTCTAAAAACATTTCAAATTGCATGCTTACACTGGTCTTCTTCTTACACTAACGTAAGTGGCAGACTATGACTGTTATTTGATCTAAAGTTAACTGAAGACAACAGAAAGGCTCCCATTCACTTTGGGTGCAGACAAGAGTGACAATTTTTGCCTGATCTGACCACAAAAAGCAGTTTATAGCTATGATCAAACAAAAGTGCATGGCTGCAAACAGCTTTAAAAATGGCCAACCGGGTGAAAATTTGACCCTTCATTGCATGAGGTATCAAATAAAGACGTTACAAAATATAGCATCTTTTGTAACTTGTGTCTGTGGAGCTCCCAGCCTGTCCCTATTTTCAGAATGGAAGGGGGAAAGGGAGCAGAGGGAGTTCAGTCTGGGGAATTTCAGGATCCCCTGGAAGGTGGAGCAGGACTACTGCAGTCCCCTCCAAGTTGGGAGGGCTCCAATTCACCTACCCCACCCTTCAGCACCAGGCGGGGAGCCCAAGAACAAGCTCCCTCTGCTCCCTTTCCTCCCTCCCATTCTGAAAACAGTGAGCACTGGCAGAGAGCCCTGTCCATTGCTATGGGAACCTGGCCCTGCAGCTAGATTTCCCTCTCCCCTGGAACCAACAGTCAACTTCTGTCTGGTCTGGGGTACCACTGTAACTCAGAACGGCTTGCAAAAATCATTCTGAGTTACAGCTGGGAGCTGCACTTCTGTCTGCATTCCTCAAGAACTGTCAAACAGGTCATATGTGCATATATTTATATGCCTTCTGCATTACAGGCTACACAAATCTGTATAGGGTTCGAAGCCAGCTGAAGCCACTACAACATGGAGGGAATCATGGATCTCCATTTCTTACAGGTAATTTAGTGAGCATGTAGTGTTGCTATAGCCAAGATGGGCCAAAGAACATGCAAGAAGCAGGATTTGCTTGATAAGATCTCATTTGGACGAGCTATAGAGTTCGGAGATATGTCAGAGGCAGACAAGGTTCCTTGGGTGAATTTGATATTTTTTATTAGACCAACCCAAATAGTTGGAGAATAGTTATTAAGCAAGCTTTCAGGTTCAAAAACCCTTCGTCAGGCTAAGGAAGTTTCAGCAGTTGGTGTGTGCTCTTCCTGGATGGAATGAAAAGTGAAGAAGAGATATGTCAGAGAAGCTTTCAGGAAGCATAAAACTTCCCAGACTGAAGGAAGGGCATTTTGTGCCTGAAAGCTTGTCTAACACCTCTCCCAATGATGCAGGCAGTTTCTAAACAAATCCTGCTTCTGAAGGGACTAATTCAGCTTCTCCTGATGTATCCCATTGGTAAGGACCTACTGAAATCACCATTTCACAGATTTAGTGGAAAATGTGAAATCCAGCATTGCCTGGAAAAGTGGGCAATATCCACAAAATCCGTGGAAAAATAAGAAAAGAAAACATACTGAAAATAAAATACTGACTCCTCAGAGAGAGCCAATGGTCCTCATGGTGCTGTGGCTCAGCCATGCAGCTTGTCAGGGGGAGGGGAGGGCTGCTGGCACATAAGGAGCCCAGGTGGCTGCTGCTCCCACAATTTCTGCTGATTGGCTGAGAGGGCTGCCTGTTGTGTAGCCCCACCCCTCTCCACCAATCAATGGTCGCTGGCCATGAAATTGGCCAGTCACCTCCTCAGGTTCAGCCGCCTCCTACCCAATTCAGCAGACTCCTACCCAATGCCTCTTAACACTTCTCAGAGTTCAAACATGCCAAAAACCCAAATACTTCACAATTTGTAATAACCACCATATTTTGGTGCTTTATTCATTTAGTAAATTTAGAGATTTATTTTAAAGTAAGCTTTTTTAAAACAACACAATAGCTTTCCAGTGACCCACTTCTTTCCAGTAATTATATTCCAGCCTGTCTTAAAATTTAAATATACTAGCCTTTCAGTGACTTTGACAAATTGTTTATGGTGTAAACTTCAAATACCATTTACTTCCCCTCAATCTAAATAAAAACAGATTCTATAAGGAACTGATAGACAGATATCCAAATAATTTAAAACCTGTAGATATTTAGAAACAAGTTCTCAGTAAAGGTTTGATATAGTTTTATCTTCCTTGCAAGGTGACAAACTGAAAAACAAAGGAAACCCTACAGTTTAGTAAAACAAGAAAAAAGAAATAAGGTAGTTGCTTCTACCTTTGCAATAATACACAAGCTTTACTAAAAGTGCAGCTCTCAAACCACTGCAGCCTCTCTTGAGGGATTTTTACCTGATGTGTTACTATAGTTATACGAGGGTTATCCAGGTTAAGCCAGGATGGAATCTGTCCATTAGTGACAATGAAAATATGTCGAACCCACGGGGCATGCCTCTCTATTGATCGTAAAGAATATCTCAGCTCTTCATTATCTTCAAAACGGCTAGCTGAAATGTCTTCATCCTGTTTAGACTATGGATAAAATAAAAGATACATTTATATTTTAATGGCTTAAACACATGCTTAACTGAACCCTGTAAATAGGTCTCACTGAAATGCTTTGGACAACTTACAGTAAGTTTTGGAATGTGGGTGCATCAATTTTTGCAGGACTGCGACCTTAACTAAAAGCAAGTACACTGGAAAAAAATAAAACTGTTCCTTATAAATGGTCTGATTTTGTAAAAAAAATCTGTAATAATAATAATAGGCTTTTTGTTATTTCTTTTATGCAGGCAGGTAA
Source organism: Alligator sinensis (assembly GCF_000455745.1). Classification (NCBI taxonomy): domain Eukaryota; kingdom Metazoa; phylum Chordata; order Crocodylia; family Alligatoridae; genus Alligator; species Alligator sinensis. Next base: position 1,159,714 of record NW_005841931.1, on the reverse strand, counting down.
GAGCTAGAAGGAAGCACTGGGGACCCCTGCCAAGGAGCAGGCAGGCTCCACAGAAGGGAAAAAAGAAAAAGAAAAAGGGGGGGAAAAAAAGGCAGTGAGGGGCTCAATCTCCCCTGCCCCCCACCAGCCTGCCCACCTCTCATGCAGCTGGGGGGTGAGATGCCAGCAGCCCCTGAGCTGTGGAGAGCCCCAGTGCTTTCCTCTGCGGCAGCAGCACCCCCCAGGACCACCCAGGCAGGGTGCTAGCGGGTGGGTGCTGCCCAGGGGGGCGCCATCACTGAAGAAAGAAGCACCAGGATCCTCTGCAGTCAGGGGCTGCGCGACTCACCGGCAGCTCATTCCCCAGCTGCGGGAGACACAGGCAGGCTCCAGGAAGAAAAAAAAAAAAAAAAAAATCTAAAAAACAAAGAACAAGGCCCCTTGCCGCTTTTTTTTTTTCTTTTCTCCTCGGCAGAGGCTGCCCACACGACCTGTTGTCAGATCATGCAGCCCCCGAGCTGCCGGGGAACCCAGTGCTTTCCTCTGCAGCAGTGGTGCCCCCCAGGGCTGCCTGGGTGGGGTGATAGCTGCGCAGGTGCAGCCCCAGCTTGCAGGCAGCACCTGCATGATCCAATGGTACATGGGGTGCTTGGAAGCCCCATGTGTGTTCAGGGAAGCTCAGGCGTGGCAGTCTTCCAGCACCCTGTACACCATCCCCACCACCTTCCCGCTGCCTGGGACCAGGCTGGCTGCCCCAGGAAGGCAACAGGAAGGCAACTGGGTATGCTGGCAGCCAGAGAAGGCAGTGGGGATGGTACATGGGGCACTAGAAGCCCGCCAAGCCCAAGGTTCCCTGACCATGCCCAGGCTTCCAGTGCCCCATGCACCGTCCCCACAGCCTTCCCTGGGATAGGGCCCTCGTACACATGAGGAACACTACTGTAATTTGTTACATAGCCAACTCAAATACATGGGATGTGTTTTTAGTTTGCTGTGTAAAAAAGTCATTTAAATTGTAACATGCCGCCGAACGTGTACACTGTTACGCAATTAAATTGTTAAAAAAGGCAATTAACCCACTAAAAGGGGCAATTTCATCATGTGTACAACGGCTATCTTATTGTAAGACTATAAACAAGTCACAAGCTCAGACTTTTAACAAACTATGTATTTATATTCTTAAGCCTGTGTTTACACGTGCATAGCTTTATGTAGCCTTTTCAAGGGTGAGAAATTTTGATTCCATAAAAGTATTTAGTCAAAGGATAACTAAAAATCCTGTATTTAAAGAAACACTTTTGCAATAGAAATTTAAATTGCAAATGTTTTGTGAGTTTCAGCTACTATATATTATAGTATGCCCACTGACATGAGCTGTCAATAATGTTGACCACACGATATTATCAGCCTGTCCATGACTGTAATAGGAGCCGACTGATGCTTACAATGATCTTGTTCTTCTACCTTCAAGAGGTCCCAGAGAGCAACTATCCTCTCTTCCTGGATTATTACTACATTTTTTTCCTGATCTCCTACTCCCTCCTGTGGTAGACAGACCCAAAACTATATTGCTTTTCAACCTTTTTTTCTTTTATTATTAAACCCAGGTCCCACCATGTACAGAACAGGATTCTTATCGGCTCTGCTCTTTTGAAAAGTTGTATTCATAAACGTGATAGCCTAGTAATTTATTTGAACAAAATTTATGCACCATAAAATAAAGTATTATAAAATACAATACTCTGTTCTTGAATTTAAAAAAGTAATGAGCTGTTAATCAAGAACACCAGTAAACAAAAATAGTTCAATGAAAATGAATTCACCATCAACTTTTATGTAAATTCAAATATGCCAGTATTTTCTTAAGATAAACTCGGACAAATTTCTTTTTTACACTCGTTTTGTAGGTCATGAACTACAGTCACTTAATACTGCAACATACTTAATTCCCAGAAAAAAAATATTTTAAAAAGACAGGTATGGTTGCTTTAAGTAAACACCCGTCCACACCTCCTTAAAGGAAAATGTCCGGTTAGATTTCCTTCTTTAACACATCTTTACTTGAACACCTCCTGCTTACCACTTTCACCAGACTCTACCTGCTATAAATAAGACCCTGCAAATTCAACATAAAAGGTAACGTGATATACACTACAGTTTTAACAGTGGCATTGCAGCAGCACAAAACTTTAACTTCCAACTCAGGAACTCCAAATATCCTGTCTACCAGACACCCGAAGTTGATGAAATGTACACCACATTCTTTTTACGTGAGGAAGTGTGAAAGCCAAGTTCAGGGTTTTGCATTATAATGACAGAAGTTCTTTAAAGTAAAACCTGACAGGTGACAATCTTGCTTAGATGATTTCATTAATTACAAAAACATAACAAAACTTTTTCAAGCTAATTAGAATGTAGCTCAAAAACAAAACATATGTATCTTTTTTCTATACAATATAATTTGGTCACTCACTACAAGATAAATACAAACCTCAGAGGAAGAAATTTTAAAAGAAAAATCTTAGTTTGAAAATATGGATTCCCCAGTTACGTTTTCTTTCCTTTTGATAAAGACTACCTTGGGCCATATCATTTATCATCAGGAACCTCTTTTCTTTTATTGAAGTCTTCCAGTAAAATACAAAGGCCAAAACTTGCTTTCTTTAAAACTCTTAACAAAGCAGCAATTATTTTTCCCCAGCATTAGCAGTACATTTCCAACTGTAGCAAAAGTATACCAAAGACATCTCTTAAGGAGCAAAACAAAAAAATGTATTTCAGTAAAGATAATTCTGTTTCCAGTATGAGAAATAAAAATGCTTATATGAAAGTCAATAACCAGTTCAGACATAAGCACTTCCTGTCCAAACTACACTGACTAGGTTACAGACAGTTTTATCACCATAGGTAAGAGAAGGGCAAATATTTTAATTAAAAAGTCCTCAAAGAAAACTTGATGGAGCTCTACCCCTTCTTACACTTCTTTCCAAGTTTTAAGCTTTGAGGTCAATTTTATTTAAATGAGAAATTTCAAGTTCCCAACTTAGATTTTCTAGAAGATATTCTCTTTCCTTAACATTACATCTTTAACCTTGTTCCTTGGAAATTGTAACACTGTAGTCTTTACATTCCTTGCTGAAATTTACCAACCTGACTAATGGTGCTTAGATCCCACAGTAAATAAGCAGGATTGAGTGCCAGTTCTTTTCCATCTATAGTCATGTTCTTCTTAGCTTGCTTGCTCAGTTCCTGGAAACCCTTAGGGTTATTCAGTTGCAGGAGGGCTACGCTGGCTTCTGAATAAAGCTGCAACTATATAAGCAGAGAAAAAATCTTTAATATGTGTCAGATATCCACAGAAGAGATCCTTTCTCACTTGCAATTTTTATTGACTTATATTTTTCTCACTATTGTTATTAAAAGGGTCAAATGATGAAAACTGGTAAAAGTTTAGGTACCCTGAAAAAAGCAACCTAATGAAGAAGAAGAACAAAATGGCAAATACAGCTGACATTCAAATACATGGAATGTATCTGGAAGAAAGATAAACACAGTGTTGGAAAACTGAAGTTACTTTTAGAACAATACACAAAAAACCTGTATTATTATGTTGGTATTACTGTTTCCAACCACATTTCTCTTTACTCTGTAATCAATGATCAATGAATGCATTAGCAATACTTCATGAGTACATTAGTAATTTATTCCAGCCCTTCCCTACCTAAAGTATTGAAATCCATAAATTCATGTTTTACTGATCCTTAAATTTAATTTCTGGTTAAAGGACTGCTACCCTATTTTTTAAAGCGACACTTTTCTTGGCATGAAAGGCCACTGATTCAGCTCTGCCTGTTAACAGCATGAGATTTTTCGAATGGTTTAAGGATCAAACTAGGTCCAGAAATTTGAGATACAAAAGGCTCCAGAACTAATCCATGTGGGTCTCTGAGTCCTCAACCACGACTGCCAATCTGCTGCTAAGGTCATTTGTTACTGCGGAACTGTTTGATCTGGTCACTGTTTTTATCTCTTGCCACTAGTTATTTTGGATATCAGATTTCATAATGGACAGGATGAGAAGGGGCTTACTAACTGCTATATCTGACAGCAAATACAGCTTGCAAAAGCACAGGACACTCTACATTTCATTAAAAGTAAAAGGCAACCAAGGGATTTTATTTGTATGTTTTAGTGCAAAAGGATACAAATAAAAAGGGTATAATCATGCTCAAGTTCCCTAGATTAATCTATATTTAAAAGACAGACTGAAATATGACAGTAGCATATATGTCTTTCAGTCAGTGCAATGCAAAAATATTAAGCATTACCTCTAATAAAAAGAGTTCAGGATTACTGCATATATTTCTGGTTGGCAGAGATTTATAAAAGCAATGTAAGACTTTATAGTAATATTGTATCAGGCAACACAACAACTGAAGCATCCTAGATTTTTTTTTTCCATTTATTAACTTTCTAACTCAGGCTAATTTTTATTTTTGATCAAATCTGACCTTTTCTGCCTGTTCTGAGACAACACTTGTCACAGTGTTTAGCACCCCATCCCTTAGCAGTCAAACACAAGCCCAGCTGTCATGCCTGTGACATTTTAAAGCTGTCAATGGTTTGACTCATATGCTATTTGATAGCTTTCAATCTGACTTATGAAGTCTGTCATTAGAAAAAGCTGATAAACCTTGGACCTTCCAGGGAATCATTCGAACATACTGACGAAAGGATGGCTTCACTAGTTGTGTAGCTGAGGTATTGTTACAGATTGAAACAAGCAATCTCTAAAAATATCAGTACAGAGAAGCTACAGATTACAAAGCTGCCATCATAAGCTATGTACTTTATTTAAGAAGACAACGATATTATACAAGCCTTGAGAATGTCATCTTTATACACACACACACACACAATGAACTGACAAGATTTCCATCCCACCATCTCAAAAGAAGTCTTTAAAAATATTTCTATTTGACTTGTCTTCCCGTGACTACTACAAAACAGACCAAATGTTACAAACAACTTTCTAACTGAATTTGCTATCAAATTACTATTTTTCCTCTTTTTACTCCTTCTTCATATGTTCCAGGTGCTGAACATTTAACAATCCAAGACAGTGGACACATTCTGATATGGAGAGAAGGGGAAAATACTGTATGTTATGCCAAAGACAAAATACGAAGACAATTTTTGCCTGTCCTTGTGAATGTAGTGCCATTTGTAGTTGCTACCAATGCAACAGGCTTCCTTTAAATGGAAATGTGGGCCAGTAATTTTCTTTGGAGACCAACTCCATGATACTGCCTACCAGTCAGTGACTCAGTTGTAAATATATGAGTGCACAGCAGGGGAAAATCACAGACGTCCACCCACTTCTTGGACACCTGTATAGAAAGCAGCCAGAATGCACAAGTTGCCTCAGAATAGAACCTCACAAGGTGCAATTCAAGCCTCTTCCTCTGCGCACAGCATGATCCCCATCTCTTTCTCTACTGGAGCTAGCATTAGTGTGTGCAGGCTATATACCCTTGTACAATATAACTGGGATTCCATAGGTGCTACCCCTATAAGATACTGCCTGCTGCACTCACTGACATTATCATCATCCCTTTTAATAAGGGAATGCCATTAAAAGCCATATTATAACCATTAATTTCTAAAAGGAGTAGTGTAGCACACATGTGGTCAGGAGCAAAAATATACAGATATTTCATTGCCATTGTTTTCCATCTATAAATAACTTAAGTACATGGGTTCTGTTCCACTGCTTTCAAGGAAAAGGGCTAACAAGTAACCGGAATAAATATATATATAGCAACAAACCAGAAACTACAGCTGATAAAAGAAATAGGTTTCAGATATGTGCTGCAAGCTTTCACACTTTAATTGAAGGAGGGTGCTGAATCTATAAAAAGCCTCCATTTCCTCAAATTCTCACCAATTACTTAAATTAAACAGGTGCAAACACAGCAACCTTCTAGATTTTAAACAGTCTGACTAAAAAATCCCTTCCCCTCCCAGGCACTCCATTCAATGTTTTGGCTCTTACATCATTATTTCCCCACTCACTATACTCTTTTTCTGGCTAGAAGGTACCTGTTTCTCATTAGAAACACAAGGAAAAGCATATTTTTTCCGGTCTCCTTTGCAAAGAAAAAATGTCCAATATATTATCTTGGCAGTTCATTTAAGATAGTGGTTCGCAACCTTTTTTGTACCAGGACCCATCTGTAAACCCATCTGATGGCCAGTCCTGACCTAGTATCCCTCGCTCCCAGCCTGTTACCCACCGGCCCCCAGCTCCATGCCCGCCCCCCCCCCCGTTTCTCCTTTAACAGAGGATCCTTTTTTAAAGTTTGTTCATGACCCTTTTGTATATATTCTTGTGACCCCGTTTTGGGTTGCAACCCACGGGTTGAGAAATGCTGATTTAAGGAACTCCTTAATAGAACAACTGCTGAAGATAAGAGTAAGGGCTCCATCAAGTGGTTAAACACTGTACCTTCAGCTGATATAGTAGAAAATACAACAAAGTTCAATGTCAGTTATTTTCAACCACAACTAAACATGTACAAAACAGAGAAACAAATATGAGCAGTGAAAATACAAGCAGCCAAGACACGAACAATAATTTCAAACTTACTACCAACGTGTTACTTAGGCTAAATATGGAAGTTCTGTAAACAGTCAGATATGCATTTTCACCATGCAAGGTCACTGCTTATCAACACATTACTTTCTTTACAAATGTTAAATGAACCCAACAACATTGTTATGAAACAGGTAAATTATTATTCCCAATTTTCATCTTAAAAAGTACATAGGCAAATTAACCTGGGAGTGCTTAACATAACATCCTGCCAACTACATGTGACCTGCAAGGATAATCCCTGTGGCCTCCCATAAATATTTATTACACAACTTTCTATACCCCAAAATTAAACGGATTTCGAAAGCAAACAGCACGTCTTGTATTCTCACTTTATGGCAGTTTCTTAATCAGCAAATGTTGCTGCATTTGCAGTTTCTAGCTTACAAACATGTTGAGGGCTTCCATGAACAAATTCGAGTAGCAGTGGCCCTGCACTGGAAAGTGCATCTTGCAAGTAGCCCTCAATAAAGTTCAGTTGTGCCCCTCTGAGTTAATCAAATGTCCAAGGCCACACAGTACAAAGACAAAGCCAAGACGGAGGGCTCCTGGTTTCTCCTAAAACCATGTAGTTCATCCTGCTTTTCAGGATTTTCTAGTATCTAGACATAACAAACAAGTTGTTTTTGCAATTTATTTTTAATTTCAGATTTTCCTTACTGAGTTAACTGCCTTGTAAACAACATTTTTTCAAATTCAGCTTAAGCTCACATGAGTACAAAACAATTTAGTAAACTCATGACAATCTTCAAGGAAACATTCTTACAAACACAGTTCAGAACTATTTTAGAGCTCTTCACGTCCAGAAGCATGTACAGTAAAGAGAAGAGATGCTATTACACTAGTCAGGAATACCATGTGTAAATGTATCAACGTTGTTTAAAAATTCCTCCAACCTCCTTTTTTCCCCCACCTTTATATCCAACTCCCTTTCCTAATGGCAGCTTTGCTGTAATTTCAATTCGATTATAATCACCTCTTGTAGTCACGTACTGGAAAACAGCTACTGGAGAGGAGTTACTGGGAATCCAGGGCGGACGGGCGTGAGTGAACCATGGACATAAATACACACTTAACTCCTTTTAATTGAGAATCTCAGAGCATTATTTGAATTAGATGATTTAGACAGGGATGACTGTACCTTAGGCAAAAGGTTGGACTAGATCAGCGGATCTCAACCCCCAGGTTTCAGGGGGTTTGTGCTTGAGGAACGAGGATGTGGGAGAGAAGGGGTGAGGGAATAACCGATGCATCAGGGAGGCACGGGGGCGTGTGCTCCCTCTCCCTCTGGATTTATGCACCCACAGCAGGTATGGGGCTGCAGCCTGGGCAGACTGGCATGGGCAGGAGCCACCTCCACAACCTAGCAGGTGGGACCTGTGCGGGCCGGGTGTGAGCCGGGCCCTTTTTTGTGCTCTGCGCGGGCTGTGGCCAGCAGCCCGGGCACATGGGGTCGGAGAGAACGGGCAACACGCTAGAATTAGGCATGGACTCGTAATGGTAGATTTAAAGATTGTTTACTTACACCGAAGATGGTTGTGGTGCAGGCTGGAAAACTTGCTTGAGTTGCAGTTACAAACAAAACAACACGAACAATCACGTGGAGTTTGCTAGGCTCCACGGAAACAGAGCTCCGGATGCCCTGGACAAGCGCGCCACCAAAATAGAAACTTCGTAGATACGTCTTATAAAAAATTATCACTCGAAGACGGAAAGAGGTGGGCAATGGATCAGGTCACCAAACTCCTCTGAATATCACACAGGGTTTCTATTACCCTGCCGTGTACCCAGAGTCCCCACGAGATGGATGTGGAGTCCTCTTCGGCTTGGGCGGAAACTGCTCAAGCCTCTTATATGGCTAGCAGGCCAATCGTTAGCCGCCACAAATTGGCGGGAAATTCTCCCTTGCACCGGGGTTCTCCTCTGCAGCAGAAAACTCCACCGTGCAACGAAGCTGCAATTTAGCGGGAATAATTCTAGTGCCGAAGCACACACAAAATCATACCTTTGGGTTATGACAGGACCCAGGGCAAGAGGGTGGAGTGGGGTGGCGAGACTTGTTGCCCTGCCACTACTGTTACCATCAGGACCCCTGTGCCAGCTGAGCTGCCAGCAGCACAAGGAGTAACGGGGGCCCCACTGCCATGACCTCCTCCTGCTGTCAGCCACTTGCATGCCAGGCCGCAGCTCTACCCCAGAGGCGTGGTGGGATGGGGGGCAGTGCAGGTGGCCTGAGGGGAGTAGAGCTGGCAGCATGAGGAGGTGAGGGCAGTGCGAGGAGGTAAGGGCAGCGCGAGGAGGTAAGGGCAGCACAGCCCCATCCCACCAGTCTGTTAGTTACTCCTCATGCTGCTGGTGACACCGCTGGCACAGAGGTCCCGGTGGCAGCAGCAACAAGTCTTGCCACCCTGCACTTCCCCTCACCCTCGTCACACCCACCTGTCCTGCACACTGGGGGGCACCAAGGTGGGAATAAGCACCAGCAGGGCTGAGGGGTGAAGGATGCCAGCAGGGCCGGGGGCTGTAGGTCAGGAGGGGTACCAGCAAGGCTGGGAGGGTTGGAGGGCTGTGATTTGGGAGTGAGGGACACCAGCAAGGCCAGGGAGCTGCACGTCAGGAGTGAAGGGCACTGACAGGTGGTCTGTGGAGTTTTTATAGCATGCTAGGGGGGCCTCAGGAAGAAAAAGGCTGAGAAACGGACAGTGGGGGCCATATATTAACCTTTCTGGGGGCCACATGTGCTTCACCAATTGTACAGCCCTGGTATAGATGACTCCTGAGATCCTTTCCAGCTCTATTTTTCTATGATTCTACAAACTACCAGCAAAAAAGGTAATACAGTAGAATTACTGCAAATTAAAATTTAGATACATACAGGAAACAAGCCCTCTAACCCAATTTGTAGCACTGTTTTGTCCTTTTCAGCCTTTAGGTGTAAGTTCCAAATCAGAGATTAGAGATAATCGTTCTGTTAGTTATGTATACGCATGTATGCACAGTGCTAACTACAAAGAGACTGAATTTTAAGTGGGACCTGTAAGTGCTGGTAAAACCGCCCAAAATTCACCCACTTTTCATCTCCGTGGGTATGTATCTGTTACAGGAGTATCCAAACAGCACAGTGGGTGGGTGCATTGTGGGCAAATTAAATGTTATCAGGGGAAATGAGCTGCGGCAGGAGAAATGTCACCTCCCACACAAAAACCCTGCCCCCTCTCTAGGGCACAGCAACTCTAATTTCACCGTTTTCAAGCAAGCAATGGCAAGGAAAAGAGTGAAACCTCAGACAGTGAAGATGACTGGATACAGATGCAGCAGGATATGGGACAGACTTGAGTATGTACCTGGTGAAATCTATTTATGCATGAAGTGCCACCTGATAGAGCTCATAGATGAGAAGATATAAGGAGACAAAGGTAGAGTTCAGATGGGGACTGAGGCAGATGAAGAGAAGGATGTCAGAGAACAAGATATGCAGTTACATGCTGAACAAAAAAGCTAGGTGGACACACTTCCTAGGATCAGGGGTTAAATTACAGCCTCCCAGGCTCTTCCACCTGGCCACCACTCCCCACATTGCTCCAGCTGCAGCAGCAGCTGGGATCTCAGGGTTCCCCATGCCTCCAGCTTTCCTTTCTTGCCCCTGCCCTATACGATGGGGTGGTGCAGCACTGCACAGTCCACAGTACCCAAGGGAGCCCACACCCCGAGTACCAGAGAAGCATAGTGCAGTGGGGGAGCTTGAGGCCAGAGTGCTGAGGGTGAGGCAGGGTGTCTGGACTGTATCTAGCCCACACTGCAAACAGGGTACAGTCAATAACGAACAACAAATATTTATTTACTAAGGGGCCCATGCATTGAAATAAAGGCATTAGAACAGGGGTGGGCAATTATTTGTGCTAGAGGGCCACTTACGGATTTTTGGCGAACTGTTAGGAGAGGGGCAACTGATCCTATTCGGCCCACTGGCCACCGTGGGAGCCTGTGGATGCAGAGCTGCACCCCATGCCACTCCGCTCTGCCGCAGCCAGGGGCAGGCGATGCCAGGCTGTGCAGTATGCAGATTCCTCTGTCCCCCTGTATCCACCCCTGCCCAGTTTCCTATTGGCACTGCACAGACTTAGCATCACAGCAGCCAGCATCTGGGCCCACGGCACAACGCAATGTGCTAAGTAGCTGTCCTGACCACACGCCATGATGAGCTGCTGCGCCACACCAAGGAAGTCAGGGGTGGCTGCCCCAGGCTGAGCCCCCACATGTGGCTGGCACAGACTAGTGGCTCTGCAGCAGTTCATTGCGGCAGGCAGGTGGGACAGATGCTTGGCATGCTGCATTGCACCCCATCCTTTTTGAGCTGCTGAAGGTGGTGCCAGAACTGCATAGCCACAGTGCCAACAGGAAGCCAGGTGGGGGAGAATGTTTATAGAGGGAGAGAGAGCTCATCTTTCAGAATAGACTTAACGACCATACTTGTTTACAGGGGTGCACCAATACAGATTTTCTTGACTGATACCAATAGCCCATTATTCACCAGGCATACTGGCCAATACTGATCCAATAACCGATTTACAGGAGCACAGCTGGGCAGGGTGGAGGGCAGTGCCCTGCAGGTAAGTCTGTGGAGGGGAAAAGGTGTGTTGGGGGAGGGGGGGCAGACTGAGGCCCCCACAGTGAGGAAAGGAGTGGGGCAGGGGCAGCAGCAGATGCTGCGGGTACTGCCCAGCCAGGGTGGTGAATGGGACCCCAGGGCCAGGGCAGGGAGCGAAACGGAGCTGTGAGTGACTCATCCAGGGGATCAGCAGCCCGGTGTTTAAAAATGGCCCTTGAACTAAGGCTTGTCAAATGAACTATAGTTCAGGCGCCGCCACCACCATTTTTAAGAACGGGGACATTTGTAACTGGAGCCAAGTGGGACAAGGGCAGATGCAGGCTGCCCACTGCAGGCTTGGGGCTCTCTGCCCTGCCTTTGCCCCATGAGGTGCGTACTGGCCACACGACCCCTGCCCATTTGGCAGTGGTAGGCACAACTTGCCACTTCCACCACGGCCGGACAGACAGCAAACGTGCAGCCACTGCGTGGCTCCTGGGGCAAAGGCAGCAGGGCGGAGAGCCCCAAGCCCGCAGCAGGCAGTCCACATTTGCCCTTACCCCAAGCACAAATCTGGGGGGGGCACATGTCCGCTATTCCTCCCCCAGGGGTGTGCACACAAAAAACTATTCCGGTACAAAAAAAAGCTTGAGAACCACTGTCTTAGAGAATACAAATGGCTAGGACAGGGGGTGTCAACTGGGAGCATGCATACCCTGAGGGCACTTGAGAAGGCCCTATGAGACGTGCAGGCAGGCAGGGACGGAGTGCCACCACGCACCAACCTGTGCTGCCGCGCAGGCGCCACCCACCCGGCTGGGCGTGGGGGAAGGTTTCATGCCACCTCCCCCTTACCCCAACTCTGCATCTGGCCACTGGGGATACACTGCTCTGTGCCTGGCCACCAGGGCTATGCTGATCCGAAAAAGTTGAAAACCCCTGGGCTAGGACTTCGGTTCTTGACCAACTGAACAGTAGCAAACCTAACCCTGCTCAGAAAGCTACCAGAGACACAGTTACAGAAGATTTGTCTTTTGAAAGCAACTACTTGAGGCATTAGTAGACATATTTCATACAGGAAAACAGAACTCAAACCTGGAGAGAGAAAAATGACAATTATCAGCAACGCTGTAATCTAAACTGCAGGATCATACATGAAAAGTTTTGCCAGTAGGCTGGCCAGGACATCTCTGTGCAAAAAAAAAGAAGAAAAAAAAAGAAAAAAACGGGAATTCTAAAAAAGTACAATTAAAGTACACTCTTT
>NW_005841931.1:1126181-1147218 GCF_000455745.1 Alligator sinensis | reverse complement strand
AAACCAGTTTTACTTTAGAGGCAAGGTTCTCTGGCAGTTTTGTCCTTAGCTGACTTGTCTCTTTGAATGTTGCTGGAAATCCACTAACAAAGGCCAAGTCTTGCATCAACACTAACCCAGGAACTTCTTTGTCTGTAGTCTATAACAAGAAAAACGCAAGTTCAAGTTGGGCTTTAAAAAAAAATCAGCAGTAACTAATAATTCTTAATGCAGTGGTTCGCAACCTTTTTAAACTCAAAGCACTCCTAATAGTTTTAACTATGGAAAAATTATAGAGCAGTTCTTCTGTTGCAAAGAACTCAGAAAGACCACAACAGGGCAGAATATTTCTGACACTAGAGATTACTATTTGAAATCTCTGGATTTATCTTGTGAATCATGTGTAGGTGTCTGTATACCTAACAGTGCTAAATACTGGATGGCACGCCACAACACACTTAAAAGAATTTCATACCACCCTATCTTAAGCTTTCTGCAGATTTGTGAGTTAATGATGTATTTTGTCACATAACCCAAAACCTCAAAGCTAGAATATGGGTTTATTTTGAAAAATCTTGTACTGGTTATTACACAAATTAAGAAAATGGTGCAAACAAATACTAAAAAAAAAAGTAAAAATACAGTAGTTAAATGTATTATTATATCTAAACAGCCCAATGAACAGATTTATATAGCTAATTTAAGTGTTAAATTAACATACCAAATAACCCCTCCATACTGTCTGTTTACTGCTTTCTTTTAACATTCCTGAATGAGCATCTTCAGCTGGAATAAATAAATATATCCAAATTAAAAATCAGTGGGAACCTTCTGGAACAATCTTTTAATTCAGTTTTTGCAAACTTAAGCTCAAGACATTAAAAAAGAAAAAGAATGGTCACTAAGCCAAGTGTTGTCTGTATTACTACAGTATTTACTAGGTGATGACAGTGGTTTGGCACTACATATAAAAATAAACAAAGGTGAAGTGTCTACTCTACAAATCTGTTACATAAATAATGAATGCACAGGCCTTGTTTGTTTTAAGGCACGTAATAATCAGGGATCCAGATTTTCTGTTAGACAAGAAAAAAATGTAGATTTTATGCTTTAGCAGAGAAAAACATGAATTTTCCCCTTTAAAGGGGAAACCTCAGGTTTCTCCTTGCAGGCTGGCAGAGTTCCAGCCTACAAGGGGTTGTTTGGGGCTGGGGAGAGCAAGACACAGGGAGCAGGAGACACGACATGCATGTGCGCACGCATACATGCACATAGCAGCCAGGCAGGGGGATGGAGAACAGCTCCCACAGCTCCCCCCAGGAAAGTTTGTGCCCCCAGATAAGTCTACGGGGGTGGGGAGTGGGGCCACAGGTGACACAATGGGGGGGCAGGGGACCACAGACAATATACCAGGGGAGCACATGCCCCCCCAAGATTTGTGTGCCCACAGGAGGGCACGGGTGTGTGTGTGTGTGTGTGTGTGTGTGTGTGTGTGTGTGTGTGTGTGTGTGTGTGTGTGTGTGTGTGTGTGTGTGTGTGTGTGTGTGTGTGTGTGTGTGTGTGTGAGGGAGAGAGAGAGAGAGAGAGAGAGAGAGATTTTAATCATGGGAAAACGTGGATTTTGGCATGCATAAACAGCATTAGGAGTAGGAGCCAGAACCCAGGACTTCCTTCCTCGTGATCACAGAGGAACACCCCCTCACTGGGCTATAGAACTAGACTCCCTCTTGCATTCCTGTCCATTTGGTGGCCCAGCTTCAAAAGAAGGGATACAGGCTAATACCATCAACCTTCCCTATCCCAAAGCCTATTAGTTATTGGAAGAGGGAGATGTGGTTCAAACCTCTTCCAGCTAAGTGGGGCCTAGAACTCAGATGTCTTACTTCCTGGGTGAGTGCCCTAACCCATAAGTTACCAGACAGAAGGTGGGCAGCATGACCTTCACTGTCACCCTGACCCTTGCTTTACACACTGAATTCAGTGTTTTTCCTTAAGTAGCTATCTCCTGAGTGAGCTAGATCCCAGCATAATGGAGGCACATAAGATTGCCCACTGAGAGAATGGGAATGCTATGGGTGGAACAGGGAAGCCTTCTTGGAAGCTGCCCACTGCCTAGTGCCTGAATGAGAGAGTTATACATTTTCAAGTCCCTGGTGCAGTTCAGGTGGACTCCTAAAACAAGAAGTTTACTTTTGGGGTTAGATGAGGCAAAGACATTCTTTGAGGCAGAATAGGGTTAAGACCTTAAACAGCATAAAGTACCATTTGTTTACTGCATCACTAACTGTGATATATGTATTCTCCAGACAGTCAAGGAGAAACAGTCCAGCTTTCAGGATGGAAATAATGCTATAACAAAGAACTAATCCTTTAAGGGATCTACAGGCTCAACATAGGCTGTTTCTAATTTCAGTCAGGAATGGAGGTTGGAAGAGCAAGGAATCAATACATATGGTCAGCTAGGGACAAACTGAACCAGTGTGAGTCTGATCAGCAAAGGAGACAGAGGTCACTCATGCATGACTGTGTAGGCACAGCTCTGTGCAGAGGCCTAAAGACCTAAGGGACAAGACACTGTATGGATTAAGGCACAAGGTCACCCTGTGACCCTAACTCCATGGAAAGACTGCTTTTCATTCTTGAAGGTTGAAAAAACACATAGGTTCTTACCTTCCTTAGGAGTGTCAAAAACAATTACTGTCACATTGGTAGAAGGATTTTTTGGTTTTGCTACAAAGAATAGAGAGTTAGCAGCTTGTAAATTAGGATGGACAGATGCAAGGTCTTTTAGAGTGATGATGGCAGGCAGAGCAGGGTCCAGCACAAGCATCGGCACTTTAATGCAACGCGTCAGTAAACACTCCAGGTGCTTCTCACTGGAATAAAAAATCAAGTGTAAATTTAATGCCAGTGAAAATTAACATTTGGCAAACTCTGTGTTAGCGGGATTTTGCTGAATGCTGACCATACTTTTGAAAAATCTAATTGATGCTGCAACTGCAAACAGTTTACTATTTCTATGTATGCAGGAGGTGTTTTGCTACAAAGAAAAAAACCTGCTGCTACCACTTAAATCATTCACATTATTGATAATTTCATCTCTTTACCCTTTGGCCCCAACTCTTCCCTGCTTCTTTCTCCTTGCAAAATATTCCATATTTACTGAAGGACTTGAAGGGACTCTGTTTTGGCTCAGCTGAATGCTTAGGGACAGGGTGGATTAAAAAAAAATAATAGTTCTTTTTTTTTTTTAATCAGGTTAATTTAAAATCAGAATTATTTTATTTAAAATTTAATGTTTTTGATGTTTTTATTTAAATTATAATTAAAGCTTTTCCTAAAAATACACCAGTTTAAGATGAAATTTGAATTTAATACAGCATAAGCTATGGCGCACAGTTAATATAATCTATTAAAATAATTTAAATAAAGTATGTTGAGTCAATGAGCCTCTACTAAAAACTCTGGAGTTAAAGGCTAATTTTCTTCTGTATAAAAATGAGGGGAAAGAGATCTAACTTTTGAGGCGACACAATATTTCACATATTAGGGACTTGGCCACACAAGAGATGCAGGGTTTACACTACTGGATACAAAGGAGCTGCAAAGTCATCCCATATGACCTCAGTGACCTGACTCCAGCAGATACCATTAGGTGTACTCCTTGATCAGGGCTATCCACGGAGCCCAACTGGATGGTATCTAACTCCTGTTTTATTATCTTTACCTAAGCTCTGATTACCTCAGCTATCAAATTCTGAATATTTATGATTCTGCACCCATAATGAAGGCTTATTCTCCAGGTCATAGAAAAACAACCATCTACTCAATAACTACCAACCCTTGCTTCTGAATGATTCTGGGTATTTTGGTTAAATGGCCTTTCTTGGTCCTTTTGCATAGTACACAAAGATATGTAAAAATTATCCTCTCAAGTACTCTATCCATGTCTTTAACAGGAGGCCAAGGGGTTACAACTGCAGAAATGATGGATTGTTAAGGGGATGGTTTTATTTTGTTTTATTTTGCAAGGAAGAGGGTGCAATGGGTGAGGGGTGAGAAAGATCTTGTTTTGTGGTTAATTTGCTGTGTGGAAGAGGAAGAGAAGCTGAGTAAGGAGCAGTGTATATGACAGAAACGAACAACACTGAGCTCAGGACAGCATAGGAAAGAAGAACATTGTGTGGAGTACACACTAGTCTTGATTTCATCACTTGGAAACTGGAGGGAAAAACAGCCATGGCTGTAGATGGCAAAAAAGGCCCTATTTGGGAATATTTAAAAAAAAATTCTTGTGCTACTGGGAAAAAGAGAAACACATGCCAAATGTAAACAGGGCAACAAAGAGAGGCAAGGTCTGGTAGCCCAAATAAAGCAACATACTACTGTAGAGTCTCCCTTACTTACCTTTGGTTCCCCCCCCTGCTTTTTTCCCCCTTCCCTTCCCTGCTCCACCTTTTGTTTTCCTAATGTCCATGTATTTACATCCTCACTGACTTTCAGCTTCGTTCATTCCTTGGAGTCTTAGAACAGCAGAGACCTCCTATGCTTGAAGAAAGGTGATTGCACCCAAAACCTCGCAAAGAATTTTTTTCCACCTACTCAGTTGGCCTAATAAAAGATACCACATCTACCCAAAGGACCTTGTCTGCTTACGTCCTTAGACCAACACGGCTACAACCAGAATCTCAGAAGGCAAAAAACTTGAAGATGGCGATGTGAACATGTCTGGGCCATCTGGATCAATTGGTCAGGAAACTTACTATTTTTGAACCATTTTTATAAGATTGCCTACCATACAATGCAATGCTAATAAAAGATCAATTTATGACAATAATGTTGAGTGGATTACTTATGAATTTCAAAACGTTTGTGTTAAAATCTAATGTATGTACTAGTTTGTGGGAGTATTTGTCAGTTACACATTTTAAATATTATCCCCGCATTTCTGAAATGAGTTTGCTCTGTGTAAGCAAATATACAAGCCGTAGGTAAAGATAATCTGTGCAGAATTAAATTTTTAAAGGAATTTATGAACTTAAAAATTAAAATGTAAACATTTCTTAAGTTATTTTATATTGATAAATAAAAGGGTTTAAATAGAAGAAGGGACCTTTATAATATATTGAATATTTTCCCTATAGAACCAGGTTTGGAAAAACTGTATCATTCAAACACTGGTTAAAAATAATCTGCTGTAGGAGGGCTCTTCTGTTTTACAATCTCATTTTCTTTTTTAAGTAATGCATTAACTAATACTCAGAATGAGTGACTTTTTAACTATTTTGTTTTAGGGTTCATTTAGGCGTAAAAAATTATAAATGTCCATCATCTGGAACATCTGCAACTTCAGAATCATCTACTGGTATCACCAACGGTACTTCACTACATATCCCTCAGACAGAGGTTTACCTGTATTCAAGAAGAGACTTTCTTCATTATCAAGTAAAACTATGGATGAGTTCATAATCAGGACCAGCAAAGTCCAGCAAAACACCATAGATGTAAAGATTGCTCTGTTCATTTACACAATAAAATCTCTCTTTTGTCTTGTTCAGAACAAACATTTCACTGGCATGGTTCAATCATTACGACCAGGTTACACTTCACCAAGCAAAACAGATATTACCAGAAGGCTTCTGAATACAGGGTATGAGAAGAAAATTGAACAGTGTGCAAAAAATATTGAAAATAAAAGTGTTAATCTGAGTCTTGATGGATGGTGCAGCGTACACAATGATCCAGTAATGGGATAGTGTGAAAACAGAAGAGACAGGATTGTCTCTCAGAAATGCCCATACTGCAGAATATTTTATAAAAGTAGCAGTAAAAGTTATAACAAACTGTGAGATAATGCTTCAAAGGTACCAAAGATGAGAAGAAACTGAGAAGATAACAAAGCAAACCTGAAGCTTACAACATAGGGATGCACTGCCCTTTTGATGCATCCTTTCAGGGAAATATTCAAGTACTCCAGGAATAAAGGAAAATGTTGTTGAACTTGCAAAATACTTTCAGAACAACTAGTTTGCTTCAGGTTCACTGCAGAGAGCTGGGGGATCCAAGCTAGTTCTCCCCCAAAATATACAATGGAATTCAGTGGTTGAGTGCTTTGACCAATTTATTAAGAACTGGCCTATTCTGATGCCAATCTGTGAAGAAAATTGTGACAAAATTGATGGAAGTATCACAGCTAAACAGTCAACCTTGGACTGCAGAGAAATGTAAAAGATATGCTGAATACACTAAAATTTAAAACATATTTCCATAGCCTTGGACAAACTACAGAAAGATTGCAGCTGTATTGCGGCTCCTGTTGAAATTTGGAAAGAACTTCAAGAACCATTAAAGCAGTAAAATACTAAGCAGTAAAGAAGCAGACGGATCAACCACTTATTCTACCTCATTTTCTTTCCAATATTCTTAACACAACACTCCAGGGTAGATGCCCAACTGCCGAACAGGAAAATGCTGCTATGACATGGCCATCAACTCATCAACAGGGATCCGGGTTTTCCATTTCCCACAGAAAAACGGAGAAAATTACAGATTTCCTGGGTTTATCAGAGAAAATGCAGATTTTCTCATTTAGCAGAGAACCCCATGCATTTCCCCCTTTTGCAAAGAGATCTGAAGGCTGGCTGAGTTCCAGCCTGCAAGAGCTGCGTGTAAAAAGAGCAGGAAAGCCCCAACCCTGCCCGGAGGGGCAGGGGGAGGGAGAGGCGGAGGGGGAAGGGCAGAACCTGCAGCTATTAGTCAGTTGCAAGGCCTAGGTCAGGCTCGCTTTCTTCCCGGAGCCTGTGAACTGGTAAGTAGGGCTTTCAGGGGGCTGAGGGGTTGTGGGGCAGGGCTGGGGTGGAAGCTGGTAGGGGGCTGAGGAAGCAGGGAGGTGTTGGGGAAATACACAGAGTGCCTAGCCAGCGCCTCCATGTGCGGCTTCCCTTAAGGGTTGCTAGAGCAGCTTAGGTTTCACATGCTGGGCACTCCAGCCATGAGTGGCAAGATGTGGAGCCAGCCAGGCACTCCAGCCATGAGCAGGGAGGTGTTGGGGAAATACACGGAGTGCCCAGCCAGCTCCACATCTCCCTGCTCATGGCCAGAGTGCCTGACTGGGGACAGGTGAAACTGAAGTGGCTTTAGCAGCTCTTAAGGAAAGCCACACATGGAGGCGTCAACCAGGAGCGGAGAGACGTGGAGCCAGTGAGGCACTCAGTGTTTTTTAATCTAAGGGGGCAAAAGAGACCCATGCCCCCAGATCTGTATGAGGGGCAGGCTGTGGGCTTGAGCTCCTTTTTAAGAGAAACATCCTTTTTAAGAGAGGACATTCTTAGCAGGGCAAGCTCAAGTCAGGACTGACATTTTCACATAAGCATATTATAAAGCAGTTAGAATAAAATCTCACACATCCCTGCTACACTTAAATCTGATTTTTGTCTGGCTGCAGAAAGGAATTATTGTGGTAGTCTTTTCATGGGTCCTGAGATTTACAATCAAGTGGGACATAGAAACTGCAATGTTTCGAATGCATAGCATGTATAGTTGCCTACTGAGCTGCCACATCTACGTGATACCAGGCATGTAAACAATAATTTTAAAGAATCTGAAATATTTTGTGCATGACAATAGACAAGTAGCTTCTAAACTTCATTCATTTTTACAGTTTTAAAGTGAACCCATTTTCCATGAGATTCCCATTATCTTTGTTCAATATAAAGATCTTGTTTTTTAACTTTTTTGAAAAGATACAAATGTCAAATATGAACAGGTCACAGCAGACCAATGTAGGTCCCATCATCTAAACTTGATTCCCACCAAAGACCTAACTCATCTCTTATTTTGACTTAAACATTCAGGGCCAAAAAAAAAGGTTACCTTTTTTTAGTTGGTTCCGTTGCATTCTTTCCAAGGATTTCTCTGCAGAAAAATCAAGTGACAACTTTAAATTTATCTTAAGTCAGAAATAAAGAGTTTGGGTTGAATGTTGATATAGCTATTTCTGGCTATGGAATGTTTTCCATAATAAAACACACCACTGTCATTATTCCAACAGATGTGAAAGAAAAGTTATTTCTTTATTCAGATCTTTATAAATAAGGACATGAAAAGGACAATGGTGAAAGGACTTCACCTCAAACTTTGCTACATATTTCCTATACTAGCTTCAATAAAGCACTCAGTTTATATGTGGAAATAGTTACACCTATAAAATGGAAATAGTTACACCTTTACATAACAGAATTACCTTCATAATATGTTAATGTTCATTAGCATTTGTAAAAACTAATTATTGAGAAGCACAGATTAATAAATAACTTGTTAGAGCGGATACTGTATCTATACATTGAAAGCAGTGTGTGTGTGTGTGTGTGTGTGTGTGTGTGTGTGTGTGTGTGTGCGCGCGCGCGCTAATTAGCATTAGTCAATACTTAATTGCTTTGAAGTAGCATTGAGAAATGAATTTTAAGAGAGAGCCATGTACGGGAACAAGGAAATGAAGACAACAAAAACACACACACAAATAACAGCAGCAACAATATCAATAATACATAAAAATGAAAATGCCAACCTGATTTCCCTGTTTCAGTTCAACTCAAAGCTACCAATCTAGCTGCTTCTAAAGTTAGAATATCAACTCATCTTTTGCACACTTTTAAAAAAATCTATCATGACATTAAATAAGCAAACAAGGTTATTCTGTGTTTGAAAAGTGGAACATGTGACAAGCCAAGAGGGATACTTATCAAGAACTGAATCAATTGTTCAAGAACACCATCCAAGTGCCTCAACACTTGAGGCAGCATGGGTTTGCTAAACAGCATGTCACCTAGAGAGTTAAGTCTCTGCTTGGTAATTCTGCAGCACAGTAAAGCTAAAACAGGTGGATTCGGAACAAGTTAATACTTGAAACATACCAAACTGAATTTTGCAAACTCATCTAAATTCAGGATCAAGTTCAATGAGTGGTTTCTTTTTCCGCCCAGTTTTAGCTTTTCTGATCATTAAAATGTAACTTAAAGAAGAGAAAACTCAAAGTAACACAGATTTTAATAAAAGATTTTACCAAGTCATGGTTAAATAGAGAAATGTGTTAATTTATTTATTATATTCGTATGCCACCCTTCCCCATAAAAGGCCCAGGGGACCAGAAATAAAAGACAAACACAGGATAAAATATTAAAATAAGGTAGGAATAACAAACTAAACTCACTGACATTAGTCAATACTTCATTAATGGAAGTAGCATTGAGAAATTCATTTTAAAATAAGGACACTTATGGGAACAAGGAAATGAAACTAACAAATAATCTGTTCGACTCATGCAAAACAACATGGGGAAAAGGGAAATAAAGGGACAGTATCCTGTTATCATTACTGCAGGCAACTTAAAGAAAAAAAAAGAATTCTGCTTCCACTTAAGATTCTTACCTCATTATTTTTTGTTCTTCTTCCATCTGTTCCCTGACTTGTTGCAATTCTTTGATCAGCTCGATATCTGTGCCATTCACCCAGGTGTATACCACATCAATCGGCATGGGCAAACACAGCCTACATAAAGCAAATGAAAGCTGCATAACCTGTTTAGGATTATTTCTACAATGTTTGAAAGTAGCATAGATTAAACTGTGCCAAAGAAAGCCATCTGCTGGGCATGGATTATCCATTATAAATAGAGGTCTACTGAATTCAAGAAGGCCGGCTGAGTATGAGAGCAGATCCCGGGGCTGGCCGCCATTTTCATGGGATGAGTGCAGTGGGTCCCCCATGTCCCTGATTGGCCCTAGCTATCTTACCCCTCCTTGGAGATTGCCACATGGTCTAAAACCATGGCTTAATTAGCCTATTGCCATTTCAGTAGATCCCTAGTTATAAACCAGACAAAAAAAATGTTGCACCTTAATTATTATCTCCTAATTATACAATCAGTCACCAGCAGCAGAGGGAAAGTGTCCCACCTCCTGAAGTTCCTTCAAACTGAAAACTTCTAAAACTTCTAAAGCCAGGATAATTCAAGACTACTTTCTTAAATTACAGATTATGTTAAAATACCACCAAGGGAAAAAACAAATTATCCTACTATAGAGGATGTTAAACTACACCTTGTAAACCCAAGCGCTTGAATGTCTATTTCCATTTTTTATTCTGGATGGTCCATTTGTTTCCATCATGCATGAAAACTGTAGAAGCATTACTCAGAAAAAAGGAGATTTTCAGGAAACCACAAGTTTCCCATTCTTCCTTGCATTATGGTCCACAAAGCCAGTAAGTTTTACAACAGTGTCCCCACAAAGGGGATCATGCTGTAAACATGTATATTCAAAACCAGGCATATACTATATATCAATATCTCTTCTATTTCCCGCCAAGCAAGAAGACATCAGGAACTTTCTACCCCTCCCCATGTTCCCTGCCCCCCAAAAAGGCAATAGCACTGGCCTAAGGCTGGACAACTAATATGCAGTATTTGATGAAGAAATGGAGACCTAGCAAATCTTAACGTGAGACACAATTACTCAACTTTAAGACTGTCAGTGCTTGTGAGAGCTTATCAGAACCGTTCAATAAAGTTCTGTTCTGCATTTGGAAAGAAGCAGAATGATGTACTAAATCTAGTAATATGTAAGTATGTGGAACCCAACCTTTGTATCATATATTCTCAAATGTAAGATGACCCTGAATACAAGACAAACCCCAATAGTTGGATTCTATATAAGGATAAATGTATAAATTTGTTATAATTTTCCAGGTTTTAAGCCTAACTATTAGAAGTTTGTCCTGAATTTGTCCCCTTTGTCACTGCTACAGCAGGGAAAATAAATCTAGGGGGGCAGGTAGACCCTGGCCCTCTGCCCCCCATCCCCCAACTTCATCACCCTGCAGCCCCTTCCCCACCATCCTCACCGTCAGACCCTGGTCTCCCTGAGCATATGGAAGTGAGGAGCAAATATGAAAACAATGACCTTGAAATAAGCATAGCTATCAATCTGCATATAGCACCCATAGATTTAGTTCATGCAGAATTGGTGCAATTTGCCTTTTTTAAACTGCTGCAAGTTTTAGCATAGGTACTCTATAAGCACACTTTTAAGTGCACTTTGGCACCTGCTTATATATAGTACAAATTAAGCATGATATTAATCCAAAACCAAAAGGCTCGTGATTTACCATATAGCCTACTGGGCTGGGCCCCAGCAGAGTCAATAGCATTTCAAGCCATGGTGGTTCCACATCTCAACACTGCTCAGTATTTGTGTGTACTCCAGATACCTCCCCCTGAAAAGGATTCATGTGCTAATTAGCAACACAATTCCTGCAACCTGGTCATAAATCCTGTGATCCTCCAAAAATTTATATGCAGATGAGGCATAGGGCAACCTGGTCTGGCTTCATCTTATGAAGGGCAGGGCCACAATAATCACAGAATCTTAGAATCATAAAAAGATTAGGGCCGGAAGGGACCTCAGGAGGTAATTTCATCCAACTCCCTGCTCAAAGCAGGGCCATCCCCCACTAGATCAATCCAGCCAGGGCTTTGTCAAGCAGGCCCTTAAAAACCTCCAAGGATGCAGATTCCACCACCTCTCTGGGTAACCTGTTCCAGCACTTCACCACCCTCCTAGACAGAAAGTTTGTCCTAATATTCAATTTAAACCTCCCTTCCTGCAACTTGAGACCACTGCTCCTTGTTCTGTAATCTGTCACTACTGAGAACAGTCCAGCTCCACCCTTTTTGGAACCACCATTTAGGTAGTTGAAGGCTGTTATCAAATCCCCCCTCAGCCTTTTCTTCTGCAGATTAAATAAATCCGGTTCCCTCAGTCTCTCTGCAAAAGTAACATACCCCAAACCCAAAACCATTTTGCATACTCTCTGCTGGACTCTTTCCAACTTATCCTCATCCTCCTTTCTATAGTGGAGAGCCCAAAACTGGGCACAGGTATGGCCTCATTAGTGCAGAACAGAGTGGAATAATTACTTCCCTTAATCTGCCATCAGATCATATGCTACAAGTTTTAGCATAGGTACTCTATAAACACACTTTTAAGCAGCACTTTGGCACCTACTTATATATAGTACAAACTATAAATCATATGCGACACGCTGAGAGGGGGCCCACAGAGGGATTCTGGGTGAACTGTTTGGGGTCCCATTGGAGGATGTCTGCCAGGCATTTAAGGCTGGTGAAGAAACAGGAATCATTGGAAATGGGAAAGAAAAGCACAGCTCACCTGTGGGAGAGAAGAGGAAGTCAAATTGTATGCCATGTCATGGCCCACCATGACCTTAAAAAGAGTTGGCACTGAGGAAGACTGGGCACACTGACCCTCCAACCCCCCCTCTCCTAAAGCAAATGTAACAGTACCCCATGACAACTGTAGCCCCTGCCCTTCAACCCTAGCCTGGGGGCAGCTGCTGCCTGAGCCTGAGGCAGTCCAGTGCTGGGTGGTCCCTGGGCACTTTAATTAGTAGGGGTGCACCAATAGAGATTTTGGGGGCTGACACTAATAGCCAAATTTTAAGGAGGCACGGAGGGAGTGGGGCAGGGACAGGGGCTGGGGCAGGGAGCAGGATGGAGCCCAGGGCTAAGCAGGGCAGGGGATGGAGCTGCAGCTCATCTAGAGGGTGCGGGGGGAGCACATAAGCAGCGAAAAGCACAGCCCACAGCATGGAGAGCTGTGTGCAGCTGGTAAGTCTGTTGTGGTAGAAGGGGGGGCAGGGAGGGAAGTGGCATGGGGTGGGGGCAGATCAATGCCCCTCGCAGTGAGGGAGGGAGTGGGGCAGGCGCTGCCTAGCAGGGGTGGGACAGGGGACAAGGCTGCAGTTCATCTGACGTGTGCAGTTCCTGCTGCTGCACACACCCCTGGAGGGCACGGGAGGGGGTTGCCCCTAGATCTGCATAGAGCAGGGTGGGGTGGGGTGGGCTGCAGCTGCGGGCTGGGGCCAGGGCAGTGCTGGGCTCTTCCCGGTATGTGTGTGTGTTGGAGGGGAGGGGGCAGAGGTTGGGCCAGGGCTGTACTCGGGGCAGGAGGTGGCAGTGCTGGGAGGGGGAGCTATGGCAAATTTTGGGGTGGCTGCAGTGTGCCCCGCCCATAGCCTCCCTCTCAAATTGCTTTTGGTGTGTCCTTCATTTTTAATACTACTGAACATGGACTGGGTACCAACAAGGATAGATGGATTGAAGAAGAAAGAAGTATTATAAAGGGTGTAGGGGACAGTACTGGGCAGCTGATTAATTTCCCCAAGAACATTCACATGAAGTACTGCAGGGCTTTATTCTGTCACTTTTGTTCAATGTCTGTCTTTACTGTAGTCCTACCAGTATGCTCATGAAACTCAGTTCTCCGTCTCAGTTTAATCAAACCTGAATGATTAATTTGCTTTGGTTTTCCTAGTGTGTGATAAGGACTGAGGCTTTAATCAAAGTCACCTGGCTGAAGCTCAGCTAAGACAGACATTATGCTGGAAAGAAAAAAAATCAACACCCCACAAACAGCTGTTCCTTTAACTGTTCCTCCAGTACTACGTACAGCCTAAAAGGTGTCCTTTAGGATTTTCTGCTACTTCCAGGACATTGCAATGATTTCTCTTTGATTTCTGTTTCACCACAGCGATCACTGCCATTGTCACTACACTGCCTTTTACATGAGGCTCCCCTGAAATCAAACACAGAAGGCTCACTGGGGAATACAGCTGGTCACTTGTCACACAAAAAAACTATTGCAGGAGATTATACAAGCTTCTCACCTGTTAACAAATGTAATTCAATGTTGAACACTAGAATTTTCTTCTATTTCTATGCCAAACCTATTAACCTTCTCAGCAGAGTGCAATGCTTATTTAGTCAAGCTTCTTTTGAGAAGCTACACTGATAAAAGAATACCAATCCTGACTCTCTTGGTTATGGGAGATACTCAGTGCTAGGTTCAATTCTGTTAAATTTGGATTATTTTCTACATTGCCATTTATTAATAATATACCATATTAACAAAAAGTATAAGCTGATGATGTGCACTTCTACATTTAAGATATAAAATTACAGTAGTGTTGGTTCAGCCACATCCTGATAATGTTTGAGCTAAAATTAAGCTAAAAAAATTAAGGCTATTTTTTTTTTAGTCAGAGTTATGTCTTCTGATTGGTAAACACAAGTTTATCAAGTTTGATCACTAACAAGGAGTGTGAAACAGTGAGTAGTAGAAATAGAAACCATCTTCACGGAGCAGATCCTCAAGGAATCCATTTCTAAGCACTTGAAGGGAAGAAGGTAATTAAGAACAGTCAGCATGGATTCACTAAGGCCAAGCCATGCCTGACCAACCTGATTGCCTTCTATGACAAGATGACTGGCTCCGTGGGTGCAGAGACCAGTGGATGTGGTATACCTTGATTTTAGCAAGGCTTTTGATATGGTCTCCCACAACATTCTCATAGGAAAGCTAAGGAAGGGCTGGATGAATGGACTGTAACGTGGATAGAAAACTGGCCGGAGCATCAGGCTCAGAATGTTGTAATCAATGGTTCAACGTCTAGTTGGCAGCCAGTACCAAGCGGAATACCCGAGGGGTTGATTCTGGGGCCAGTTTTGTTCAATGCCTTCATCAATGACCTGGAAGATGGCATAGACTGCACCCTCAGCAAGTTTGCAAATGACACCAAGCTGGGCAGAGTAGTAGGTAGGATGGAGGGTAGGGCTAGGATTCAAAGTGACCTAGACAAACTGGAGAATCAGGCCAAAAGAAATCTCATGAGGTTCAACAAGGACAAGTGCAAAGTCCTGCAAAATCCTCCCCTGTGCATTCAGCAGCAGACCCAGAAGTGGACTGGAGGGTTCCAATTTAATTCTGAGAGATTAATGGGTTTCCTGATTCGATTTGGATTCAGAGATTCAGCTACTGAATTGGGCCAAATCTCCTCTGAATCGAATCAGCAACTGAAGCTTCACACAGCCCTAATAAGGATAGAAAATATCTTTCTGACTTCAGGTATTAATGATTTTTTTCTACACAGACAGATAGATTTCTTCTTCAGCTCAGGTATCAGACAGGTATATTACTGAACTCGAAAATGAGCTGTCAGCACCCTCACTTTGGCAAGTAGGCATTTTGTAACATCTTTCTATTTGAAGATTTTCATCTTTCAAATCTGACTCATTTTAATATGAGACAATTCTTTGAAACTGGGGGTTTCAAGAAAATAAACAAAAAACAGGGTTTTGTTTTGGGTTTTTTTTTTTTTAACATTCATGATTTCTTTCCAACATAATCCCACTTTCTATTTCCAGGTCCAAAAGATAAAGGTGAGATCAATACTACTACACGTAGGATAATCAGATTTGTATGCTAATTCAACCACATGTGGTAATTTCAAAAGTAGACAAAATGTAGGCTAATTCAGAAAGTGTTTTGATTTGGGGGAAAAAAGTCGTATTCAACCACTTTTTCAAGCTTTAGATAACTTTAATTGTTTGGCAGAAGGTAAGGTAGGCTAGGGTTGTACCTTAGAGCAGTGACACTCAATCAAGGTGCTATGAGGTGCTACACCATGTTAGCACTGTCAGGTTTACAAACACGATTCACAAGATACATACAGAGATTTCAAACAGAAAACCATAATTATGATCTTTCTGAATTCGTTGTAAAAAAATCCCCTGCTATGTTATTTTTTTGTAGTCAAAAAGAGCTGGCATTTTCTGAGGGGCACCTCAAACCTAAAAAGCTTGAGAACTACTGCCTTAGAGACCAATTGATTCAGAGAGACACGAACTTTCGGAGGAAACAACCTACTTCATCAGATGCTAGAAACCGACCTTTTATTCACTGATCCATTCCTAACATCTGACAAAGTTGCCTACAAAAGCTCCTGCATTTCTGAACCAATTAGTCTCTAACATACTACCCTACTCAGGGCTGGATTAACGCATAGGCAAACTAGGTACACACCTAGGGCTAAAAGTGAAAAAGGAGCCCAGTTGTGCTTATTTTACATATTATAATTATTGAGTGGGAAAAAAAAGGAATATAAATATACAGTATTGTTTTCTTGGAGCCCACTAAAGGGTTAATCCAGCCCTGACCCTACCCTACTTTCTGCTAATGATTAACCACCCCTTAATTGTTTGCATTATGCCACATGCATGTGGATATGCCAAAAGGCATGTTATGCATGTGATTTTGATTGTAAAGGTGTGTGTAACAGCAGACAATGACTCCAAATAGGAATTTAAATAACTTAAAATTCTAAGAGGCGATGGTGATCAAAATAATTCATTAAAATTAATAACTCTGGAATTCACATACAGTATTTCCAGTTTTCAAATCTGGGAACACTGGGTCCAATCCTGTTTGAGTAAAAATTGGAACCTGACAGTTCAAAAAGGGCTGCACCAAATGGGACCTGCCAGTTCTGTCTTTTCCCTGGAGGATCCTGATCCCACCAGCAGCATCTATATCTGGTGTCTATTTATGCATGTGGAATCTGACAGCAGATTAGAATCAGGCAGGGAAGCCTCAATGTCAGTGCTGATAATTCTTCAGAGGTACAGCAGCCTGTAGCTCCCTCCCCTACTATACACATTAAATCTCCCCCAGGCATCATTAACTACCTTAACCTCCTGACATAGACCTACTACACTCTCCAACTGCTCTCCCATAACTTTCCAGTTTCTTCCCCTCTCCACAGGCCCCGATTACAACTGTACTACTATAGCCACTACCCTATTCTGCTCTATCTCTCGATTCTTTTCTTGTTCCTGGCCTCATTTTTTGCCCCTCCTCCACCTCTATTAATGGTCCTAATTTGTTGTGCCATGTAAAATATACATTATTGATTTTATGGGGCAAGGTCTGTCTACTTCCTAATGATTTTTTTTAGCACTTTGCACATTCAGGAGGCTCTCAAATATAATTTGTCCCCATTCCAGAACGGCACACAATTTAAAATTAACGTTGCACAAAGTGAGGCAAAACTAAGATCGCACCACAGTCACATAAGACAATTACAAATCTTGATTCCACTAATTTTATTTCCTTCCATCTCCCTTAATGCAAGACTGAAGCAAACCTTTAAGAACGAACTTGAGTGGGGAAAGAACTGAAATGATGAAGAGCTTTTGGATAAGGAGTCTACATGTCTTGAACAGCCAAAATGGCAGAAAAGACAATTAAGAGATTTCACTGATACAGAAGATAGCGGAGAATGCTGAAGGAGGTAAATTGGAAATAAAAGCAAAGCTGCCTATGGTTAGCACTTAAATGTAGAACATGATTTTTTTCTTGAACTTATAAGCAGTGATGCTAAACAGTTATAATTATTTCATAACAGCGAGTTTTTAAAATAATTTACAAACTAAGATTCGTGCAAGTTTTTAAAATCCTGCATGCCCACAGGCATCAGCCAATTTAACTTTAAGGTGTTATAAAGATCACATAAAATATATATATAATCTGTAACGGTAACAAAAATGTTACTGTGTAATGTCTCCAAAAGGCATCACACCAGAGATATAATCAAAACAGAAACTCTACAGGCAGGTTCTCAAACTGTTCATATAGTAAACTGGCTAATCACTTGATACCACAAGGAGATATGCTTTACTTTCCCTGCACTGATGTGTTTACTTTCACAGGACCAGCCTTTCCCGAGACGCATTTATTTCTAGTCCCTTCTCTGCAGCTTCATCCCAGAGCTTAGGGTGAACTAGATTCTAGAAAGTATCAAAATCAGAAATCCTGTGTCTACAGGCTAGGCAGAAAGCCAAAGGCACACCTCTGTCTATGAGAGATTCCATTAACTCATTCAGCTTATACTACAAGAATATCTGGTTCATCACATTGCCAGAATTTCAAGTCAAGTCAGTCCCAAGGCTGTTGTGACCACTGGGGCACTTTAGATGCGGTAACAACCCTCCTTAGTTGAGTTGCTTTCCATCACTGGTGATTCTTTGGGCAAAGTGACCTGGTAACGTCCATCTCCTCTCCAGATATGGATGGTCGTTGGCTCGCAGGGAGTTCATTCGCTCTTTAACATATCTTGTTCAGTCCTGCTGGCTGTCCAGGCAAGCCAGGTGGGGGTTCCAGTTTAGTCACTGACAACCCAACCATGGAACAGGCTATACTGGTTTACATGTTCCCCTGAGCACTCCCAGGAGTGACTAGAAATAGTGGTCACAAGCTGGCAGAGGGTAGATTCAGACTAGACATCAGGAGGCGCTACTTCACTGTCAGGGCAGCTAGGACCTGGAACCAACTTCCAAGTGAAGTGGTGCTGGCTCCTACCCTGGGGGTCCTTAAGAGCAGGTTAGTAGATGAGCACCTTGCTGGGGTCGTTTGACCCCAGTACTTTTTCCTGCCATGGCAGGGGGTCTGACAAGATGATCTGCTCAGGTCCCTTCCGACCCTACCAACTATGAAACTATAAAACATGGTAACAGATAACGGACAAAGAGAGGTCTGGCCTGACAAGGTGTCCGGATTTGGCAGCACAGAAGAACCCAGCTCCTGATGTCTTAGGTGACAGATGTAAGGAAAAGATTATTAAAACAAATAATTTTATTCTATGCCAATTATTAAAGACAACCCCAGGACAACCGGGTTGCTAGATGGATGCATATCTCCTGACAAACATCACCTAATACCTTCCTATCAAACCTGACAGAATATAAAAACTTACTAAGGAACTCAACCTACTCCCTGACTTTAGCACCCTCTGCAAAAGCATTAGGACTTGTCCAAACAGTCCCTAATTCCATGCATTTCCTGAACATTTCAGTTCAGAAATGGCAAAGCTTACCTCCACATTAAAGCATTCCCTTAAGAACTAAAGCAAAAAAGAATAAGGCTGCTTATTGCAATATATAAAAGAGTGACAATACCCACACAGCAGCAGTAAGGTTTAGATATCCCTTTTGGACAGAACCCACTATTTTACAAAAATTCACATGCTTAGTTACCATAGTGACAGCCATTTCAGAAATGGATCAGGACAGAGCAGCATGCTCAACTGCTTAGTTCTAATGAAGCACTACAATTCTCAAAAAAAAAAAAAATCATCTGAGAGCTATGAACATCAACTTTAATGTGCCCATTACTGCTTGGCAAGGGGGGAGGTGAGAAAATGAGAGAATAATGGGAGTAAAACAGGTCTAGAACATTAGTGTACAGCAATATGATCAAGATTATCTTATGCCACCAGGCAAATGGATTAGATAATCCAAGCATTTCCTCTGAAACTCTCATTTCTATGATTTAATTACACCTCATCACCGGGGTCTTAATGAGATTTTTTTTTTTTTCAGCTGAGTGTACATATGCTAAAAGAAATGAAATGACTTACCTTAAGTAGCTCCTCCCACACTGCAGCTCACAGTCCTACCGGTTTCCTGAGCAGCAGATCCTATGACTATTCAAGATCTACACTAAAAACCACAAGAGGCCATCTAACATTTAACACAACTGAAGCATAAAATGATCAACATGTTTTAGGCTTCAAACTCCTGTGATCAGCTTCTCCAATTTCAATCAATCCACTCAAAAGACCTTTTTTTCCCCACTGGCCTTGTTAATTTCTACTAAATAGCAATCTCTATAAGAGGTCAAGGAACATTTCCAACATTTAAAAAATAAATCTTCCAGAGACGGTAAAACAAACCAAATTGGAAATGGACTTGTATATTTAGCTAAATATATTTTAATATGCAAAATCAGTCATGCTGCCTGCTTTGCAATGCTAAAAGACTAACTTGTTCAAACCAGATTACAATGTTAAAACTTGATTGCATACAAATTTAAAATTTGACACAGTTCTTGTGTTACTATCACTTCCAATTACAGACGTTTTCCGAGCTAACATGTGAAGTACAAGGTTAAATTACAACTGTAGCACAGACCTCAAAATGTACAGGAAGAAAATGACACAACTACACAGAACATTGACAAATACGCATACCAGCTAAACGCGCAATACTGATACCCTGAGAATAATAGTTACCGATTCTGAAATGATTTTCCAGCAATGTTGTCCCTGTAAGAATCAAACAAAACATGATACTGGTCTCGACTCCACTCCAGAACAACCTGTAAAGAAAAGAAACGTGGTGTCACCTTTTTGAACATGTAACTGATGATTTCTCTTTCTTCAAAAGTTTTAGCAGTGTACATTTAATTAAAGCATTCTGTGTACATTAACACATACAGACTGGGAATTAAGCCACATAAAAATGTCACATTTAGTCTCTAAAGAAACGAAAACCTGAAAACCAGGTCACCCTAAACAAAACAAGAAAAAAAGGCAAGTTTACAGACTGTCAATGAAGCTAAGGGACATGGACTGCCATACCAGATCGAGCTGAGTCCACCCAGTGCAACAATACATTGCTGTCAGTGGCCAGAAACCCAACAGTGGACAATTATGGAGTAGCCTGCCCACAGAGTATCTATTTTTCCCAAACCTTCATCAGTTAGAAGCTGGCTTCTACCATAAAGCATACGTTGATATTTTATCATGTGCAACTCTGCTGGCATTTAAACAAATGAAACATACCAATGAGCCCTGCATCTTAGAATGACTAACAACTTAAAAGTTGTTCACTGCTTATCACATTGCAGATGTTTGCTAATTAGACTAAGCAACATTTTTATAAGTGGCTTCTTAATGAAGAAAACCACTAGTTTATGCTATCTACCAATCCAATAACATCTGTGTAAAAAACTAGCTTACATAAAAATAAGTCCAAATATTCACATCTCTATTACTAAAATTAAAAGTTTTTTCACAAACAAGGGATATTTATCATTGAGGTAATTTAAACTCACCAGTTTCTCTTGCTTTTTTACCACAAAATAATAAATAAGCATGAGACATCTCAAGGTGAAAAATACAAGGAAAACCTGGCACTTTAGTTTTACCAGGAGGTAAACTTGCTGAGGCTATGTTTAGCAGTGGAAAGTCTGAGTTAAGGATCATAGCAGCAAATACTTTTCTCCAGTTCTTGATTAGATGTTGTTCTGGAAAAATCCCAAGTGTACTTTTCAGCATTAGGGAGAAAGAAAAAAAATCATCAAAA
>NW_005841931.1:1116287-1126150 GCF_000455745.1 Alligator sinensis | reverse complement strand
TCCTTTGATCCTAAAAGTTTTACAGCACATACCTACACCAGAGTACAATGAAGAAAAGGAATTTTATAGGGGAATAAAGAATCAAGCAAGCACCTGATAATTCACTTGCTGAAATCAAAAACTCCTTCCAAGTTGGCAAAGAGGTTCTTCACAACTAAAACCACTTGTCCCTTCTCATTCCCTTACCACATGAACAAAGAATGTACAAAATGAGTGCAATTTGCTCACTATTATTTCTGTCAAGGTGAATAATGGCTTGTTTTAAAAACAAGTGAGACAACTCTGTCCTTCAAATACAAGTCACCTCTCTCTCTCTAAACAGATATGCTAATTTCCTTGCTATGACAAAGAAAAAAAGATGGCATACACTATTTTTTTCAATAAAGATATTATGACTGGTAATAATATCTCTACACATAAACACTATACTCCAGAATCTCTTTGCATGAGAAACACAATTAATCCTTGTTATAAATTGAATTTTAAGAAGGAAAAGGGTAAAGTGTGAAAATACCCAGCTACTTATGTTTTTCTCTTGAACCACAAGAACATACACTGATTTCACTTTACAAAAATAAATCAGACTGGTGAACAGCACATTTCAGATTCACTAAACCTGTTTTAATGGGTTTTAAAAGCAATGTATTAAGAAGCAAACTGCAAAACTAGGGGCCAAAATAAGTTTCTGAATTCTTTTCTCTGTTTTCAATTATAATGGTGATGCAAATAACTATGCATAACATTTGACTAGGAACAAAGAAAATGATAAACCGCATTCATCTGGCTAGATAGATCAAACAGTGTTCCAACCAAACAGCCCCTAACTTAAGATGCACTAAACTGCATTCTGAATTATATTTTGTTATTAAAGAATTTAGTCTCGGTACCATTATATCTCTGCAAGCAAACCTTGATGGAAGATAATATTCATGTTTCAATGGGGGGTGGGTGGGGGGGGGGGGGGGCCCCCCCCCCGCAGGAGAGCAAGTTGAGTGGGAGAATGAGCCAGTATTTGTATTACAACAGCACCTACAGGTACTGAGATTGGGGCTCCACAGTGCTAGCCACTATATATACACTGGTGATGTGGAGGGGGTGCATGTGCACCGCCTAGAACCAGCAGCTGCATAACCAGAAGTGCTGGAGGAAGTGATCAGCTGTGGGCAGACCCCTCCCTGCCCCCATCAGTGATCTGGTGCCCCCTGCCCCACCTCCCAGACTCGAGAGGCACCAGTCGCCCATGCTGCTATACCAAAAAATAAGAACAGCTTCTATCCCCAAAATATGTACCTACTGCCAGCCACAGCTGTTCACTCATGCCCTCTCTACACAGGGTTTTGAACAAAGTTGGAGCACCAACAGAAACACAATTAAAATTTAACTGTTTTGAAGCTGATGGTAACAAATTTTTGTGCAAACAAGTCTGAATTGTGCTTACCAGCACAGGGCTTGAGCTCACAGATGAGACTTTACGCCCTCAAACCACAATTTCACATCTTGTTACTATTGGTGTGTAATTACTAATTGTAAAGTATCAACTTGATCTACCCATTTAAGCACACATACAGTGCTATTGC
Source organism: Alligator sinensis (assembly GCF_000455745.1). Lineage (NCBI taxonomy): Eukaryota > Metazoa > Chordata > Crocodylia > Alligatoridae > Alligator > Alligator sinensis. The sequence continues at coordinate 1,124,573 of NW_005841931.1, read as the reverse complement.
CTTTATCAGTGGATCTACAACAAAGAGGCACAATTTTGCTTAACTGAGGGTGTCACATTGGGAGTGTACCAGAAACACAAGGGCTGCGATCCAAGGGGGAAAGAATGAAAGAGGGAGGACTGCTATCTCAGGGAGGCCCATCTAGATAAGCTCCAGAACATGACCTCACCCTGATATGGGGTGCTGCAGGAGATACAGAAACTCGTGACCTAGTAAGTGCAAGCAAGGTTTTTGGTTTTGTTTCAAATACTACCCTTACAGCCCTGTAAGACAACATCTAATAAAAATTTGGAGTCCATCCTTCAAACCCTATCTGCACAAGCCCCAAGTTAAGCCATTTACCTGTTTGTGACATGGCTTTGTTGGATCATAACTCATTGTAAGGAAAAAAGAAAGACTGCTTGGATATTTTTGTGTTATCAGTACTAAAATTTTAGGAAGGCTAACTGCCTTTTAGTGCTAGATCACAAGCAATAGCTAAGGTGAAAGGTCCATCATTACATTTCTGGCTGCTCGTACTTTTTTACTCTTTCCTAGGGTTGTTCTTTGTCAAAGGGGAAACTGTTTCGAATATTTGCTCTAAAATGATGTAGCCATATTTAACAGAAAAAAACTCATGCTATTATAAAATTCTACTTATGACTACTTCTAAACAGTTCTAGTATTTAAACAGCAGAGAGAGTGAGTTAAAGTTTGGCACTGAGACAGCCTTCAGTGAGGAACAGTGCCTTTGAATGATCCCTTGGACATCTGTCACAACTCAGACAAGCAGTAAGTAAAAGAGCCTGTTTCAGATGTCAGGTATAGTTTGCATTATGTTTTATCCAGTATTACCAGAATTCTAAATGGCAATTATTTCATACTTCTATCAAGTTAAAGTCAAAGGAGTTTACTCAAATTTTCACCACACTCATAAATTAATAGATGTTAGGGGCTGGAAGGGACCTCATGAGATCATTGGGTCCAGCCCCCCTGTACTTGGGCAGGAAAAACTGCTGGGGTCAGATGATCCCAGCAAGGTGCAGATCAAAACTTTTTTAAAGATCTCCAGGGTAGGTGACTGTACCATCTCTGGGGGGAGTCTGTTCAGACCCTAGGCACTCAAGTCGTAAAGAATTTTTTCTTATGTCCAATTTGAAATGATCGTCAATCAGTTTGTGTCCACTGTTTCTTGTAATCCTCTGGAGTGCCTTGGTGAACAGATGTTCCCCCAGGCCCTGATGTACACCCCTTATATACTTATAGGCTGCCACCAAGTCCCCTCTAAGTCTTCTTTTCTCCAGGCTGAACAGTCCCATGTCTTTCAGCCTCTCCGTGTATGACCTACTCTCCAGACCTCTAACCATGCACGTGGCCCTCCTTTGGACTCTCTCCAGCTTTTCCACATCCTTCCTGAAGTGTGGCGCCCAGAACTGGACACAGTACTCCAAAAAACATCATTCCAGCTAATGGTATCACATAATATCATAGGCAGCTAATGGTATTACACAGTTAATTCAGCCAACCAGACCTATGTAGAGATCAGGATGTGCACTGAAAGGTATTTAGCAAAATAATAAAGAAATAATGGAAGTTACAGATTCCATTTTCTTTTTTTTTTTTTTTTTTAAATCTCACAAGTCTCTCTCAGTAGAACAAATCCTTCTTTTGAGAATGCTCAAAAATCAGGAAATGTCAAGGGAAAGACTGCATGTGCAAGTTTAACTTTGCTCCTTTTTTGAATATAGATGACAGTACATTCTTTAATCCCCTGATATCATATTGTCTGTAAAAGACTACTAAAACACAGTTTTTCTACAGATTTGTAATGCATATCTTGAAAGAAATGCTGTGAATTTACCATTAAAAATGTTGTTCAATGTATAAACAGCATTATGAGGCAACAGTGGAAGATGCTATACGGATGCATAAGCCCATGAAAGAAAAACCCTAATTATATTGCCTCACTGAAAAACAGAATTGAATTTACTATATTTATATAATGATTAGAGACTATATGATTAAGCATAATGAAGTGGGAGGAGTGAAAACTGCATATCCAGCCTCATTTTTGGCATTTTCTGTTCAGTGTTTAACTGTTAAATTTTAACATTAAAATTTTAATGGAATTTTATCCAAGATTACTTCATAGATTTCACAGACATTAGGGCTGGAAGGGACCTTGGGGGCAGGAAGTCAGATGGGGTCACAGGACCACAGCAAGATAAGCATCCAAATTTCTCTTGAAGGCGTTCAATGTAGGTGCTTGAACCACCTCTGATGGCAGGCTATTCCAGACCTTGGGAGCTTGGACAGTGAAGAAATTCTTCATTATGTCCAGCCTGAAACAGTCTTGCAGGAGTTTATAACCGTTCGAACTTCTCATCCCTTGGGGCGCTCTGGTGAACAATCGTTCCCCCAGATCCTGGTGAACACCCCTGTTAAACTTATAGGTGGCCACCAAATCACCCCTGAGCCTGCGCTTTTCCAGGCTAAAGAGCCCCATGGCTCTCAGCCTGTCATTGTAAGGTCTGTTTTCTTGACCTCTGATCACGTGTGTGGCTCTCCTCTGGACTCTCTCAAGCTTCTTCACAACCTTTTCGAATTGTGGGGCCCAAAACTGGACGTAGTACTCCAGCTGCAGCCTCACCAAGGCCAAGAACAGCAGAAGAATGATGTCCTGGGATTTGCTTGAGAAGCATCCATGGATGCAAGCCAGCGTTTTGGTCACTTTACTAGACGCAGCATCACCTTGAAGGCTCATGTTCATCTTGTGGTCAATCATGACCCCCAAGTCCCTTTCATCTGTAGTGCTAACCAGCGTAGCACTGCTGAGCCTATAAGCATGCTGCAGGTTTTTCCCCCCCCAAGGTGGAGAACCTTGCATTTTTTGGTGTTAAACACCAACAGGGTCTCGTCCGCCCATTTCCTGAGCCTATCACGGGCAGCCTGGATCGCCCTCCTGTCCTCAGATGTGGATGCTTTACCCGAGTTTGGTATCATCAGCGAACTTATTCAGTTCGCTTCTGACTCCAATGTCCATATCATTAATAAAGATGTTGAACAATACAGGTCCAAGGACAGCCTTGGGGGACGCCACTGGTCACAGGGCACCATGACGATTGACTTCCATGGGTCCTACCACAGAGCCAATTCCCCAGCCAGCGGATCGTGGTGGACCTGAGGCCACAGTTGGCCAGTTTTGCCAAGAGGTGATCATGGGATACCAGATCAAAGGCTTTTTAAGTCAAGATACATGACGTCAATCTCCTCTCCCTTGTCCAGGTGATAAGTCACCTGGTTGTAAAAGGAAATAAGATTGGTCAAACAAGACCTACCCGCAACAAACCCATACTGGCTATCCCTCAGGATGTTGGCATCAGCCAGTCTGTTCAGAACGGCCTCTTTAATAATCTTTTCCAAGCCCTTCTCCGGGATAGAAGTCAGGCTGATGGGCCTGTAGTTTGCCGGATCCACTTTCCTCCCTTTCTTGAAGATAGGCATCACATTGGCCTTCTTCCAGTCTTTGGGCACTACATCAGAGCACCAGGAGTTCTCAAAGATCCATGCCAGGGGCTGGGCTATGATGCTTGCCAGCTCCTTGAGTACCCTGTGGTGTAGATTGTCAGGGCCAGCTGGCTTGAAGGTATCCAGCCTCTCAAGGTGTTCCTTCACAAGTTCAGCATTGATGGAGGGCAGGGAATCTCCCTCACCCAGGCCTCCCTGTCCTGTAGTGGGCGGGGGGGAGGTCCCATGGGACTGATGAAAGATCGACACAAAGTACCCATTTAATAGGTTGGCTTTTTCCTGGGCGTCGCTTGTCAGTTGTCCCATCTGGTTTAGCAGGGGTTCTCGCTTTTCCTCCGGCTCCCCACATATCTTCCTCCATTAAAAAGAATTATTCTTTTTCATCTTATGAACTGATTATTTTTGATTTATCATCAGAAAATCTAGGTGTTTGCTTTATCATTGCATAACATGTGCAACACTTTAGTTTACTCTGAGATATGATTTCATCATCTCCAAAAGAGTTACAATGGACATTGGACATATATTGCAAAACTGCTGGTCAATTCCTTAAGAAAGGAAATTTAATGTTACTTAAAGATACTGCTTTAAAAGGACACGACAGAATTCTGGCACCCCATAACTTAGCAGTTCAAACTTTTTTTATGCATTTCCTAATACTTTTTTATGCACTTCACATCTATAAACAGTCTTTGATAAATATCCAGATACATTTCCTAAAAACTCTACAAATGGATAGCAAGGTACAGTCAAGAAACTGCCGAACAACCGTCATCTGTAAAATTTTTATGGCATTTGTATTTTGCTTTTGCAGCCCAGTGCTCTTTCTGATCCTTCTGGATTACCACATCTCAGAGCTCCTTCTCTTGCAGGTATCATTTTCCAAAGTTTGTGAGTTTTTTTTTTACTCTGTTGAACTCTTATGAGACACAGATACATACAATATTTTCATAAACACTCTGAATTGAAGTATTTGTATATGTACAACCCATATTCTAATTATCCCTGTTGTGGTAACAATTTGCTATTCAAAAGCAGCTTGCCCAAAGTTCAAAGAACTCAGATCAATCTGCTCAGATAAAAAAAATGATAGTGATAAGTCAGTTGAAGAGCTAGGGAGGACATTACAGAAGAAAACAAGGCTTACTTCACAGTATACAGATTCTACCCAGGCCCTCTGCTGTCCAGGCTGGATTTGAAGGGCTTTTGCTCTTGCCAGTTAGTATTTGTATTCTATTTTTGGCATGAATCAGAAAAAGAGCAGCATTTTTTTCAGCAAAGGCAGATGCTATATGGCATCTCCTGCATAGTACCTACAAATGCAAACCAAATTTAAAGAGCAGTCAAAATTGTTTTCATAATGCAGGAGTGCTAGTCAAATGGTGGGTCCAGTCAGGAGATGCTAAGCATGCTTAAAATACAAGTCACGGCATACATGAGGAGTGCTTCCCCCCCCTCCCCCCCCTTTTAAACTGTGGTCATCATATCACAAGATCTCAGGCAACAAGAACTGCATCCCTCCCAGATGATTCATTTTATGTTGCTAATAATATAAAAATCATCATACATCTTTTCCTTCACTTTATTTTATCAAATTAAAACAAGAAAGTAAACCAATTTATAAAGCAGGCAGAATCTAACAAAATTCTGCTTAGTAATATCATAACCTATGCTAACTGAGTAATGGAAAGTTTTGACTTTCTTCCCAAGAAATCTGCAAGGGCTTTATTGACTTGTGGTGTCCAATGTTGAAAAAAAATTAATATAATTATTTTAGAAGACATCTATCCTAATAATGGAAAGAAAAAATAATTGTCCCAGTCTTCAAAAATAGCGATGAGAGATCCTGCACCATACTGTCCTATTAGTCTTATATAGTTTTATTGTCAGTGTTATTGTATTGTTTAGTGAAAGCTGTTAATAAACTACTACTGACAAAGATCTGCCTGACTGGTCAAGCTGCTTCATCTCCGTTTCTGTCCCCCACTTGTCCACTAAGTCTAAATAGTCTTTGTTTAGGCAGGGGACATCTCACCATGGCTACATACACATACATCATAGCTGTATCTGGACTGATGTTTTTTAAACAAATGAACACAACAATATCTGCATTGACAAAGCACTTCTCGTTTTAAACAACTGTCACTTGCTCAAAGTAAATTTTCAGTGGGAATCGTCTTAGCTAAAATGACCTAACTTAAAGAAAAAAGGGGTTTTTTTTTTGGTGACTACAAGGTTGTGTGTTTGTAACATGCTTAATGAAGAGGACCCCGACCTCACTTGAGACCTCTGGACACAAGTAAATTACAAGCAACATGACATACATAGAGAGAAAAGCAATAATCACTTAATTGCTTGTTTACCGCATTCAAAAGAATGCATACAAGCTAGCTGCCAAATGAAAGCTCCGTAAGTGGGCTACCAGACCTTTTTTTTTTTTTAAAGAATGGAGGCAGCATATGTAGGACCAAACCAGACTTTAGCTTGCACTTTCATTGAGGTGACTTCAGTGGGTTGCACAAATGTAACTGGGGACATAAGCTGGCCCTATAAACAGCTCAGTAAGATACCAAAAATAAAATGTAAACATGACCATCTCATTGAGTATAACCCAGAACTCCAACAACTGTTCTGCAATTACACAAGTCTGGTACACTGTTTAGTTGAGAGGATCCCACGTACGCTTCACACACATCCCTGTACTCTGAAGAGCTACCAAATACATTGGAATTTCACTTCCCATTGCCCACAAGCACAGCTATTTCAACAGAAAATGGGAAAGGTTTGAACATAAGAACATACGAATTGCCATTTACTGGGTCTAATCATATCAGAGAATCACAGAAACTAAGGGTTGGAAGGGACCTCAGGAGGTCATCTAGTCCAACCCGTGGCTCAAAGCAGGACCACCCCCCACTAGATCATCCCAGCCAAAGCTCTGTCTAGTTGAGTCTTAAAAACCTGCAAGGATGGAGATTCCACCACCTCTCTAGGTAACCTGTTCCACTATTTCACCACCCTCCTTGAGAGAAAGTTCTTCCTAATATCTAACCTAACCTTCCCTTGCTGCAACTTGAGACCGTTGCTCCTTGTTCTGTCATGTGTCACCACAGAGAACAGTCTAGCTCCATCCTCTTTTGAAACTCCCCTTCAGCTATTACATCTCCCTGTCTTCTCCACACTAAATAAGCCCAGTTCCCACAGCCTCTCCTCAGAAGTCTTGTGCCCCAGCCCATGAATCATTTTGGTTACCCTCTGCTGGACTCTGTCTAATTTGTTCACATCCTTTTTAGAGTGGGGTGCCCAAAACTGGACACAATACTCCAGATGTGGTCTTACCAGTGCTGAATAGAGGGGAATAATTACTTCCCTAGACCTACTGGCAATGTTCCTACTGATGCAGCCCAGCATGCCATTAGCCTTCTTTGCAACCATAGGTCCATCTTGCCCAGTGTCTTGGGGCACAGTGGTAGACAGCAGATGCTGAAAGGGAGAGTGAACTGGGTACAACCAGGGTTTTTTTTCCCCACCATTCCTCTCTTGCTTGCAGCCTCCAACATTAAGGTGCAGTAAGTTCTGATTCAGAGGCGGTACCCCTAACTTGTGTGCTCAACAGCTACTGATGCCCCTTTCCGCCAAGAATTTGTCTAATCCTTTTTTGAATCTGGCTAAACTGTTGGCTTCCCCAACATCTGGTGGCAGTGAGTTTCACACTTTAATTACACGTTGTGTGGAAAAAAAAAAATTCCTTCTGTTAGTTTTAAACTGACTACCTACTGGTTTCATTCTGTGACCCCCCCTAGACCTTGTCTGGTGAAAGAGAATAAACAATCAAGCTCTAATGACGTTCTCTTTGCCATTTAGTATTTTGGAAACCCTTATTGTGTGCCCCTTGCAGTGTCAGGAAGGAAAGGCCAGAAACGGAACAGCAACACTTGGGAGAGCGAGAAATTTCAGGGAAGGAGGGAACCCCTGTGGCACTGAAGGGCTGCAACCAGGGGAGGATGGGGCAGGAGCGTTACAGAAGCAGTGGTAGACACAGTGTCGTGAGTGAGAGATGAGTGCCGAGGTCCAGCGTGGAAGACAGGCACCATGCAGGACGGGGGTGGTCTGTGCAGGTGCTGCAGGGGCACAGGAGCCAGGCTGGAAGCTGCGGAGACAGACCTTCCCCCTCAAAGCCCATCCACGGGCTGTGGCAGAGACTATCCTCAAACCAAGGGCTGGGTGATGGGCAAGACGCACCTTACAGCCCTTCTGTGGCATCCAACGAAGCAAGCTTCAGCCCATGAAAGCTGGTGCTCTCTGCCTCCCTCCCTCCCTCCCTAATCCGACATACATACAAATCCGCTCTGGCTAGCCTCCGTGCTGCACACCTGCCTCCTCTCCACACCTGCGAAACTACTACACCTCTCCTCCCTGGCCGCCGTGGTCCTGGCAGGCGGACGCCTGAACACAGACTGCCCTGGGGCACTGCACAACCATGGGCACAGCGGGGCAGGCAGAGGGGGCACCCCCCAGCCTGAGGGGAGTTGGGGGGGCAATGCAAGGAGAAGCGATGCACGTGCCTGGGGCAAAGGGGGTGGGGGTGGGACACACACCGCACACAAATACCCCCCCACGCACAGACACACACAGGGCGATGGAGGCACCGGGCGGTACCGACCTCCCCAAACTGCAGGGCGGAGACGATCATGAGCACGACGCCGCCGAGGCAGAGGCAGGGCCCGTAGCGGTGCGACAGGCACGTGTAGGTCTGCCTCTGCAGGAGCTTCAGCAGCA
>NW_005841931.1:1102068-1116128 GCF_000455745.1 Alligator sinensis | reverse complement strand
CGTGGCCGAGCCAGCCCCCCCCCCGCAGCAAGTCTGGCTGCAACACAGCACTTAAGCCCTTCCCGGCCCCAGGCAGAGGTCCCTTGCAGCCCTGCTTCTCTCAGACAGTGTTTCTCAGCCTGTGCGTAGGTTGGCCACCATAGAGGACACTCCGGTTGTCCTCGGTCCTCTCTTGATAGGAAACCCAACAGCTTTATGGCCTCTATTTTTCTCTTGAAGAGCAAAACAGAGGACATAAAGGGGTCGGGTTTCCTATCAAGAGCAGCGGAAAACTGGACTGTCCTCTATGGTGGTGGCCTTCCTACCCGTAAGTCGTGACCCAAAAGCAGGTCTCAGCATGAAAAGGTTGAGAACACATTTTATAAAAGGATTCTCCTTTAAAGGAGCAAAAAAGACAGGAAACGGCAGCATGCCACATACCGACCCCTGCCCTGGGGGCAGCAGGACAGGATCCAGGGGGATTGGATATCAATGAGTCCTGGTATAAAAAAGGTTGAAAACTGCGGCTCTAGGATGGCTCTCTACGTCCAGTGCACGGACAACCGCAGCAGCCCCCTTTCCCTGTGCTGCTGGTAGCAAAGGCTACTGCTCCTCTTCCCATGCAATGAAGCTCTCACACTGCTCTCCCCGGACCCCCCAAAAGCAGAATTTATACTGCCTCCAAGGCTCTGGCTGAATCTGACTGAGGCAGGGCCGGAAAGCAGAAGATGGGTGTGATGGTTTGGAAACCACAATAAGAAGCCAGAACCCAGCAGGTTTGGCCCTCATTAGAGGCACAGGCAACAATGGATGAGTTCATGTGGACTCCACTCCCAGCTGCTCCCAGAATTGCAAGGAGCAGTTGTCTCCCACCTGGCTTTGCCATTCACTTGTTCAGGACGTTGGATGAACCTCCCTCCAAGGTGGGTCTTGGACCCATGCCTTCATCACCTACAGATTAAGTGATTGTAAACCAATCTAGAAATGCAGAGGTGGACCATGAAAGCAGGGGCCAATCTAGCAGCCTGTTTATTGCCCAGTGTATTTTTGGAGAAGCACGGTACTAGTATTTTTGGCTCTGCCTTTATCAACTAGATACAGAGTGGGATTTTAAGCTTTTCACTTACAAAGGCTTAAATGGCCTGGGACCTACTTCCCTGCAAGAAAACATCTGCCTGCGACATACCACCATGCTATTGGTCAGGCAACATGGCCTATGGTCCCTGAGCTGACCCAACATACAGTGCCAACCTTTTAACTCACCATCTTTCATGGACCAAGACAATCCTACGTTATTGCTCTTCAGCGCACACTGCAAAGCAAATTTGTTTTCCTCAGCTACAAGAGACTGGGAGGACTCCGGGAGATCATGAAGAATGGATATAGGTGCACTGGGGTCAGAGGTGTAGCAAACTCAGCGAGTGCCTGGGGTGGTAGGGCTGCAAGGGGGAATGCTGACCATTGTAGGGGGGCAGGGGCAGGGAATGGGATGTGGGTGAGTGGAGGAGAAGGCTTACTTTCCCAGGCTGCTGCTATTGCTGTAGCAGCATCAGCTCTGCTCAGGCAGTAGCAACCCCATGGCCAGGTTCCCACTGAGCTGATGCTGGTTCCCCATTTACTCTCTCCCTCCCACCCCATGCATGCATATCAGGTACAGGGCTGTGCCTGCCCTGGGCAAAGGCTTCCCAGAGCGAGGTGGAGAAGCACCATTCTGTTCACTCCACTTGCCCCCTGCCAGATATACTGCTAGGTGCTGCACTGCTGTGTCCAGCTCTTATGACTGGGCAGGAGCAGTGCAAGGCTGCCCGTGCTGTGGCAAACCCTCCTAGGGGGCGATTCTAGTGCCCCCTAGTCAGTGCCTGAGCTGGTGCCCTGCTCACCTACCCTAGTTATGCTACTGGCTCAGGGGCTGCAACTTAACCCCTGCAGGCCACTGGTTAGACAGGAGAGATATCTACACTCTTGGTGTCTAAGTTTCTGCTAGTGACATTTTGTGACCTAAACTTCTGCTGCTGCACATGTGCACAACAAAGCAACACTTGGCAGCACTGATCTGCCCAATACCTATCTTAAGCTTAAGCCCCATCTGAATTCACCAACCCGCTGCACCTCCTTGCCAGGGCCTGCTCTAATAGACATGCTCAGACTCACACCTCACGGAAAATATACCGAGCGGGAGGATGAGCCCCCAATTTACATAATACCTCACTGGCTAGAGCACTTACCAGAGATGTGGGAGTCCTGAATTCAAATTTGCCTTTCTACAACAGGATTTGTACCCACAGGCCTCCTACCTTCCAGGACAGTGCCTTGATTTTTAGGCTAGAATGTATTCTCAGGGACAGCTCTCTTTTTGTAGCTATTGTATTTTGCATCGACTACTTAAATATTAATCAAATCAAAGCGAATAATCATGCCTCTGGTTTCATATTGGTTAGAGAACTCAGTGGGAACGGGGTACGCTGATCCAGTTCTCACCCCAACGAAGAAACAATGTATATTAAATATAAAGTGTAGAAACAACTCTAATCCGATCTTTTTCACTCCAGGGAGTGCCCTAACCATTACGGTACAAATGCAACACCCAACAGTTTTCTTTGCCAAATAGCCACTGAACCAACAAGAGGCGATGCTATTTTAGATGCAACTAAAGCTAGGGGAACCAAATAATCTCCATCCCCAAATTCTAATAAAACTAGCATGTAAAATTGTAAGAATCCTTAATAAATATATCAAGTTGTGGTGGGAGATGGTAATATACAGCTGTACAATAGCAAATAAAGTATCTGTATTGTAGAAGGGAGAAAAAAGTGATCCAGGTAACTAAAGACCCATTAGCTAGACCAGGGGTGACGTGTAGGGGGTGCACACGGGTGCACGTGCACTGCTGAGTGTGGCAGTGCACCCCCTACAAAAAGGCGCTGCTGACAGCGTTGGCGGTGTCTGCGGACAGTTGCCACTTGCCACCCTGCCGCCAACACTGCTAGTGGTGTCTGTGGACAGTCAGCGATCCCCGCTGGCCACTGCCGATGCTGCCAGCGGCACCTGTGGGTAGTTACCGACCCCTGGTCGGTGCTCTCCACCCTCCACCACTGACAGTGCTGGCGGCGTCTGCGGGAGCTCCCCCGCTTACTGCCGCTGTGCTCCCGCCACTTCTGCCACCATGCTCCCGCTGCTGCCATGCCCCCGCAGCCGCGAGGGGCACATGTTCATGAGCTAGATCACAGTACACAAAGTTTTAGAACAAATGTTGAAGGAAGGAATAGTTAAAGCAGAATGTTAAATGAAAAATGGGATAAAATGTATCCTGGGTTTCCAAAGATAGGTCATGCCAGACTAACCTGTCCTCTGTATTTGATTGTTTAGACCAGTGGTGCTCAACCTTTTAGCCCTGCAGGCTGGATGAGTGCACAGGGCTGGGGCCTGATCCATCAGGTGGGGCCACAGCCGGGGCTGGGGCCCAGTCCCACATTCAGGGCCAGCGTGGTGCATGGCCCTGGCCCTGTTTGCCAGGTTGGGCCTCACACCAGAGCATGCCAGGTTGTCTGGCCCACAGGGTTTAGAAATTTGGTGGCCGATAAGTACTGGCAGTGGTAATTGCCACTGCTCACACACCACCAAATTTCTGGACCTGTGAGGAACCCTGCAGACCAGGTGACATGGATCTGTGGTACAGATCTGTCCCACGGGCCGGAGGTTGAGAACCACTGGTCCAGGCAAAGGATACGCAAAACAGCTAATTTACCTGGTATTCAGGCAAGCATTTGATACAGTGCCACTTGTGAAGTAATTAGTTAAGATGCAGATCAGTATGACAATTTTAAGATAGGTAAAGAACTGGCTAAAGAAGAAAAAATGAGTAGTGTTGAAAGGAGAAATATTAGGACAATGGGAGATTAACAGTAGAGTTCAAGGATCACTCTTGGGATCAGTACAGTCTAATATTATACAAGCCTACGTCTGTCTGTCTGTCTGTAATGCTTTATTCACACTCTGATTGGCTGACAAACAGTGGGGAGTGGGGTCGGGATGCTGTGGGGGGTGGGCAAGGCCACTAGTGCTGGCCTCAACCCACCCCTCTCTCCTATTGTTGTTTCTGCCGCCTGCAGGGCCCAACGTGGGATGATGCGATGGCAGTGGGGTGAATAGTGGGTGTGCCACCACAGCAGCGGCAGTGGAGGGAGGAGAGGAGTGGGCCCGGGCCTAATGCAGGGGAGGACTGGGCCCATGGGTGAGGAGAAGCTGGGCCACCGCGGCAGGGGGAGCAGTGGGCCCAGGTCAACCTGGTGGTGGCGGGGGAACAGGAGAAGCAAGCTTGGGGCCAATGTGAGGGAGAGCGGGGGCTTAAGGGGGAGTGGGACTGGGCCTGAGCGGGGGAGAAGCCGGCCTGCCAGGGTAGTGGGGGGGAGCAGTGTGCCTGGGCCAACATGGCAACAGCAGGGGAAGGGGAGGAGCAGGCCTCCGCTCCCCTCAGGCCCGGTCCCACTCCTCCCCCACCCCTCTTGCCCGCGTCAGCTCTGAGCCCACTCCTCCTGTCCCCCCCGCCACCGCGTTGGCCTGGGTCCGCTGCTCCCCCCACCATGGCGGCCTGACTTCTCCACATTGGGCCTGGGCCTACTCATCCCACCCTCCACCACGTCAGCCCCCAGCCTGCTCCTCCCATTCCCCTGCCACCGCCAGGTCGGCCTGGGCCTGCTGCTCCCCACCCCCCACCGTGGCGGCCTGGCTTCTTCCCACCCTCAGGCCCTGTCCTCCCCCGCATTGGGCCTGCTCCCCCCCACCCCCTGCTGCTGACCAGACCCCAAGCAGCAGAAGGGAGGGGGGAGTGGGCCCAGACGGGGCGAGGCACCAGCTCCATCCCCGTCTCCTCCCCCCTCCCTCATCATTCTTGACAGGCAATTGGCTAGTTTTCATTAATAATAATAATAATAATAATAATCCTGGTACAAAAAGTAGGAATATGTAAATGAAATTTGCTGACAAAACGAAGTTGAGAGGCGTCATTGGTATAGAGGAGGATTGGTTTAATTTATAGGCAGAAATGGATGATCTTGATCACTGAAATAAGAGAAATGGGATGAAATTCAATAGCACAATGTTTTAGGTCATGCACCTGGGGACTAATAACAAGAACTTCTGCAACAAGCCAGGAGTTTTTCAGTTAGAAATGAGACGGGAAATACGAGACTCTTCTGGGGACATTGATTGGGGTTCAGGGACTACTGCTGAAGGAAGATAAATATCTATTTTATGTATACCTTAGGGCAGTGTTTTTTAACCTTTTTCATTTGTTGACCCCTAAAACATTTCTATTGGAGGTGCAGACCCCTTTGAATTGTAAGTGTGGGTATTCACATACTTTTGATTGATTATAGTCATTTTTCATAGACCCCTTAAAAATAGTCTGCGCACCCCAAGGGGTTCATGGACCATAGGTTGAAAACCACTGCCTTACGGGACTGGATGCATATTTAAATATTACATTAGTTATTTTGATAAGTTGGATTCATTAATAAGTAACATTTATATACAAAGAAAGAAAAGGAAAAAAAGAAAAACATGAAATGAAAAAAGAAGAAAGATGTGGGTGTACTGATTGATCACAAAGTGACTCTGATCCAATATGATTCATTCATGAAAAAGGCATCTGGAATGCTGTATACAATTCTGATCACCCATGGTTGAGAGAGAGAGAGAGAGAGAGATTCTAACTGGAAAAATGCAGAGGTGGACTACAAGTATGATCAGAGGAATGGATAGCTTCTTTTATGGAAGGAAACTACAAGGGCTCACTTGGCTTATTTAATTAGGAAAGCAAAGGCTGATAGAATGATGTGCTCTCTACAACATACATTGAGAAATAAAAATAGCTGAAGGGAGGGAAAATAGCTGAATAGTGTTGAAACAAGGAAGAATTGATATCAAATGATCATGAATAAATTTATTCTGAAATTTAAGGGAAAGTTTCTAAGCATTAGAGAAATTATGTTCTTCAACAGTGTTCCCCTAGAAGTACTGTGTGGAAAAGAACAACAACTTTTGAGATGCAGCTCTGATTATGATAGGAGGGGATTGAACTTGAAGACCTAGGAGGTGCTTCACAGTGCTGTTTTTCTATAGTTATACTAATTTCTCCTAATAAAGATGTATGTAGTCTATGCAAAGTAGAAAAGCTAAGAGAAAAGACTGACAGGTCCCCATCCATATTACTCTTTTAGTTGCTCACTAGGATTGTAGGATCATAGGAAAGTAGGAAGACCTCAGGAGATCATGTAACCCAGTCCCCTGCTCAAGGCAGATTTATCCCTAACCAACCATTCCAGCCAAGTGTCTATCCAACCTGCTCTTGAAAATTTCCAGGGATGGAGATTCCCCAACTTCTCTAGGTAGCAGGGGTTGGCATCCTTTCACCACTGCGAGCCATGCTCCTGACCCAGCCCTCCGCTGTGGGCCACAAGACAGAACACAGCATTCATGAGTCTCACCATTTCTTTGCTGTCAGCAAAAAAACCTCTGAAAGCCAATTAATTGTGCCATCACTCTCCAACCACGTAGTAAATGACAGCCTACTGATAGTGTCAGTGGCTGTTAGCACAGAAACAAAGATGTGTATCTTAGGGTTTCAACGATGTACCACATAAGTGTCTGCATAATGTGACATGATTGGGATTTCTGATTTTTCAGTTTGCTTTTTTAAAATACCAGGAAATTACATACACACACAAACAGGTTAAAAGATGAAGGCTACAAGCTCAACAATTCCAAAATACCAGAATTAAAGTTATCTGTTCAATTTTTTGTATTTTTGTGTAATTTCTATATCTACATAGTCAGACAATCCCAGAACATGTGTTTACAATTACCAGTTTCAGAATTACTTTTGCATCAGAAACTATTTTGCAATCCCACTTTGCACATTGATGAGAAGGTCAAATAAAGTTTGTTAAAGATGTTAAACTGTAATAATTTTAGTTTACTATCTATAGTCACAAAAGAGTTGTCTGCCTGGCATCTTTTAGAGCAGGTTTGGTCAGAACATGAGAAATAATGTCTTCTGCTTGGAAACCCCAAGTTAGGAATAATAATAATTTTTTCTAAGGGAAGCAGGGGAAGAGAAAGGGGTAGGTAGCTGCTGCAACTCTGGCCTCAACCCTGGGTTGGGGCCAGCACCACAGGAGCTGCCTGCCCCCCCTAGCACTTCTGCATGCCAGGCTGAGTCTCATTATTCCCTGTCCTCTTTACCTCCAGAGCCATCACTTTGTCTTCTGCAAAGGAGGAGAGATAAGGGAATGCAGCTCCTCTATGCCCCACCCACCAGGTTCTAGTCCAGTAACCCTCCAGAGATTTGTTCCTTTCTCACTATCACATTTCCTTGGGCTGCTTCTTATCTTCTCTGTACTTTCCTTTCTTGGAAGCTTTTCTCCTTATGTTACTCTTTTCACAGCTTCTCTCAAACCATACTTTTGGTACCTCTGAAGAACAGCCACCTCTCTCCCCCTACCCTCAATCTGTGATGCACAAGGCGTTACAGAAACAGTGTCAGGGACATAGCCACTGTATGCCAACTTATACCAGAGTCAAGGCTGGGAACCAGGGGTCAAGAGCCAAGTCAGGTCAAAACAGGGTGCATCTACACATGTAAGTAATGGGAAGCAATAAACTCCGGAGTGTATTGCTCCCGGGCACACCATTTGAACGTGCTCCCAGGAACAATAAACTTCAGAACAATAAATTCTGGAGTTTATTGACATTTGAATGTGTGCCCAGGATTGCACCATGTTGAGCTGGGTTGGAGCAGTCCCAGCTGGCAGAGGGTCCGGGGGTCAGCCTGCCAGCCTGGGGCTGCTTCCCCTGGATTAGTGTGCTGCAAAGAGGCTGGTTAGGGCACAAGGGTACTTCAGCATGGGGTTAGCCGGCAAGCAGCCCATGCACTGAAGCACCCTCATGCTCCAGCCAGATAGGGCAGCATCTACATATGTGCTGCTGCGAAAGGTTTTACTCCACAGCAGGAAAGTACTTGTATTTAATTTACTCCACCCTAATATGGGTGCACATGTAGACACCAAACCATTTACTGCACAGCTAATTAGTCTACTGTGCAACAAATGTCTCATGCCCACAGTGATTCAGACTACAGCTGAAAACTAGGGCCTAGGCAGGATGCAAAAAGGCATCTGTGAAACACTGAGTAACCAAAGACTACTGGAAGAAGGAGTGTTTTTATCCAGGCAGCCATACCTTTACCCAACCTACCTCACTAACTGGCTGGAATTAGTTAAGCGGCCAACAGCCAGGCCCACCTGGGTAAATCAGGGCCAGCTGAGAACTAATCAGTCTGCCTTCCTGCCTTGATTCCTAACACAGAGAACACAAAGACAGATCCTGTCCAAAGAACTGGCTATCTAAGACCAAAGACAATAGACAGAAACAGGTAGAAGAAGTACAAAGAATAGAAACAGTACTAGTCAGCATGATGGGAAGTGTTTTCTGCATATGGGTAGCCCAGCTGTTGTCACATTTTTGTAAGCATCTCTGCCAAAGAAAGAGTGTTATGAATGGACTTGAAGGAGGTTGAGGTAGCTATACAGATGTTTACTGGGAGCTCTTTTCAAGTATAAGGGACAAAATGGGAGAAAGCATTATGATGCACATTTGACAGTTTAATGGGTGGGCAATGGAGGCTGTAGTCATAAGCTGATTAAAGTTAGGAGTTGGCCTTTTTCTGCTGAATAAGAAATGACAGAAAGCGAGGACAGGTTGTAAACTATCTTGAAAGTAAGACAAGTAACTTACAAATTATGTCTGATGTGATAGGGAAGCAGCAGCCATCAGAGGGACAGAAAAAGAATTGCATTGGTCAGAACCATAGAAAGGAGCGTTTCAATTACTGATCCATAAGATGAAAGCTACCAAATATAATATGACTGACTGTCCAAACACATTTTGGAGAAAGCTGATTCTGGATCATACAAGACTTAGTCCTAAATGTGTAGAAAAGTTCTTGAGTTTGAACCATGAAGTAACAGCAATCAGTATACAATATAACTAACATTTGATATCTTTGCAGGGACAAAACTGTGATGCTACATCTCATAAACAGTGAATTTTTACAAAGAAGTCAGTCATTGTCTGAAAGGAAAAGAAAAGTACAGTTGAAAACAGTATTACTACTTAAAACCAAAGCCTCATTAAAGTTACAGGTTGTATACATACCTGAAAACAAAAATTAGAAAGAAAAAATATAAGGAAAAACACACTACATGTTTTAGAGTTGTTTTAAAGAAGGAATTCGTTCTATATGATGTGGATAAAATAGACAGAAGCACTGAAAGTGTACTTAAGAGAGCCAAGAGGAAATGCAAAGGACAGCATGATACAGGTTGTTTAGATCCAGTATAATACAGTAAAATCTCTGTTATCGGGCATTTAAGTGTCTCTAGTGGGTTATGGAATAGAGAAGATCCCACACAATTTACTGATTCGTTTTGATGCACTGGCTGGGGGAGTATTGATTGCATGATTTCACAATGATTACATACTTAATTCATACAACACAATTTTATTTTAAAATTCTTTGCTATGCATATAACACTGCTTAGCTTTAAGAAATACCACAAACATTAAGAACACAATAATTACATATATCAGAAACAATGCTCCGAATGCACTTCCTTCCCAAACAATGCTATAAGAATTAGTGTTACAAAAACAACTACAATTACAACTAAAAGTTAAATTTAAATCAATACTATTATTTTTCATAATATACTTACAATCCTAGAATTCCAAGAAGCCAAACACCTAAATATGGTTTCATTCCTCAGTAGTACAATTTAATGGGTTGGCCTCAGTAGTACAGTTCAATGGGCTCGCCTCAGCAATACGATTCAATGGGCTGGCCTCAGCAGTGATAGGACTAAGTCCCCTTCCTTCAGTCCCTTTCGGGTGCTCCGCGGCTTCAGCGTGAACTAAGAGATTCATGTTCACGGAGTGGGTGGTTCAGGTGATCAGTCTGATCCGGCCTACACTTGCGATTCTTCCTTCGTTGTTCTGCAAGTATAGTCACCTCCAATTTGGGAGAGTAGGTTACAGTTTTTATTGAGTGAGCTGCCGTCCTGGGCCACTCCTACTCAAACCTGTCATTACCCCCAAATTTGGGCTCGGATCTTACTCAACAGATTCTTTTGCTTAGTAATTAGTTTCTTTTGTTGATCATTTTAATTACTTTGGGGAACTTCCATATCACTGCAAGCGACCTTTTCTTTCCAATTTTTTCAAAAGGCCCTAGGGTTTGATCTCTCGGAACTCGGGATATTTGCTTAAGGATCATTGTTAGGTTCTCTTTGTTAAAGACCTCTAAAGATAAAATTCAAGAGTTAAAACTTTGAGCAAAGTCTGGATCTTCCGCACGTAGTCCAAAACAATGACCTAGATAAGGAGATAAATCTTGTCTTCTTCCTGAAACTGACTAATGGGCAACTATTACAAACATTCAAACTATTTCATTCAATATGACATTAAGTAACCAGAATACTTAACCAGAATTTCAGCAGCAGGACGCACATGGCACCGTGCCGTTTTGCTCCCTGCTGTGCCACTCTGAGAGTATCTGAGTATGCACATCACGCACACCACTTTCCTGTCTGCTGTGCCGCTCTGCGGGTACCCATGTAGGGTATCTGAGTGTGCTCACCCCTCCCCCCTACTGCAGCAGCCTGCAGCTGGGATGCCCTGGCGTTTGGGGTGGCTGACTATTATGGCATTTTTATCTGTATGCTATTTTATTCTTTATACAGTGTGTTATACTGTAATGTATTGTACACTAATTCTTTGAAAATTTGCACTACACATATAGATTCATAGATGCTAGGGTTGGAAAGGACCTCAACAGAGCATCAAGTCCAAACCCCTGCCTAGGCAGGGAAGAGTCCTGGGGTCAGATGACCCTAGCCAGATGCCTATCCAAAAATCACTACATGTTAAGGACTACCTCAGGCTGCTAAGATATACAAAGTATTCACCTGTAGCACCTGCATTGGCTGGGGATTGAACTCAGGTCTCCTACATAGCAAGCATGCTACCATTGACCCACCAATGCATGATGCATTAGGTATGGCACCATATTCCTTGACTATAACCTTCAGATAACCAGAATTTTTAGATTACCAGCACCCCCCATTCCTCACTCATGCTGGATAACAGAGATTTTACTGTATTAAAATCTGAGCAGAGGAGTGACAACAGATGGCTGCTCTCACTCAAATGAGACAGTGTTGCCACACCTCATGAGTTGTGTGATATTTAGCAGTTTTTTCTTAAAGCTTCAGCTTCTGGAGTCAGGTGATCACCTGAGAAGCTCAGTTTTCATTAAAGTATATTTTAGCATTATATTTGAAGAGAAAGGTTTGAAAAATATAAGCCCAAAATGTTCAAAAGCAACAAGGTAAATTTAAAAAACCCTAAGAATTATATTTAAAAATATTGCATTGCTTTAAGTCAACTAAATGAGTTTATCAGGCCTAGCACATGATCTTTAAATCTGTGAAGCTGGCAATACTGAGGACAGCAAGAGAAACAAACAATGGTGAGAAATGTATCTAAACTGGGGCAGGAAAAATATGGCCTGCGGGCTGGATCCAGCCCGCCAAGCACTTTAATCCATTGTGGCACCCTGCAATGAATTGCACCCTGCCCAGCTGAGGGTGGGAGCGAGATGCCCATGTGTGCACACACTTGCAAAAATACCCTACTGCGCCTTGCTCCCACCCTCATGAGCAGAAGAGCCAGCTTGGCCAGCAGGCAGCTTCCAGGCAGGGCTGCTGCTGCCACTGCTGCAGCCCCCAGGGACCTGCTCCACTTCCCCAGTCTCCTGCTCACTCTGGACAGCAGGTAGGGAAGCGGTGGGAGCAAAGCTGCAGCTGGGCGGGAGCACAGAGCATGGGACTGGGGCTGGCAGCAGTGCAGAGCCTGTGCCCATGGGGCAGTGGCAGCATGGAGCTTGGCTGGGCAGCGTGGAAGTGTGAGGCAGTGTGCGGGGAGGAGGGGTGTTAGGGCCTCCCCATACTCTTCTCACGGTGCACAGCACCAGCAGACAGTGCCAGCAGCAGCAGGCAGGGGCACTAGTGCCCGGTGCAGGTGTCAAGCATGGCATGCTCTGCACACCACAGTGAGGGGCACAGCCTCCAATGGGCCATCTGTATTGCCAGCACTCCCTGCACTCGCTTGGCATGGGAGGGAAGCCCCATGAGCTGGAGCCAGCTGTCCTCCTCCTGGGGCGCATGGCATGGGAGAAAAGTCCCAGGTACCTTCTCTTGCGGGGGCAGGGAAGGCTGCCAGCTCATGTGCAGGGCTTTCCTCCCATGCTGCCTGAGTGTGGGGAGCACCGGCAATACAGACTGCCCAGCAGGGGGCTGCACCCTGCTGGGCACCAGAGCCCTGAGTGTCCCGCCTGCTGCTGCTGTGACATGGGTGGAGTGCAGGGCTCTCTAAACACCTCTACCCTCCCTCACACCCCACAAATGCACACCCTGCCCCCACAACATCTGACATATACACAAACCCCTAACATACCCTATGCCCCCCACACACAGCCACACCCCCTCACAGCCCCCCACACCTCCCCACCCCACCATACACCTACACCCCCTCCACACCCCACCATTCACACTCCCCCACACACCACCATACACCCACACACACACCCTTCTCACCCCACCACACACCCACATGCCTCACCATACACACACACACACCCATACACCTCCCACCACCATACACACAACACCCCACAATATACAAGGCTAAGAATTTATGTTTGAGTTATTATGCAATCCCTTCTATATACACTATGCAAACACAAATCATGACAAAAATATTTTCTGTAATAAAATTAAAATATGTTCTAGTAGGTGTTTGACTTTTAGTGTATGATTTTGGTTTTTTCCAGTTCTAAGATGGCAACCCCCTTCCTAAAGGAGTCTTTCTGGGGTGCAAGGGAGGGACTTTCAGTGGCAAAGGTCAGCGGTTAGGGAGGTGGGACTTTCGGTAACTGTCAAGGGACGGGACTACCCACACAGTCCTTGACAGCTCACCAAAACTCGTTAAGCAGTCCTCCACCAGAAATAACTGTGCGCCCTGAACCTACTGCCTTTCTTAGCCAATCAGGCAGCACATAGGTATAGCTGACCTGACAGTCCAAACTCCCTATAAAATACCTAATCCCTATAAAATACATTTCAACCTGTGCTTTTAAGTTGTGAAGGACCTGGTATGTGCCTTACTGGCAGATAGGAAGTTAGACTAGGAAGATAAACAGTTTTTCAAGTTAATTCTTCATATCTAATATTTATTTCATAGATTTCATAGACATTAGGGCTGGAAGCGACCTCGGAAGATCATCGAGTCCAGCCCCTTGCCCGAAAGGCAGGAAGTCAGCTGGGGTCATAGGATCCCAGCAAGATAAGCATCCAATTTACTCTTGAAGGTGTTCAGTGTAGGTGCTTGAACCACCTCTGATGGCAGGCTGTTCCCCACCTTGGGGGCTCGGACAGTAAAGACATTCTTCCTTATGTCCAGCCTGAAACGGTCTTGCAGTAGTTTATAACCGTTCGACCTCATCATCCCCTGGGGCGCTTGGGTGAACAAACGTTCTCCCAGACACTGGTGGTCACCCCTGATAAACTTATAGATGGCCATCAGATCACCCCTGAGCCTGCAGTTTTCCAGGCTAAAGAGCCCCAAGGCTCTCAGCCTGCCGTCATAAGGTCTGTTTTCCTGATCTCTGATCATGTGCGTGGCTCTTCTCTGGACTCTCTCAAGCTTCTCCACATCCTTTTTGAATTGTGGAGCCCAAAACTGGATGCAGTACTCCAGCTGCGGGCTCACCAAGGCCAAGTACAAGGGGAGAATGATGTACCAGGATTTGCCTGAGAAGCATCTATGGATGCAAGCCAGCATTTTGGTTGCTTTACTAGCCGCAGCATCACATTGCAGACTCATGTTCATCTTGTGGTCAATGATGACCCCCAAGTCTCTTTCTTCCATAGTGCTAGCCAACATAGCACTGCCGAGCCTATAAGGAT
>NW_005841931.1:1081018-1101310 GCF_000455745.1 Alligator sinensis | reverse complement strand
TCAGCAGGGGTCCAACGTTGCCCTTGCTTTTCCTCTGGCTCCCCACATATCTGAAAAAGGACTTTTTATTGTTCTTGATGCTTGAAGCTAGTTGGAGTTCAGCTGCAGCCTTGGCTTGCCTGGTTCGGTCCCTTCAGGACCTGACCAGTGCAGAATATTCCTCCTTGGAGGTGAATCCCATCCTCCATCCTTTGTAGGCCTTTCTTTTTAGCCTCCAGAGGTCTGCTAGATCCCTGGAGAGCCAGGGGGGCTGCTGTGCCCTCTGGTTTCCTTTCCTCCAAGATGGAATAGACTTAGCTTGTGCATTGAGGATCGCTCCCTTGAGGAACAACCACTCTTCCTGAACTCCCCTCCCCCTGGGGTTGTGGTCTCTTAGGGCCTCACTGACGAGCCTCCTGAGCTTGTCAAAATCAGCTTTCCTGAAGTCAAGGACTTCAGTGTTGCTGACTGATTTGCCAGCTTTACGGCGGATGGTGAAGGTGATCAGCTCATGGTCGCTGCCACCCAGCTTCCCATCGATCACTAGGTCGCTGATTAGGTCATCCCCAGTAGCCAGTACCAGGTTGAGCAGCGCTTTACCTCTTGTTGGCCTGTAGACTTCTTGAGTCAGATAGAGGTTATCCATGCATGATAGGAAGCCTTGTGACTGCTCGGATTTTACTGACTGATCTTCCCACGAGATGTCTGGGTAATTGAAGTCACCCATGACAACCATGGTCCTGGAGCATGCGGCCTCAGCCAGTTCCCGGGCGAACTCCTGGTCAAGCTCTTGACTTTGGGTGGGAGGTCTGTAGTAGACTCCCACCGTTGTTCCCTGTGCCATGTTCCCCATGGATTTTAACCCAGAGGGTCTCCAGTCGTCCACCCTGGTCACCAACTTTAGCTTGCAGGGATGTGTAGCTCTCTGTGACATACCCCCACCCCTTTTATCTACTTGATCCCTCCTGTACAGGGTATAGCCATCTATACCCATGGTCCAGTCATGGGTGGAGTTCCATCAGGTCTCCATTATCCCTATGATGTCGTAATTATTTGCGTTAAGCAGGAGGACAAGTTCCTCCTGCTTATTCCCCAAGCTCCTGGCATTTGTGTACAGGCAGCTAAGTGTCCTCTTGGGGGCTCTTGCCTTGCTCACAGACTGTACCATAGCTGGGGCAGGGGTAGGCTCCCTTAAGTGCCTTGGCCTGCTGGCTTTGCAGGGGTTGCTCAGCAGGCCAGCAGTGGCGGTAGTCCCCCCATCCCCCAGCGGGCTTAGTTTAAAGCCTGGTGGAGCAGGTCAGCCAGTCTGGCTGAGAAGAGCCTCCTCCCAGCAGAAAGAAGTGGAGGCCATCTCGTCCCAGCAGCTCACTGCCTCTCTCTCCAAAGAGCAGGCTGTGGTCATGGAAGCCAAAGCCTTCCCGATGACACCAGTGCCGCAGTCTTTGGTTCACTACCTGGATCCTCCTCCTTATGTCATAAAGAATTAATGAAGAAGGTTCCTACAACTGTATTTTTCTCAAACTATCATTCAAATTAATCTGAAAGCCACTTTTCTGCTACAGGTTTTTGCAAAAAGAGATTCTACCATTCCTGGCAAAGACCATGGTCTGGTTTCAGACTTATGAGCTCCACAACTGCCCAAAGAATTTTAAACCTCCAGGGTTCTGCCAGCAAAGATGTCCCAAATATTTTCCAAGGTGATACAGTTACATGATTTGATCAGTAGATGGTGCCAATGTTACAATGGTGTTTAACCAGCTAGTCTATTGAAGGCAGATGCATTACATTCAGCCTTGGGCTAAATTACGGGGTTCTTTTTCTTCAGACATTCTCGAAGTTCTACTTAACTAAAGCTAGATCAGTAATAGATTATGATATAAACATGCTATCTGCATTTTCCATTTCCACTATCAACAGCATTAACATACAACTATTTTATGCTATTTTGAATTAAAAGAGTTTAAAGTTTACAATCCGTCCTGCTTAAAAAAAACACCTTTGATGGTAGTGAAATATTCAGTAATTCAATTTGTTCTTCCATGAGCCAAAGCAAACATTTATAGCCTCAAATGACATACAGAACACTTCCTAAGAGATGACGACAGATCAGCTTTTAAGCCAAAGTTTATATTAAAAAACCCCCAAACAATAGATATATCTCTGTACAGTGTTATTCCTAAGTGGAAGATATCTATCAGAGGCAAAAATATAGTAGAGTTTACGATCTTTCCTCCTGGATTACAATGCATCATAGCTTTTTCTCTTATGTAGAATTGAAGAGAAAAATAAGTGTAGTACTCTGTTCTCACCTCAGTCATAAAGTCTACAATACAAGCAATTTACCCAAAGTCAGATGCTGGATTTATGAAGCTGGGCACTTACTTGTGTCTTTTCACATAGGGATTATTGCACTCTCTTCAAAATGGCATCAGCATAGACATTACTGTAGAACAGCATAGAAATGATTAACAAAGGTCAATAAGTAACAAACGCCCCCTCCCACAACATTTCATTATAACTAAGGCCATATACAAGCATTCATTAGTAATGGTGCAAATTTTTCAGTGCTAGAAACAACTCCAGGAGAGGGAGCAGTACAAGGGTTCAGCCTGTAACTGGTCCTTCCCTGCTCCTGGAGCCTTTCCAAGAACAGGAGAAACTGTGGGGAGCAGTGCCTGCTACTGTCCTCCCAAAGCCCCTACCCACTCCTTACACCGGGGACTCCTGGTGCCTGGGAGTCAAGAAGATGGAGCAGTGCAGCAAAGCCTTCTGCCTGCTTTTCACGCTAGAATCCCCAGTGTATGAAGAGCCCACAGAGAGTAGATGGTGGTTGTTCCTCCCCTCCCAGTCTACAAGAATGGGAGCAGCTACCCCTTTCACCTTCTCCAAACCAAGATGGCCCTGATCTCCAGAAGGCATGGGAGTCTTTCATTGTTGCTTGACTCCTCCTGGTCCCAGGGAGAAGTTAAGCTGCAGGGAAGTGTATAAGCATTTGTTCCCCTGGGAGCAACATCTACTGGATTGGAGTTGGGTTGTTTTTCTCCCAAGACCACTATTTTTGGTCCAGTAGAAACAGTGTTAACATTTGTATGCTTATGGTTTGTAAAGGGAAAACAGCAGTTCTCCTGGTAGAAATGTAACACATGTATGTGCCATAAAAAGACATCCTTAGGGCAGATTTGGTGTAATATGTGGTTTTGACTAATATTAGCTATTACTAAATCTTAAAATAATGAAAGCATTTACATGAATTTAGAAGTTTTATAATAAATTACCCAAGGTGTTTACAACCTGCTCTTTGCAATGCTATTCTAATGCATTAGAACACAAAATTGAAGGTGACCAGAAACAGAAGCAATAAAAATAAGAGAAAACCATTTATGTAATTTAAGCCAGTGGTGCTCAACCTACAGCCCACGTGCTAGATATGGCCTGAAGAGCCATACCATCTGGCCCCTGGGGCTTCTTCCTCCTGCCCTGGCTGCCAGAGCCACCACATTGGCATGGCCTGCACCTACTAAGTTAAACTAGGCACCACCAGAGATAGGTACCTTCTCACTTCCACTTGTGCTGCTGTCAGATTTACTATTTTCAATTGCCACTGTCAACAAAAATTGGCAGTAGTCTGTAATTGGGGTAAGCAGTAGTGGTGGCAGCACTAACTCCCTGTGTGTTGACAGAGAATGTGGCCTGCCAACTGATTTGCACTTGACACTCTGGGCCTAGACTGTGATAAAAGCACAATGGCAAAGATTTCAAAAAATGAATGGAGATTTGGGGTTCCTTAATTATGGGGAATCTAAATTCAGATGCCTAAAAGGGATCTGATTTTCAGATGATGGGTCTCAGTATTTCCTGAAACTGAGCTTCTTAAAATGTGTCAGGCTGGGCGCTCAGAATCACTAGTCACTTTTGGATGTTTTGGCTAAATCCTCCTGAGGCTGCCAGGCCGCACTGGGAACAGATAATCACTGGCGCCTGTTCACAAGTTTCAGCAAACTCCGTAGTCGAGAGTCCAGTTCTGTTGATGGGCTCATTTTCCAGGAAGCTGAGCAGCAGTTTAAAAACAGTTCTGCTCCATTTTGTGTGTGCTACGTGAAATGTGAAGACTTCTTTCTTTCTCCCTCCTTCAGACCGCAGAGCCCAAAACTATGATTTAGCTCTGAGTAGCTGAGGTTGTATAAAAAAAAAACATTATTCTTCCTAAACAATATTTTTTCCAAAGGTCTATTAAACATCAGTTTGGTGCTAAAGCTAAAAGATTACCAAAATCATTCAGATCCATGGGGCCAAATTCAGTACAGGAACTTTTTTGAACCCAAAAGCTTGCTTAATAAATATTCTCCAACTATTTGGGTTGGTCTAATAAAAGATACCAAATTCACCCAAGGAACCTTGTCTACCTATGTCCTTAGACCAACACAGCTACAACCTAAACCCCGTACAGGAACTGAGGCACTTGCACATTGGTTAGTCCACCCTGAGTAGGGGAGCTACACAACAGCCAAAAAGTTACCATTCCTTATTGCCCTCCATTGCCCACCCCGATCTGCACTTTACTAGTTTTAAGTTGTGCTCAGGGAAAAGGACTTACCTTATTAAATCCTTCCTTTTGATCTCCCTCATTTGAAAAGCACCACACTGAAATCAGAAGGTAATCAGGGTAACAATGTATATTTTGAGGGTTAATCTTCCCTGGAAATGCTGAGGATTAAGTAGTATAGATCTCAGCATTGTTGGGAGATAGCCATATAAACTGCGAACACAAAGTAAACTATTTCCTGTGGGATGAAAAAACCCCCATGAATTTGCTCTTTCTCCTCAGCTGGAAGGTTGCCCATTATTTTTGACAGGTGAGAGTCCTGTGAAGAGAAATGGTCAGGAAGTCTAATCTAGCCCATAAAAGAGGGAGACAGAACAACTGAAAGAAACAAGCTGTCTTTTCTTTTGAATATTATTGACAATTCTGTGCAAAATACTACAGTTAAGCTACTGACCTGTAATTTTTTAACAGAAATGGAACAAATGTACTACACATACGTCTTCATGGTTGTCACTCAGTGGCTATTCTTGCCACTCTGAACTTCATGTCAGCAGTACAAATAGATACAACATATTCCTACTACAGAAGGATAGCCCTCCATCAGCTGAAGTAAAGGGGGAGATCACCTTTACATGATTATAGCATAGGGGCTGTGACAAATAGGCCACAGACAGATGTAACTTTTGAAGTGCTTCAAATGTGGCTGTGCTTCAAAGGCCTTCATAACCAGAATGCTTCAGCCACAGACAGATGGACACTTCGACAGCTCCCCACCTCACCCTCCCTCTGGAGCATTGCATGCTCCCCCATATACTCTGCCTCCAGGTCCTGGGGTTGGAAAGGCATGCAAGAAATCATTATCTCTGGCCCAGAGCCAGAGAAAACAATTCCTGATATGGCTCGCTGTCTCGGAAGATTGCCAAGGATAGCTATGTGTTGCTTCACTAGAACTGAGAGACCAGAGGCTCATTACCCAGAATCAGGAGGCATGCAAATATTTTTGACTTTGTGGTAAGCAGAAAATATGACCTGGAAGACATTTCTATTTGATTTTTAATTTACATTATCCTCTTTCCTGTATTTGCTGGACAGCTTCTTAGAGGAGTGGAGAAATGGAACGGAAACTTTTTTAGTGTTCAACTTAAGAGTTAGCAATGTGAAATCTTAAAGAAAGAGCTTGCTCCCACTGGTTGTTGAGTATTTTGTATTAGAGCATTAGTAACCAAATAGAAGGTCTGAAAGAGTTGGACTAAAACCCCAGCCCCCTCTCAATAGCTCATGCTTCTATGATATCAGTTCCAGTAGTTCTTCAGTCATTCAGGGCTTCAGCAAAAACAGGGAAATGAAAACGTATTTTCTAAAGCGAAAGACACCACAAGACTTGTTTCCACATCACACAGAAGCAAAGATATATTTGAGTCACATTTGAAAAAAAAATTGTACATTTTTATGAACCCCCCCCCCGCTCCCCTGTTCAGAATTTGTCTGTAACAAGCAAGTTTGATTATATGTTGCAACCAGCATCTGCTTATGTTATGACTTCCTTCTTTCTTAGAAGATAGATCCAGTTAGGGTATGTCAATCGTAAAAGGGTATTTTCCTCCTTTTATTTCCAAATAACTTACATGGCTAACAGGACAGAAGAGACTTATGTATATCAGCATTTATAAACAGTAAAGGCTAACATCATGAGTCAACAGTTCAGAACCTGTCTGTCCCCTGGGTACAAAGGAGCCTGAGTGGCACAATTGCACCAAGAATCACCAGATCTTCCTAGCTGGAATACCTTTGGCTCCTATTTCTGGTTCATACACCCCACCTTCTTACCCACAGCCAAGATGGGAGGAGGGGGGAAGATGGCCACAGCACGTATGTGCTTAGGCAGTCCCCCAGATGGCAGGCAGCCAACAGGGGTTGTTATTAGTTTGAGTACTTTAGGAACATTATAGTGCTACTCTACTGCACATCAAGGCCAGGACTAGTATCAATCCAGCCCCTGAATGACACAGCTGCAACTAGCAACTCTGTGGTCTGTCTCAGCTGCAGTCAGAGGAAGCTGGGCACAGCTGAAGAGCTAGTCTGAAAGACACAGTTCACATGTCCTCCCACATAACAGTTTAAGTATTTCATTGGGTACAACAGAAAAACACAGTCTAAATTTGTCACGTACAAATATCAAATAAACAAAATATGCAAATCTTACCCTAATGTTATCTGTTTAGATGTAGAAGGTATTCTCTTACATAGACTTGCGTCACCAGTACATTGGATTTCCAGGCATTACTCAGCCCTTTGGCTGTTCAAACTAGGCCTTCTTCAAAGAGCCTTCATCTGCCTGGGTTTTGTGTAGGTGAATTCTGGAAAATGCTGCCAATAACTCCTACTCTAAATCTCACTCTTTGAGTTCATAAGCAAACACATCTGTTGTGGCTTCAGCCTGGTTCCCAAATGAACTTCCTGCCATTTCTCCCTACTACCAGCCCACGCCCCCATTCTGGAACCCCTCACACAATGTATGTAAAAAGGCACTCTGGCAGTTACCCTGGCGATAATGATGTCACTGTGGTATGTCATTTTCAATGTTGTTTGCTTTAGGATGGTGCAGGCCAGCTTTATTACATACAGGGCACGTCTACATGTACACTTAAGCATGACTACATTAAATGCCTATCAAGTTAATGTGCATGAAGCAACTTTTGGCAGGTGCAGGGACTTGGCACTGAAGTTCATCCCAAATCCCGTGACTTGGCACTAAAGTTAGTCCCAAATCCTTGCAGTCCTGCCACGTGACCTTGTGGCCACAGGGGGAGCTCCAGTCTCTGGCCACATGTCAGCACTTGGTAGCCATGTTGAAGCCAGAGCCAACTACCAGCACCTGGTGGCCATCTGAGAAACTCTGATCCCAGCCCCTTCCCTGCCCAAGAGCCACATGCCCAGCACAGGGGCAGCATGTGGCAGCTCCCTCCTTGTCCACTCTGCTCCCCTGAGCCAGGGCTGAGAGTAGCTCCTGTCTCTGTCAGCAACATCCAGCACCCTACTGCTCCAGGCCAGCCCCTGCCAGCGATGACCAGTGCCCCGCACTCCTGCTGGCCATGGTGCTGGCCCTACTGGCCCCAGCCCCCTGCCGAAGCCAATGGCACAGTCGCAAACCCGCCAGCAGGGGCCAGGGCACTGGCTACCAGAGGCCCTGGCTGAGTCCCTCCTCTGGGACTCCCCACTCTGGCCTGCCTGCCCCACTGTCCACATATCACTTACCCCCTGCCCACCCTCAGCACCACTCTCAGAGTCAGAACACACACACGGGTGAAACAAAAGAACTATATTACCCTCACAACACCCACCCCCATCCCTCCCCTTCCCCCGCCCTCTCAACAAACAGAACCTCATTCCCCCCTCAACCAACAGCATCCCTCCACCACCCTCCCCACCCACCAACAATAAAACACACACTTAAAAGTGGGAAACTATGTACAACAGGGAAACTATATACAAGGGGAAAACTATTTACAATATTTTGGGTCTTTAAGCCCAGAGTGGGGGGCCACGGAGGGGCCTAGGGGGCAGGTCCTTGGGGCATTTGCGGGTATCAAATCTAGGTGTGATTAGCCTAAGTTAATGCACATTAACATGTCTCATGTAGACACACCCACAATGTATATAGAGAGAGGTGATCCATATAGAGTTTGGCAGAGTATTTTCAAGCTATTTCAATGTTGTAACTGGAGCCTCCAACCCACAAGTATTTATAGGGCAGATGGGATCTTAAAGCTACTGGAAAAGAAACATGAGTTGTCCTTACTTTGAAGATGAGAAAGGAGTAGAAATTATACTTTTCAACGTAGAAGGCACAAAAGTAGATTATCTGATGAGATTTTCAAATACATGACAACATGACAAGGGCTGGGAATTTGAAGGTCTAGCATTGGACAGTAAAATGGGGGAATTTAATGTACAAGTTTTAATAAGAGCCAAGGGGTTGAGAACATCACTACAGGCATAGGCACAAATGGGTAGAAAGGAATTGTCAATTAATGACAAAGTGTGCCTAGTAGGATAAAACTGCTCTAGATGATACAATTTACTACTTAGCAAATAAGTAGCACTTTCCTCAGTATATCTCAAAAACACACTTTACACAAGGAAAGATTAAATAACATTGGTCAAATATAGTGATAAGGAAACCAAATCACAGTAATAAAAATGACCAAAAAATTACCTAAGAAAAATGACCTAGGGAATTTCCTAAGATGGTAGTCATGAAGAAAGTGCTCACACAAAATCAGAACATGATTATTGGAAACAAGATTATGAAAAGAATAGGAGAGAAGCGGGGAGCTACCACTCCAATAAAAGGCTACAGATAATCTTCTAAGATTATACCCTTATGTTTTGACTTTTTCAATATACTACCATGCAATTATGCTACTACTTATACGTTCTGGCCTGATATATTTTTGTAATAATTCTAATGTAAAAATTTTACATAAACAAGCACAAATTTATTCTAATAACTTTTAAACTCACAGGTCAAGTACTCTGGTCATACTCCGTTGAATACAGGGCATAAGGTCTACATGTCACCCTATGTTGCTGTAATGACGCTATGGCGATGTAGGGTGATATGGGTCTACACGTGACCAGCAGCTACTTCACCATAGTGGTGCGCTCCCTCATTTTAGTGCGCCGCTATGGCAAAGTAGCAGGGAAAACTAACTGTGTGCCATGAGCACAATGCAGAATGGGCAGTTACTGCTCTGTGTTTTAGTACTTCCTTTTGGAAGTACTAAAGGAATAGC
This sequence comes from Alligator sinensis, assembly GCF_000455745.1. NCBI lineage: Eukaryota > Metazoa > Chordata > Crocodylia > Alligatoridae > Alligator > Alligator sinensis. Next base: position 1,091,992 of record NW_005841931.1, on the reverse strand, counting down.
CAAAAGGAACTACTAAAGCACGGTGCAGTAACAACATTGCCGTAGAGCGACGTGTAGATGCATCCACAATGTAGTTGTAGTAGAAACTGCAGTTATTTTATATACTTTATATTCTACTATATTGCCAATATTTCAATATAACCAGTTCAAAACACTATTAATTGAAATATAAAGTCTGGTCTGAAATGCCACATTCATAAATGTTATTACCTTAATAATCAATAAAGAAATACATGACTCAAAAATATTTGAGTAGCCTAAGTCTATTACACTTTGGATGCATCTACATGTGCTGATGCCACACAGGTTCTGACACTTCACAGGTAATTTCCATGCTCATTGCTACTGTGCCATAGCAGCGGCATCACATTTCATGCTTGCCAATGCTATGTCACCATAACAAAGAGACATGGCATCTCGTGTAGATGTGCCCTTTGTGTCCTGAAACAACCCTTAAACAAACATGGAAAATATGAATGCCACTTTCACCATGCAACAAAGTTCAAAGTCACATTTCACAAATAGCATGTTGCTACTGGCTACCAAGAAAAAACAAAAGTCTAAGGAAACCTTGGGTGGGTTGTATTAAATATTTACAGGGCAACAGACTATTGTTCCCAGCAAATCAGAAGAAGAAAAATATGAATTCATGTTGCCACTTGAACTGAACAGCAGAGCACAAGGACCAACTACAACAGAGAACACTGAAGAACAAAGTCTACCAGATCTCTGAATTACTTGGTGTTCCTGTGTTTCTCTCATCTTTTTTGATTCCCATTAAAGTTCAGACTGTGATGGGGCAAATAAACTAAGTATTCATTCTTACTAACAAGGAGGTCAGTGAGATTACTTACGTGTGTAAGCGTCCTAAAAATGCCTAAATGTTGGCAGCATTGCAATCTAAACTTGCATTTTGCTTTTTAGTCCTGTATCCATTTATACTCTGCTCATCAGTACAAGAAAATGAATCTACTCTTCTACACTAAACCAAGAGCTAGGAGAAATACTGCTAGTTTTCTCTTGCTGAAGGAGGAGCTGGGGGGAGAGAAAGAAGTGCCAGTTATCAACTTGCTGTTAATGCAGACAGAGCAGAATCCTTACTTCAGCCCAGTTCTATGACCTATGCATTTTCTAAACAAGAAGACATACAAAAAACCAGAACTCTTGGTTCCAAAATGATACCTTTTATTAGACCAACTGGAAAATGGCAAGAAAAGTGTCCTTTTCTGCAAGCTTTCTGGATCAAAGTCCCTTTGTATGAGACTCTGGGAAAAGTGTAGATGGTACAAGATCATAAAAAGTCCCCATAGGTAGGAAATAAACTTTATTTTTGCACAGAGGGAGCTGAAGATGGAAGGCTGGACAGTTTCTGGGTCCATGAAATTGTCTTTGTGAGTTGTGTTGAGTAGCTCTTTGATGTATTGATCAGGTAGAATTCCTTCCCTGGAGGTGTCAGATGGCAGGCAGGGAGGTAAAAAAAACTTCCTTGTTGTTCTGCAATGAAGTTTAAAATCCAAAATAGGCTAAAATTCGGCATCTTCCATGTTTCAGGGGTGTACTACCAACACGGCTACCAAGTACACCCCTAAACGAGAAGGGCACTTGTACATGTGATGGGGATTTAATCCTCGGGGTTTTATTTTATGGCCTCTAAATTGAAACAGTGGGTTTTTAATTGAAACCCACAATTTTAATTTTTCCATCACGTTATGGTGAAGGGCCTGATCTTTTTTTTTTTTTGTCAGAGCCAGAGCCTGAGGCAGGCTTCCAGTGGGTGGGCTTGGGGAACAGTTGGATCAGGCTGGGTGGTGCTTCGGAGCTGGGGCAGCACCTGGCCCACTAGCAGCCCACCCGGGCAGCCTTGGGAGGCACCACTGCCATGGTGGGAAGAACCAGGCCTCCTGCAGCTCAGGGGCCACTTGGACCACCAGCAGCTTGCCTCTCAGCTGCAGAAGAGGCAGGCAGGAAGGCTCTGCTGAAAAAAAAAAAGGATTGGGTCCCTTGCCACTTAAGCCTTCAGTAGGCACCTGTTGAAAACAGAAGTGGTGATGTAGTTTAGTTTGCAATGTTTAATTTACAATAAACTACATCCAGATCTAAAACCCCCAAAACTGGTGTACATGTAATGTGTGATGCCTTTAAGCCACACAAATGACATTTTCATTATGTGTACATTGTGACAATTGTCACCTGTACAAGTGCCCGAAGAGCTACAGTTTATTTTGGTAGGTGAAAATGTTTGGACAGAAATTGATAATTTTATCTCCAAGCCTGGATTACTGGGAGGTAATTTACAAAACAACTTTAAAAATGTCAATATGTTTTAAAACAGCTCGAAGGTAAGCATGTGTTCTCTTCTAGGTTGGCTGATCTCCTCCAGTGGGCTTTAAACTAGGCTCGTCGGGAGAAGGGGAAGACAAGGGCAGAGGAAGCCTTGGACCACTAAACCAAGTGTCACCCAGAAGAACAGCCCAGCCTAGACTGTTGATGAGCAGAACAAATACTCAGGTAAGCAACAGGGGCCCAGGTAGTACTGAGGTTAGGGGGCCAGTGCACGCATCTTCAGGAGGCCTCAAATGCTTCTGTACTAATTCTTGTAGTATGGGGAACAAGCAGAAGGAACTCACCCTCCTGCTAGCTAACACCAACCCAGACATAGTGGGGCTCACCAAAACATGGTGGGACCCAACACACGACTGGGTGGTGAATATCAAGGGCTATAGGCTGTACAGGAGGGATGGGACAGGGAGGAGAGGTGGGGGTGTGGTGCTCTACATCAAGGAGAAATAAACATCCTCAACAAGTGGCACTGGGCCAGAGGAGGGGCACACTGAAGTGCTCTGGGTTAGAATACAAGGAAGTTGAGGGGAAAGGGACTTAACAGTGGGGGTCTACTACAGACCACCCAGCCAAGGGGAAGAGCTAGACCGGGAATTCTTAAGTCAGCTCACGGAGGTAGTTAGGTCAAAGGACGTGGTCATCATGGGTGACCTGAACTTTCTAGACATCTGCTGGGAAGAGCAGTCAGCCAGTGAGGGGTCTGTGGGTGCTCGACCACCTGGGCGACAGCGATCATTGCCTGCTGGAATTCGCCATCCAGTGCAAGGTGGCAAAGGCCTGCAGCAAGGCAGCAGCCCTGGACTTTAGGAGGGTGGATTTCAATGAGGTAAGGAGAATAGTCAGGGAGGCACTGAGGTCCCAGAAGGGTGGGGAGTCAGGTGTCCAGGAAGAGTGGTCGTTCCTTAAGGAGACGATCCTCCAAGCCCAAAGAGAGGTAATCCCAATGCGGATCAAAGGGGGAAGAGGGTGCAAAAGCCCCCATGGCTCACCAAAAGCATATGGGAACATCTAGCTAAAAAGGAGGTGTACACCCAATGGAAGGGAGGGGCCATCACCAGGGAGGACTATACCTTGGTTGCTCGGGGCTGTAGGGGGGCGGTAAGGAAGGCCAAGGTGGAGATAGAACTGGGACTAGCTACCCAGATAAAGGACAACAAGTAGTCCTTTTTTAAATACATAGGGGGTAAAAAGAAGGTACCGGGTAACGTGGGGCCTCTGCAGGATATACTAGGAAATCTGGTCGTCACACCAGACAGCAAAGCTAACCTATTTAACAATTTCTTTGCCTCCATTTTTCTGAGCAGGGACTGGGTCACCCCCCACACCGGGCCCCCCGTAGATCCCAGGGGAGGTGCACCCTGGCGTAGGGTCAGTGAGGACCTAGTTAGGGAACGTCTGGAGGGACCAGGTCACAAAATCCTTAGACAGAGGTGTAGCAGTGGACGTAGTCTTTCTGGATGTTAGGAAGCCTTCGACACGGTCTCTCACTCCATTCTCATTAAAAAACTAGGGGACTGTGTTGTCGGTACCTACACAGTCAAATGGGTCACTACTTGGCTGGAGGGCTGCACCCAGAGAGTGGTGGTGGATGGGTCATTTTCGACCTGGAGGGATGTGGGCAGTGGGGTTCCGCAGGGCTTGGTCCTCAGGCCTGCACTGTTCAACATCTTCATCAGCGACTTGGACGGGGGTGTAAAAAGCACCCTGTTCAAATTCGTAGATGACACTAAGATGTGGGGAGAAGTGGGCATGCTAGAAGGGAGGAATAGGCTGCCATCGGACCTAGACAGGTTACAGGGGTGGGCAGATGAGAACAGGATGGGTTTCAACACTGACAAGGGCAAGGTGCTGCACCTGGAAAGGAAGAACCAGCAGCATACCTACAGGCTGGGGAACTCCCTTCTTGTCAGTGCAGAGGCAGAAAAGGATCTTGGAGTCATTATTGATGCCAAAATGGACATGGGCTGACAGTGTGGGGACACGGTCAGGAAGGCCAACCACACCTTGTAATGCATCCACAGACACATCTCAAGCAGGTCCAAGGAGGTGATCCTCCCCCTCTATGCGGCACTGGTCAGGCACAGTAGGAGTACTGTGTCCAGTTCTGGGCGCTGCACTTCAGGAGGGATGCGGACAACATGGAGAGGGTCCAGAGGAGGGCCAGCCGCATGATCAGGGGGCAGCAAGGCAGGCCATATGAGGAGAGGCTAAGGGACCTGAACCTGTTCAGCCTTCACAAGAGAAGGCTGAGGGGGGATCTAGTGGCTGTTTACAAACTAGTCAGGGGGGGACCAACAGTCTTTGTGGGAGTCCCTGTTCCCCTGAGCACTCCCAGGAGTGACAAGACATAATGGTCACAAGCTGGCAGAGGGTAGATTTAGGCTAGATATCAGGAGGTGCTACTTCACTGTCGGCTAGGATCTGGAACCAACTTCCAAGAGAAGTGGTGCTGGCTCCTACCCTGGGGGTCTTTAAGAGGAGGCTGGATGAACACCTCGCCAGGGTCGTTTGACCCCAATACTCTTTCCTGCCATGGCAGGGGGTCGGACTTGATGATCTGCTCAGGTCCCTTCCGACCCTACCAACTATGAAACATCTATGAAACTATGAATATTAACGTTAGGTCAATAATCATGTGTCTCTGCCCACTCATGTTCTTTCCAAAGGGTGTGTCTACAGGTGCATTAGATCCAGGAACAGCTTACTCACAAGTAAATGCTCCCAGACAAGTGTCTACACATGCACATGTAGACACGCACATTTACATGTAGGCACACCCAAAAAGGAACAAATAATTTCTTAAGCCTGTCCACCAGACTCATTACAAGGCAAAATATCTTTGGCAGGATTATACATCTTATTCTTCCTAACCATTTGTTTTTCCTGTATTTAAAATACAATTCTTTTAGAGCGGTATCATGGAAGTTGTTGTTGTTTACTGTTCCACTGTAGGTCATTGAACAGAAGTGGATTAACTATTAGATTAAAGTAAACCATTAGGATTTTAATTAGGATTAGGATTTTGACTCTTTGTTGTCAAGTATCATGAGTGCACAGTATATTTCCAGTGATAAAAAGAGAATATTTTAAGTGATGATTCTAACTGTCACAACCCAGTTAATCAGTGCCCATTCCACTAGCAAGAGATACCATTCAAGTAGTCAACTAAGGGTTAAAAGAAATCCTTGCCAGAAACTCCTGAAACAAAATCCTGGCGGAGAGCTATATATAATTTATGCCCACGTCACAAACAAGAAACGAAATTTAAGACTGGTCAGGGTGAAAGGGGATAGCCCTGCCATAAATCCCTGCAATTGGTCAAGAAACAAGTGTAAGCCCCTCATCATAACCTCATACGTAACAGGCAGAAAACCTAACCCACTACCTTGTAACCTGATAGCAACCTGAGAGCACAAAGAACTGCTGCTTGCCAGAAAATTAAAGATTCCACATAACAGTTCATCATTGGGTATCTCCGTCAGACACCTCTGTCTATAAATAGTTTAGCAGTTTCCGCCCAAGGCGGAGAACCCCGGAGAAGTCTCTGAGGAGAGACCTGAGTCCATCACCAGAGTAGCTTGACGGCCTGATCATCCGTCAAGCACTCCCCGTCATCATTAATTTTGATGTAGTAAAGCCCTGCAGGCTTGATAGTCTGTTCTCGGCGCGCTTCGTTCGTCATCGCTTGATATCATAACCTGACCTTGTTCACTCAACTGTAATCGATGCAACTGTAACGGAACAAAGGCTCAGCCTGCGTCGCACGTCACTATCTGGGCAACGTAAGTAAACAATCTCCTGTAACCAACACGTGTCTGTGCCTGGTTAATTCCACTCCATCCATTAATTACCTGCCTGTCAGGTGAAAGTTTTACTGCTCCGCTGGGGGGGGGTCAGAAAGCAGCTGCCGGGCAGCTGCTCTGATTCCTGACACTAACCAATTAATCTGAACATACATTTGGTCTTCTCAAGCTTCCTGTTTCACTTATCAGCTACAAACTCCTTTTCCTTATTTCCAAGAACAGGCAAAATTCCACCATTGCTTACTGCTCAGCTCCTGTCTTATGAAACCTCAATTAGTGTACTACTTTTTCTCAGTCACAAATTCTCATGCTGCTCCTTAAACCTGGAACAGTCTTCCTGATCCAATGTGCCAAGCCAGAGTGGCCTTCTTGTTTCAAGTCCTTCATGTAACTACTTGCAAACATTCTACCTCTAACCATCCACATCTGCCCTTACACCTTAGCTCATAATCACTTAGCCCAGCTCCAAGTCACAGCACACCTTGGCTCTAACAAGACTTTCTTTATGCAACAAGACTAGAACTTTGTAATGGTCTCTTCTGGCCTTAAAATAGATGGATGAAATACTAACAGCACTTCAGTCAAGTGCAAAACTCCCACTGACTTCACTGGTTCCAGGTTTTCCCTCTGTGGATTTGGCTAGGGACAGAAGTTACACATAAACTGGTTTAAGTGACTAGAAAATGGTTTAAACCTGTAACGGAACAGAAGCTCAGTGCACGTAAACCAGTTTCAAAATAGTTGAAACTGGTTTTAAGATAAACCTAATTGAAACAGACTTAAATGATTTGGGTCAAACCAGTTTATAAAACTTCTGTCTCAGACCCCTTCCTGGTTCAAGTTAAATCAGAGTCCTACAGCTTCCCAGCATGCTTTCCAGCCCAAAGCTGGGCTGTGCTATCTGCTCCAGAGAGCAGGGCTGGCCCCACTCTGCTCCCTAGTTGGAGCAGTGAGAGCTGGCAGACAAAGTTGGGGGGGGCAAGTCCAGCTGGAGATACAGCCCAGTCTACAGGGGGTGGGGACTGCCCCCTCAGGCAAACCCTGACTGGGGTCTGGGGCCAGGGAGGGGAGTTAAACACCCCTTCCCCCCCGCTCAACTTAGTGCTGGCTGCAAGTGTGGACTACAAATCCCAGAGGCACCTGGTAGCAGGAAGAGGAAGTGATGAGAAACACTGCAGAGTCCTGCTGCTGTAATTCTGGACTGCAAATCCCAGAGACCTTAGGGGCAGCAGAAAGAGGAAGTGAACACACAGCCAGAGAGCTGTGCACCAGCACCCCCTGGCTTCTGGCCTGAGCCACTGCAGGCTTGTGGCTGCATTACCTAAATCAAAAGTAAATGTCTGTTCACTTCTGTTGCAATTTAACCTGTGCAGTTTAGACTAACCTGCAAAGGCTGAATCGCCTTGGACTTTTTGACTTTCTGTACTTAGCCCTAATGACCATCACAGGAAAAATTTTACTTGTAGAGTACAGATCTTCTCAAATATTGGGGTGTTATCTATTTAGATTTAAGCTCTTTGGGATACTGACCTAGTTTTCTTTTGTGCCTGTAAAACACAAATCATATCTTTGGTGCTATATAACAAGCCATGGCTAATGTATACTCATTTTCCCCATCAGTCTTTGAAAGGAACAGATTAGAAAGAATGTAGGGGCACATATATTTTTTCCCATCAAAGTGTGTTAGATTAAAAGTGCAGGTATAAAAAGACAGGATAGAGAAATGAGAAATAGTTTACAAAATATCAAAGGAAGATCTGTCCAAACAAGGAAACATGCTAACTGTGATCATGTTCAGAGAGCAGGTCAAGAGCAGGTAAAGTTCGCTTGGGTTAGGGAGGGGACAGAGAGCATATTTGTATATTTTTGTATATCCGTTTATCTGCAATGATGTTGAACTTTAGTTTGGTACATTCTTTTCTGGTGTTAATTCATGACATTTCAATAAATCTGAAAATTGAAAGCAAAATACAAACCAGCTACCTAATTCTGGAGTGGCTCCAGGTTTGAGCCAGGTAGAAATGCAGAGCTGAACATGATTTTTAATTAAACTATATATTTTTCTATACATTTTAATTAAACTTGTGAAGAGAAAAGGAGGACTTCAAAATCTGCCCAGGACATCCTCAAATATTTCCAAATCTAGACTGAGTTTAATTTTTAATGAACATTAAGAGATGAGTTTTACGTGTATTATACATTTCAGAATTAAAATTTTACAGACGTACATTGCAAGGGTACGCCATGCAGAGAGACTTAAGCTAACTCTATGCCAGTGAGCTCTGGAACCAGAAGCAGTATAAGTGAATTAGGATTAGTTAGATCAGCTGAGAGATAAGACTTATTTATTACTTTGGGAATAGTGCTGTAGTAATGCAGCTCTGCTGCTTCTGGTTCTACAACTAGTGCACACAGAGGCATCTTGAGGTATCCCTGCACAGCTGCACAGAAATACCCAGAGCTTAGAACTGATTTTCAGGCACCTTAAATCTTGTCGTTGCTAAGAAAAAAGGCATGTTAACTTATTAACATATACCATACCATTATTAAAACTGTAAGCTGTCTTGACTTCACTAGCACTTCAGCAGATGTTAGCAGCCTTGCCTAATGAAGATTAATCCAGCATAACATGGATGTCCCTTTTATTCCAGAAACAGAAAGGTAGATGTAAATCACAGCTTCACAATATTTATCGAGAAAAAAGGTTCCTTAGCCCTTTTCCTTGTACAAATAACCTCAAACAAATCAATTATTAGAAGCCAACACAAACTGACAACACATCAAATACACAGCAAAAACGTTTGTACAGAGGGTGGTCCAGCTCAATCCAGTGTTGCAAATCATTGCCCATTCCCCTTCCAAATGGGTTAGCCTCAAACACCACTTAATGGTGCACTACTGAGAATGCAAGGCACTACAAGAACTTAGTGATTACTCTCTGGCAGTCACTCTCCTTTGATAGGCAAGGGGAAGTAACTGGAGGGCACTTAAGTGAATTCTGTAGTAAAGGTGTCCCAGAAGGTTGAAAGTAAATTGGACATGGGTGGGCAGGAGCGGGTAGAGATCCAAAGATTCCTCTTCTCTATCCTGTGGGGGTGCAGGGTGGGAAATCTACTCCATCCCAGGTTGGGAGAGATCCAAAGATTCCTCTACTCCAGTGGTTTTCAACTTTCTTTCATTTGTGGACCCCTAAAACGTTTCAAATGGAGATGAAGACCCCTTTGAATTGTAAGTGTGGATATTCACATACTTTTCATTAATCATAGTAATCTTTCGTGGACTCCTTAGATATAGTCTGTGGCCCTCCACAGGTTGAAAATTACTGCACTACTCCATGGGAGGGTGTAATCCAAAGATTCCTCAACTGCCTCCCACCACTAATGTCAGGACAGGCCTCTCTCGGTCTGCTATTAGCCTGTTCCATGGTCGGGCTGTCAGTGACTAAACTGGCACCCCCCCCCACCCCCTCTGCTGGCTTGCCTGGGTGAGGAGTGTGTGTGGACATCCAGCAGGACTGAAAACAAGACCTGGCAAATGGTGGATGAGCTTCTTGCAAGCATGGGTGACTGGTGCCTCCCGAGTCTGGGGGGCACCAGATTGCCAATGTGGGGTGTCTCCCAACCAGCAATCGCCAAGCAGGGGGCGCGGGGGCACAGCAGCCAGTCACCAAGCCAGCGGCGAAACCAGAAGTGCACTTCCGGTGGTGGCACTTCCAGTTTCGCGGCTGGTGTTTCCAGGGGGTGCATGGCTGATCTCAGGGGGTGATCTCAGGATCTCACCCCCTACGCATCAGCAATGCCTGCAAGCCAAGGGCTATCTGTACTGAGAGAGGAGATGGGCGTCACCAAGTCACTGCTCAGAGAATCACCAACGAGGCAAAGCAACTCAACGAGGGCTGTTACAGCATCCAAGGTGCCCCAACAGTCACAGCAGCCTTGGGACAGACTTGACTCGACACCCAGCATGCCGTGTCACATATGTCATCCCTTCCATCTGGAGGGACACCCAGCAATCACCTTGCTGATGCCTCCGCCCAGTCCTTTAGACCAGGGTTTCTCAACCCCGCGGGTTGCAACCCAAAAGCGGGCTGCGAAAATATATGAAAGGGTTGTGAACAAACTGGAAAAACAGATGAACAAACTGTAAAAATGGATTCTCCTTTAAAGGAAGAAAACGTGGTGGCTTTCCCCTTGCAGGCTGGCACAGTTCCAGCTTGCCAGGGGCTGTCGGGGCCCCCCATGCCCCACACACTGGGGGGCTGGGGCCTGGGGGCAGTGGGCTGGGAGTGAGGGGCACCAGGTGGGGAATGGCTATAGATGTTTATAAATGGGTCCTGGCATGGGCGACTGGCGCTGCCTTAGTCAGGGAGGGCACCTCCCAGTGGCCAGTTGGTGACCAGGGGGTCCCCCCACGCCCAGAGGTGGGGTCCCCCTGCAGCTGATCTTGCTGACCGGTAGGGGGGGTATCGCAAGGCAGTTGATTGCTGCAGCCACTTCCAAACCTTGCAGGGAGCGTGGCTGGTCAGGGGGTGTACTGGAGCTCTCGGGGGATGTATATGCACCCCCATGCACCCCCTATGCATCGCCACTGGGTCCTGGTCCAAAAAAGGCTGAGAACCGATGCTCTAGGCCAGCAGTTCTCAACCTTTTCTTTGCACCTGACATCCCAGTGGGACATCCCACTGACCATGTTGTCAAAAAACCCTGGTCCCACCACGATAAAAGCAAAACCCCACAAAACTGCACTGTTGGAGATATCTGTTGGTTCATCTACTTGAAGGGCAAACAACTGATTTTTTCCCGCCGGGCAGTGAGGTGAAGCGCCCGCCGCG
>NW_005841931.1:1039464-1080422 GCF_000455745.1 Alligator sinensis | reverse complement strand
CCGACCCGACCAGCGGGCCTGCGCCGCTCCGCGCCCGGGCTCGCCGCCCCTCTGCTCCCGGGGCCGCCAGCCTCCGTGTACAGCGCGGGCTGGGGCAGAAAGCAGAGCAGCAGGTCAAACAACAGCAGAAAGCACGGCAGCAGCGCGGGCCGGGGCAGAAAACAGAGCAGCAGAACGGCCAGGGGGAGAAAGAGCAGCAGACTGGACGGGCAGAAAGCAGAGCAGCAGATAGGGCAGGGGAAGGGGATCCCGTGGAGGGCACAGGGTTTAATTGGTGGCTTGCCTTGCCAAATAGGTTGGCCCTCACTCTGCTAGCTCACGGGCTTAGCTAATCATACAAGAGCTAAGCAGGTCTTAATCACGGTTTTTGCTTATCTCTTTCTCTGCTAACTAGGATTCGCCAAAATTAACCAAGGTGGGGAATGTGTCACTCACTAACATCAGCAAAGGATGTGTAGGAGCTTCTCTGGGGAAGCAGGGCTGATCTGCCCCAACTATTATTGTCCTTTGTTTTCTGTAACATTACTGTTCCTGTGCAGTGGTATAAAAAATACTGTTAGTTTTGACAGTCAATATTTAGCATTGACTCTTTACTGGAACAGCAGAGGGTTATGCTTAATCCTCTGGTGGATTAAGTGACCCACAAAAGAGAAAAATGGCTCCATGTCTTCTTGGTTTTTTTCTTTATGATGTGTAAAAAGAACCTAAAAGTTGTATGATTTAAATTAATCAGAAAGCCACTTTTCTGCTACTTGTTTTTACAAAAAGAGATGCTGTCATTCCTGGCAAAGACCATGCTCTGGCTTCAGACTTATGAGCTCCACAATTGCCCACAACCCAAAGCAGGTGTGACTCTCCTGCCCTCTCCTGTCCTACCCTACTCTGGGCACCCCCTCACATCCTGTGCTCAGTGGCACCTTTCCATGCCTCCCATTTCCCCCTTTCCAGTAGGGGTTGCCTCTGGGCATAGGAAAGGGGGACCCATCCACCACTGCCACCATCCCTGGGTGACTTGGGGATCGGAAAAGCCCCAGAGCTGCTCCAGCTGGGAGCTGTGGTGTGCGGTTGCACATGGTGCCAGGCTCAACCGGGGACAGCAGCTTGCAGGTCCCCCTTCCCAGCACATGCACCCTGTCTGGTCCCCTCGTGTTTCCATACTGGCTGGGAGTAGGTGCTGGAAGTGGGGACCACCCACTGATGCCACCTTCCCCAGCTCAGCCTGGCACCTTGTGTAGCTTCTTCTTGCAGTTAGAGCACCTAGGGCAGTGTTCTCCAAATTTTTCCTCAGCATGAACCCATTTATGACCCATTTCCTCATCATGGCCCCTCACTCCCAACTTGGAGCCCACCCCCTCCAGGTGTCCCTCACTCCTGATCCACAGACCCCCACACTCCCTAGGTGCTCCAGTGCCAGGGCCTGCAGCCCCCTGCCCCCCAACCCCAGCAGTTCCTGAGCTCTGGCTGCTGCACACAGGAAGCAGCAGCTACTGGGGCCAGAGCATGGAGCCCAGATCCTGCCCCCCACCACGGGCAGCAGTGCCAGAGTGGAGCCCATGGCGGGGGTGGTGGGAGGGATGCAGGCTGCCAACAGGGGGCTTGTGGCTCCCCACCCTGCTGCCCTTTCCCCGCGCCTCTGCAGCCAAGCAGGCAGGATGCGGTGCAGGAGCTGTCCTGTGACTCCATCTGCTGATGTTGCAAACCCATTTGGAGTCATGACCCACAGTTTGGGAACTGCTGACCTAGGCGGACAAAACAAGAATCAGGGACCTACCCGCTGTTGCTGCTGCCACCAAGGTCAGCACTCCACATAGCTGCTCCCTACTGAAGTAGAGCACAAGTGGCCTGTGGCTTTCCCCACCCCAGGATCAGCCGAGGACAGCAGCAGTAGCAGGCGGGGCCCCCTTTCCCCACCTGCTTTCTGTTTGTTGCTCCTGGGTATCCCCTGCCAGGCAAGAGCTCCCAAGGTGAACTAGACTGTTGAAGCAGTGGGAGGGTGTGGGGATGCAGATGTGTGTCCGTGCCACTTCACCCCGTTGCATCCCCCCGGAGTGATAACATAAAAAAGTGAGCTGGATAGGGGCTTTTTTGTTATGTTTTTAAATTACCAATAGCATGTGAAATTCAGAATGCGGTGGAGCCCTGTCCTTTTACTGGGGCTTCTAGGAACTACTCCAAGTCAAATAATACATAAAAATGTAAGGTGAGAGAGGACATATATTCACCATTTAAAGCACATTTTTAATGCATTTACACCTATTTAGTCAATGACTAACGCTTTGAATTAGGAAAACCTCATCATTTTTAGATGCAAACATTGCACAGTTGTATTTAAAGTGATTCCACCAGCATGTGCACAGTACAACTCATGTAGTGTTTATAACCTTGACTGGATTAAGAGATTAACCTATATGATAAAACTGCTTCTACACTAGGGTTTTGTTTGCACTGCATATTCCTGGTAGGGAGACAGTTTATTCTGGCAAGAGTCCTTTTGCTGGTCAGAACTTAAACTGGTTCATCAGATAAACTATACCAGCAGAGAACTTCTTTGCCAATATGATGACATCCGTGGTACGGTATTTGACAGCATAGTTGGGCCAGTTAGAAGTCTGGGCCTTTTCACACTCCTAACCAAGAGCCAATACTGGCAAGAGTGTAGACCAGGGATGCTCAGCCACTGGCCTGTGGGCCAAATCCAGTCCCCAGCGCCATGTCATCTGGCCTGCAAATCTTCCCAATTCGGCAGTGAGGGACTGGTGGCACCAACTCCCATGCTGCCAAATTTCCAGACCTGTGGGGAGCCCACAGGCTGGATAGAGCGGCCCTGTATATTGCACTGGGTGCACAGGACTGTTCAGGGCCCAAGCCCAGCAGGTGGGGGCAATGTGGAGCCTGATCCTGGCACGTGGGAGCAGTGTAGGGCTGGCCGGGCAGAGGCAGCATGGGCCCCAGTCCTGGTGTGCCCGGCCCGATCTGGCCCACCAACAGACTCCATCCTACTCATCTGACCTGTGGGGTCAAAAGACTGAGCATCACTGGTATAGAACAGTGGCTCTCAAGCAGGGTGCCACAGAGCTGTGACACCCTTTCAAGGGTGCTGTGATGCCAGCACTGCTGCCACCCCAACTCGTTAAAACTGATCCGTGTGCCTCATGGAGCCTGACCAGGAAATAGCTACTGCAAGAGCAGGCACTCCTGCCTGCATTAGGTTTATTCAGTAAACTTCCTGCCACAGCCCTTTCCAGTCTGGTCCTGCATCTTCCTCCTCGAAACAAAGATATGCAGAACAGTTCCACTTGTTCTTTGTGCCTGGAAAACACAGGAAACACATAGATAAATCTTCAGGTTGCTCCAATACCTCTGGATGGAACAGTTCTGTGCACTTCTGTTTCCAGGGGGAGCTTGCAGAGGTGAACCAGAAAGGGCCACAACAGGAGGTTTATCAGATAGGAGTGCTGCAGCTGCTTCCTGGTCAGACTTCATACAAGACATGCAGGACACTTTCACCTGGCTGTGGGGGGAAGAAGGGGGATGGGGGAAGCACCTCAGTTGAGATCTACTGATTGGTTTTCCAGTAGGGTGCCACTAAATTCTGAAAAGTTATGGAAGGGTGCCTTTAAATCTAAAAAGATGAAGAACTCCTGGTGTAGAGCAAGTATAAAAGTTGGGCAGGTCCAAACCTTTGGTTCAACTTGCATTCCTAAATGACAGTTATACTATTAAGAAAGTGCCTACATTAAAAATCAAGTATTCTTACTGTCTCTCAATTAAGGTGTTAAAACCTACTTCCAATAAAACCTGAGAAATAAAAGTTGTTGAATTCTCGAGCTAGGTAAAAAGGAGGAGGAAAAATTGGAAAAATATAAATAATCATCATTAAAAAAAATGTTGAGCCCTCTTTAGAAGCAAAAGAGATGTAAGCTTAATGTGTTTTAAATACCTTTCAAGTTGCCTGTAAGATTTTTGTCACAAAATACTGTTGGATAAAATTAGCATTATATCTAAATGAATCCATAAATGAGTGATAACAAAAAGAAAAGGGAGGGCAGAGGCTGCAGGGGTGGGCAGGCATGGGGAGCAAATGGTGGGGGCAGGGGTCAAACTGCTTGACTCTCTCCTGCCACTGCCTGCTCCTGACTGTTTTCCTAGAGGGTGGGACAAATTTAGGACAATCCTTCAATAATTAGATTCTAGCCATAGAGAATTATAACAAATTTATACATTTTTCATGTGTAGAATCTAATTATTGGGGGGTTATCTTAACTTCAGGGTTGTCTTAGATTCTGGGAAATATGATAAATAGAAAGCTGATAAAGCCTGTAATACTGATGATATGATTCATGCTATGCAATTGTAACACATTCTTATATTCTTTAATAATATAGTTCATTCCTGTTGTCTGAGCATGTCTGCATGTGCCCCTGACTGCGCAGTCTTGGCAGGTACTGTGCAGTCCAATGGCACACAGTTATTTTTAGACACTATG
Organism: Alligator sinensis; assembly: GCF_000455745.1. Taxonomy (NCBI): domain Eukaryota; kingdom Metazoa; phylum Chordata; order Crocodylia; family Alligatoridae; genus Alligator; species Alligator sinensis. The sequence goes on along the minus strand of NW_005841931.1, from coordinate 1,075,936 downwards.
CTGCTGTAGCAATGAGCTATGGCCACATAGCTCATCACTACAATGACACAGTGGTGGCGTCACATTTAATGCCCACTGATGCTACGTCGCTGTAGCAACGAGCTATGCCACCGCAGCTCGTCACTATAGTGACGTAGCATCACGTGTAGACATGTCCTCTAAGTAGCTAAATCATGCAATTAAGGACATTAATTAGCATAAATTATTAAAAATGGTAGCGTGAGAGTGATGTTATATCTATGACGGTCTAGAAACTATGCAAGAGGCAAAGATTCCTTAGGGTGATATCCTTTATTGGACCAATTGCATAGCTGGGATAGTGTCAGACAAGCAATAAAAGATATTACCCTAAAAAATCCTTGCCTGTTGCATGATTAAAAAGAGGAAGAATGTTGCAAGATTTCCGTTGTGCAGTATGTCAAACATGGTTCAGTTGCAGGATGTTAAGAAATGAAATCGATTTCTAACCAGGAGAGTTCCAGTTAGATAAAGGCATTGGAAGTTTTAATTCAAGTTTCCAGTTATGTTCATTTTGATTCTCCATACATGCCCAATCAAATCTTTTTTAGTTCTTTTTTTATGACTGTTTTTTTAAAGTGGGATATGCATGCCCCTGAAAGTACTTTTCAAGTATACAAGAGACAAAGGCATGAGAAAGCAGAAGGGAAAGCAGAAATATAAGTGAAGGAAAAAGAGGAAAAATTACTAAGAACAACTCTGCAGTATTTCTTAGATCATTTGAGAGATTACAGTGTAATTGTGATGATGTGTCATGTTTTAATTATCCATAACATAGAATTATAGACCTATATAGAACCGTTCCTTCAAAAGGAGCATGCATCCCACAAATGATGAGAGCTACTGGTTTATGATGTAACCATTATCACATTAAGCCAGAGTCTTTGCCTACACTGATTACAAAAATTATTAAAAAAATTAAATAAACTCTTTCCTAAATGTGCTTTGTGGGAAAAATCCCCCACTATCAATGTTTAATGTATATGGGACCTAAAACAGAAATTGTGTATGTGAGGGTGAGTTCTTTTCCTTACCTTTTTCAGCATCCAAGATGATCTTTACAGACTTTGAAATTACCCAGTAGGATGCACTGGATTGAAGCTGTGAATGGTTTTTTTTTTACTTGGTGGCTTGAATAGCAGTGATAGAGTCCTCAGGATATTTTTTGCAATAAGATTGCAGTTAGTTGTACTTTTAGAAAAATGAATGGCATTGTTTGAGATATATACCATGCCAACTTCTTAAGATACGCTTTAGGATTTCATTTTAATTTTACTGTAGACATTAAGCCATTTTAAGACAGTGGGTGTTTCACGTCTTAAATATTCCTTCTCTTGCTTCCTTACATTATTGCCTTCCTCTTTATAAATAATATTTTACTGAATAGAGTTCCGACTGCTAGACTAACAAGAATATCATTGTTTTTTCTCTGGTTCCCTCAACTCATTGACAGAGGTTGTCTTCATCTGTGAATTATTGCAAATGAAATGAATAGGAGGTTTTATTTTACATGCTTCATGTTCTTTTAATAAAAATTTAAAATATCTACTAAAGTAAAGTAGTAGTATCTTAGTAGTAAAAGTAGTAATATCGACTAAATTTAAAATGCACTTCTAAAGTAAAACTCCAGGGCAAGAACTCCAAAACGTTAACCATTTGTGTACAGATAGTGCTGACCCTGAAGACATCAATTACGTTTTAGTTTTCATTTCACATTTTTTTTTATACAGTGTGATAAGTATGGAGTTCATTTATTTTATACCCAGGCATCTAGTACTGTCCTTCCTATAGTATTTTTAAACCCATCTGTGATTATAATCTTCTGAGTTTCTTTGAAACAGTGGAACTCGGCTATAAAAGTTTGCTTTAAAAAAAGCTTTCATTCAAAAAATGAACGGAGTTCAGTGCAATTTAAAATTATTTGGATTGCTCTTAAATGTAAAGTGTTCCCAGAATTTCAAATTGCTTTTTTCTTCACGTGTGCAGATACATTCTTTGCTCACCTGAAGCACTTCAAAGCCTTTGAAGTGATCCCAGTTCAGCACTTAACACAGAGCAGTTTCTAATTTGCAGAAGTCCTTCACTTTGGAAATATGTCCTCTGTCAATTTTATTAAACCGTTCCTGGCATATGAAGATAAGTTAAAAATGGGAATATATGAATAATATTAAAAAAAATAATATAAATAATATAAAAAAATGCTATAGCAGGCCTTCACCAGGCATACCAAAGAGAGAGTAAGATTAGAATAGAGCATTGTTCTGAGAATCTGTAGAAACTTGTAAAATGCTGCACTGTCCCAAGCTGTTGCTGATTGCTATGAGTTTGCAATCATGTATGCCAGGAGGTAATACATTTTCACTGTTAGTTGCAACAACTTACTTTAAATAGATGAGGACTTAAATAACCCTCTGAGATAAATCTTTCTAGCTTCTTGCCAATTTATAAAGTGATTAGTCAAACACTTCTACCATGGCATGTTAACTCTTTGCAGACAAAGAAAAATGTGCTTTTCTGATTCTTTTCTAGTTTCCTCCAACCTTTGACCAAACTTTCTTTAAAAAAATTGGCTATTGACTTGGAGCACCTTGTTTTGTGGTTGCCTGAATTCCTGCAGTAGTGCCAGACGTATTTTTCTTTTTTTCTGTGGAAATCAACGGAAACTACAGGTGCTCCATATTTCTGAAAAAAATCATCCAATCTAGGTATCCAAACACTGGAAACAGCCAACGTTAAATGAATGCTTTTGGAAATACAATTGTAAACAACTAGAAGTGGCAGTGTAGTGCAATTTAAGGGGGATTCAAACTTTTATTTCATTTTTCTGGGTTTTGCACCGACCCCTTGTCTTTCTGCCTTGAGGTACAGGAAAGTATTTATTACACCAATAAACTCTTCCCAGAGTTCTCTGTGAATGAGCTGGTGACTTCTTTTAAGATGATAACCTGAGGAAGGTGGAAAGAGAGTGATGGATGCATATCACTGAGGAGAACTGTTTGTCCAGCTTGAAGCAACCACAAATTTAATTACTGTGTATAGTATGTTACATTTTATTCCTGAAATTTAAAAAGCAAGTTAGTATTTTGGCCATTATGACTACCATAGTATTCCTCAGAATAAGAGGTCTGTGGATATAGCATGCTGTGTTCTTGCAATAAAATCCTTTTATAAACACATTTGTCATCTTTGATGTTGTTTTATCTTGGACTAAGAACCAATTAAGTGCATTGTGGTGGGCGATGTCTTCTCATTTTATTTCTTAATATTCAATGCCATTTGTGACAAAACCCTGGGGTGCTGGGGTGCTCCCAGATGCACACACCATTGTACAGACCAGAGTTTGAGCTTTGCTATACTTGTATTTCCCTTCAAATAGATCCAAATACAGGATAATTATAAAATCCATCACAAAATGACATTGCTATACATTTAAAGTTTTGCATAGTTTAGAGTTGTACCAAATTTTTGTAGGTCTTCTGTTCACATTTGGTTCATGTACAGCTAACCTGCTAATCTTACTTATATTTCAGATAGTCACAATTCATGCTTCTCAATCCATTTTTCTTGCCTTTACAATGTATCTGTGTACAATCTCATCTACAAACAAATTGAACTGCCATCCCTGCATAAGTCTCTCAGACGTGCCTCCTTCTATCTAAACTGAAACATTGCCATGGATGTCTAGCTTTTACTCAAGATAAATATGATCAACAGAGCCAATAATTGTCCACCTCCAGCCCTGTCTATTACCTGCTTTCTCAGTACTGCGGACAATATCACCATTTTGTATAGCTCAGGATCCCTCTTTGTCCAGATCTAACTCTAGGTCTTGCAGACTCTTTTACATAACATTTCTAAGATACTGGTTTTCCTGTTCATCCACGCAGCTACACCTTTCATCCAGTGGAATCTATCCATCAGCTCCTTCATCATCACATCAAATGTATCCTGTTTGCCTTGTATTTTAAAGTCCTAGAGTGGTCACCCCTCACACCTTTTTGAGATGTTGACTTTTATCTCTTAGTAGCCCATGATGCCAGCTTTCACAGCACTTGTGCAGATGTGTTAGAAAATCAAATACTTTGCGTTTGCGGTGGAAAAATCAAATGCTATCTATACTTAAAAAAAAAAAAAATTACAGATGGAATATTAGATTCAAGTTGTAAGCTTGAATATTAACAATACACCTTGATCTTGATTCTCCTTGGTGGCATTTATACATGTGCTTTACTGCAGAGTTGACTAGCTCCACAGTAAAGCATCACCATCTATATGTTGTGCAGTGGTATTAGGCCACAGTAAACTAATTAACTCTGCCGTAGGATAGTACTGCCCAACACAAGTACTAGTGGATTACGGGAGGGATACAGCTCAAAAACTATTTTATAACTAAAGCAATAGTTTTCCACTAAAAAATAAAGATTTAGTCCTACAAATAGAGCATAAGCAGGCAACAGGAAACACTACATTTTGATGTTTAAATGACTATCACTTGAAATTGCAGACATGTAATTTGTATAAAGCACTAGGGTTTTGTATATAATTTCAGATTAAATCTTGCAACTGTCAGTTAACTTTTTTTTTCCTCTTGTTTCAGTGACACAGGAACAAAACCTCCAGAGAGTGGCATCTTTGGATTTATGATTAACATTTCAGCACTTTTAGGTATGCCTAGTGTATTTGGTCTGAACAGGTTAGAGAACCTGGGGTACCTGTACATGTGCTGGGAGGCTGCTCCTACACGCTACTAAAGCTCATTTGAGAAGCTGTAGTTAAAGTACCCCTGCTGCCATTTTGAAGCATGGGGACACTGCTACATGAGATGCTGCAGTGCTTTAATTAGAGTGCCTCTTGGAGCCGCTCTAAGCAAAGATCCCCCTCCTCATGAAAGCACGTGTAAAAATGCTTCTGGAGTTAAAATGGGATGCCTGAAAGGTGTTGGTTGCTCTACCAGGCCCACCAAAATACTGCTGAAAGACCACTCCACAAGTGGTAACAACAGCCAGAGTGGGAACTACAGCATATGATCAGTGGATCAGTGAGGGTAGACAGTGGACCAGTTCTCCTGTCTCCTAAAGTCACTTAATCCATGCAAAACACTTTTGATACAACTGCAAAGGTGAACAGAAGAAAATTGTCAACTAGCAAAACTCTGACTCAGGAGTAGGCAACGTTTTTTGGCTGGAGTGCCAACAAAAACCACAGTGTCTACCTTGGAAGGTGCCAGAGTGCTGGCATGCCAGAAAAACAAAATGAGGGCGGAGGGGGGTGGGGAAGGGTACATGGCATGGCGTGCTGCATATTAGTATATTTAATAACCATAAATGTTGCCTTTGTTGTTGTGTATTCCTTTTTTGTTGAGCATGTTGCAATGAAAGAGAGAGAGAAAAAAGAGACAAATAAGAGAAAGAGGAGAGAAAGAGAGAGAGAAAGAAATAGGAGAGCAGAGAAAGAACCAGACACATGCACACAGAGAACCACATGCACAAACACAGAGAACCAGAACACACCCAGAACAGATACATGCTCACACACATCCAAGACCAGACATGTGTGTGCATGCAGACACAGAACCAGACAGAGGCAGACAAACGCACAGAACCAGATGTGTGGGCACATGGAGCCAGGCTTCTGGGCCACTGGACAAAGTCTGACCCAACAATGCCCTGGTCCTGCCAGAGCCCCTGTGCTTCCCAGGCAGGCACAGCTGCAAGCCCTGCTGCAAGCAGCCTAGACTCCGTGGTTCACAGCAGCTGCCTAGAGCCCAGGCTGGCGGTGGCGTGCCAAGCAAAATGGCCTCATGGGCCGTGCTCGGCACACATGCCAAGGGTTGCTGACCCCTGCTCTGGCTGAATAGCTGCACTTCCTGGAAATCACTGACATAAGGGGAAGAAGAAGGTTGGGTGTGGGTTCAGTGGTGTCAAGGAATGGTGAAGTGAACCTTGATTATGCCTGGTCCCCAATTGACTCAGTGACCTGACAACCTTATATCATACTTCCTCTAAAGGTCTGTGAGCAGAAGCAAGTTGACTGTGTATGGAGATTATTTGTAACAGCAGTGCCACAAATATTATATGGTTTGTTCTTTCATGTGAACAAACTGTTATAATGCTGCTTTTCAAAGGGTCACTTTTGTAGCATGTTGTGAGACTTCTGTTATAACTCATCCCTCTGATACAGTCAATTTTCCTGTAGAGACCAGTGTCTGAGGGCACGTCCCCACAAGCGTGCATGTGCATTTCCCTGGGGACAACTAGCTGTGGCCCATATTTGTGTCACTGCTCACTGTCCCCAGGGAACACACCTATATGTGTACTCTAGCGCGTGGCAAATTGCATTGGGTGGGGTAGGGGAAACTGGGGCCAGCATCTGGGCTGGCCTCAGCAGCCTTACCTGGGTTCCTGGGGGCCTCCCAGGGTTATAGCGATGGTGAACTGGGCGTGCAGAGTTAAAAACACAGAGTTAAAAACAATTTCTAACAATGTAATTGGGCATGAGGTTTTTTTTCTGTTCACATCCAGTAAAGTATGGGCTAGTCGAGACGTCAGTTTTAAAGCAGCATAGATCCCAGAGGTATCTCTCAGCTCAGAACAAATGCTACATCCCCTGATTTACTGTTCATAGCTCTGTCATAACCTTTCCTGATGTGGAATGCTTACACGTCAACATTACCTGCTTCTGAAGTCCTGATGATAATGGGATGGAAATGGCCCCCTGTCCTAAACTGCTTCAAAGCTATCTAAAGGAGCAATAGGGTAGTATCTGAATCTAACATGTAAAGAATTTAAATATTCCCCATCCTCATCCCAGTTGAATTACAGAAGATGCATCTCAGTATCTAATGTTTTTAAGTTAATTTTGTTTCATATGCTATTTCTCTACAAAAAATGTTAAATGCAACAGAATTGCATGATTATATTGAATAAAAGGTGTATTTTTCTGTTTTAGGTGCAGTTACAATGTACATCAGATATTTAATAGTAGAGAAGCAAAAAGAGTCATCAGATTGTGTTGGTTCTTTATTTAACTTAATTACACTATGCATTGGATTGCTGGGCTGTATTGGAATGGGCATTGTTGCAACTTTTCAGGTATGGTGCAATTTTCATCATTAATCAAGCTTAAACATTTTCACAGTAAAAAAACCCAAGATTATAAAAGTATGTGTTTAATACACAACCATGGGCAATGGGCATCAGGAGAAAGTGTTCTTTTTTACTCTTACCTTCACATTAGCTCCATCCAATGTCAGGTTTAAAATAGATATTTTTTACAGTGCACTAAATTGATTAAGAGGTACCATTTTTGGCAAAATTTTCTAAACCAGCAAAAGTTATAGTATAAAAGCAGTTATAACTGATAAAAGTGCTTATCAGGGAATCAAAATAAGTTATGTTAGAAAAAAACACTTTCTTGCCAGAATAAGCAATGTATACACAAACTACCAGGATAGCTATACTGGGAAACCTTTTCTAATGTAGTCTAGGCCAAATACAAAGTGGGTGCTATCACCACCAATCTGAAAATTGTCAGCCTATCATTTAATGTCTGAAGAAGAGAAGGAAGCAAACAAATTGTCTGATCAAACCATGAAGAATTGTTTAATTAAAGCCCCTTTATATTGGCAGAAGAGTGTAAAAAGAGGGCTAGTGTAAATGGGGTGGGGGATGGGAGAGGAAGATTAAGACGACAGTGTTTAAAATGAAATGTAAGGAAGAAAGAAAACATTTAAATAGAAATAATCCTACTCACTGTTTCAGTGAAAAAGTATCTGGCAAGACAGATTGTATCTGAGACTGACTAAACCCATTGGAAAGAATGAGAATAATTGCACAGAGCCACTCAGTCCAGGGACAGTTTGAGTTCCAGAGCCAAGTGGCAAAGGGCATTTGATGAGAAATTATTACCTTCAGATTTGTGAAATTGAATTTAAGAAGCAGTTACTTAAGCTCTTATCTTTCAGGCCTTGCCTATATTGGTACTTTGCTAACAGTACCATAGTTGTTAGCAAAGTTGGGAGACCTAGTATATACAAGGGTCCTATGGCTGCAGCCTTTTTAGAGACTATTAGTTAAGTTTCTTCTTTAAAATTGCAATGACAATAGGAAAAGTGCATCAGTCAGTCTATAGAATGTTTTCAAGTATACTTTTGTGTTTAAGGCATGCTCACCATGGCCTAGATTCAGCAAAGGATATAGGCATGTATTTGCATAGTAGGTCTTGTTGTGTGCTGGAATACTGGCTCAGTTTATGCTAGAGGATCTGCTGCTACTTTAAATATGGATGCAGCAATCCAGCAGCAAGGCCTTCTGGTGCGAGTAGGAGTTTTTCTGTCACAGGAGCTACACAAGCACCTCTGAATAACAGAAGCTCTGCTGGCACAGTCTGCCTTCTACTGGAATAGCTAGCTGCACTCCCACTGTTTGCTTGAGCTACACACCATAGCCAGTGAAGTTCTTTTGATAGTATTTTGTAATGCAGACAAGGGTTTCGATACATGCTTAAGTACCTTACTTTCTGAGTAGAAATGGACTTGAGCGTATGCTTTATTACGTTTTGCTGAACTGGGGCCTATAGGAACAAAGATCATGTAGCTTAGGGAGATATCTGAAGGAAGATGCATTAGGCACAGAACTTTTGCAACTACTACTGCTGAGCTAGGTTGAACTGCAGCTTGTGTGAGCTAGTATCTTTGGCTTATGAAAGGAAGTCTTATTTTCAGAATACCTGTGTAGAATTTTTTTTGTTTTGTAAACCAATCACTGATCAAAAACCAAACAATTTGAACTGTAAATAAGCAACTAAAATAATTAATGCCATTTTCTGCCCATTTCTCTTCCTTTTAAAAGAGCAAATAGGCTGTTTCCTGAGCTTAAAGGTACTTAGTCATATTGAGTAGCTACAGTGTTTTCATTGAGAAATAGAACACAGCCAGTCCATTTACAAAGTTAAAATCACCTTGAAAATGCATTAAGGTGTCTAAAAGTATATTGCAAGTGTAATGTGCTGCTGATCAATTTCTTATCATTTAACTAATACTGTGCAGGATGCAGCAGACTCTGACCTGCTGAAAACTCAGGATTTATTATGCTGTTCAGGTTGTTGGAGGTGAGGGCAAAGTTTTTACATATTCTAGGATTGTTGGCTAGAATAGAATTGCTGGCAAGGAAACCTGGCTGTGGTACCAAGAGGATTTCTGGAACCAATGGACATTGTGAAGTGTGGATAGCCCTTTGCAGTTTGAACCCCATGATCTCTCCATCTTCCCTCTTAGTCTTTCTCAAAGCTTTTATTTCTCAAACATCTTAGCTGCAAACATTTTGAAGAGTCTTGAACCAGAAATAGCCCCTTTCATTTATATTGCCCACAGTCCTATTAGTGCTTTTCATGCTGGTAAGATGCTAGGTGTACTCCTTGTGGTCCTCTGCTCCTCTTTCTCTCAGTATGGTGGAGGCAAGCGGAGTAAGAAGAACCAATTGCAAGAAACACTTGAAGAGCAGACTTGGCAATAACAGTGCAATATCAACAGCTCTCATCACTGCAGGGAAGGGATTGAAAATGTAAGATGGTAAGCAGCATGACCTGGCAGAGAGGTTGATAACTTGGAAAAAGGGAGGATAGAAATACTTCCTCAAAAAAGTACAAGTGCTTTCTAGGTGTACATTTTTTCTAGCACTTGGCCTTGACCAAAGGAAAAGAAGGAAAAATGTAGATCCCTGCCCATTATTATTCATGTTTTATTTTAAAACTCTTTCTCCAATTCTTGGAAGCTTTCCAAAAAAAAGAAAATTCTTTATATTGGTTTTGAGATCTTACTGGAAAGTTTAAATAGTGTTCTCACTTATTTTACCATTTTTAATACAATAATATCATCTGGAAACACCAAAGACCAGGGCTCTGTTATTCTTTATGCTGTATAGACACATAGTAAGATTAGCCCCTGCCTCAGAGTTTAACAGTCTAAACAAAGAAGAAATGTTTTCATCCCTATTTCACAGATGGGGGACTGAGGCACAGAGAGATTAAGTGACTTTATCCAAGGCCAGACAAAAAAATCTAATAGAGAGTTCAGAACTCAACCCAGATCTCTTGAGGCCTAGTCCAGTATCTAAATTATAAGACTGTCTTTTCCCTCTAAGATTTTTTTTCCTCATGTGATGGAGGCAAGGCTGCTACTGAGGTCTCATTATTGCTTCACTTTTCTTTTCTCTGTGCTGGACAGAGGAAGTATTACTCAGAACTGTGTGTGAACACTGAGAAAACTAATGTATAAAACATCTAAATTTCATCATTTCTCCCAAATCCTCTTAGCTTGAGAAACACATTCTAAGCTACAGTACAAACACCACTAAGAGGTGCAAAAGGCCATCCAAACCAAGTGTTCTACAATCGTTGCTATATTCCTGTATTAGTGCTTCTGCAAACCTAGTATAAAATCCAGTAGATTCAGTCCCAAGGGGGAAGAACCATGGGATGTTAGACAGTGTTTTTAAGCTTCCCTAGGATGTCACGTAACTTGCTGCATGTTAACAATAACTTGCCAAAAGCCTAAGCCAAATAGTGTGTTTAAGTAATCTACAGCATTTTACATAGTTTGTCACTAGCTTTGATTTCACCTCCAAAATCAGGACAGCTGAACTTTTCATTTTTTAGCATAACCATCATGATACAGTAAAGTTTTTAACATTTTGCAGCCATTTTCACCCTTGTCTGAAATAGCTGTCATAAGCTTTTATTTATTTAATTTGTTTGCATACATACTGAGTCAATAGTCTATTGTTTGCAAGTTTCCTTGCATAAACTCATGTGACCATATATTTTGTAGTTTTTACATATTGGCTACAGATAATTTCTCATGTGGAGTAAAGGAAATCGTTTTAAGGAGGCACAAAGGTAGAAAACTATTTTTGTTAGAATGGATGGAGACATCTTTCTGTTTTGCCACAATATTAGGTAACTTCAATTTCTGCAGCACTGTGCTGATAAAATAGCTTAACAACCAGAACTAGGGAAAGAACAAAAGAGGGTAATGAGGGTAGGCAAGCAGAAAGAGCTGAGAAAAACAGAAAAACTAAGGCTTGGGAGAAAATGTATGGAGGATTTCAAAAACCAAGGAATGAAATTTGGCATAAGATAGATGATGAGTTATTTTCAGGCTAAAAGACACATCCTTTCCTTCCTTTCCTCCACTTCCTTACAATGGTGTCTTCCTTTGTTAATTTTACCTTGTAGAAGTAGGAATGGTTGATGCGTTGTAACAAAACACTTACACACTGTAGATTTGGCATGCTTTATCACTTTTAAAAGCCCTGTGCTACTATTGGATTTGGTTCATAGATGGCAAAAGAAAAAAAATCACTACTATAGTGGTTAAGATCACCTTTCATTGGTGCCACATAATAAAAATCATCTGCATCAGAAAACAAAACCAAGGAGAAAAATAGGAAACAGAAATAAAAATGGTGTGTGGTCAGGAAAATAAAACTGACATACAGCACAAAGGGGGAACCCCATCACAAGATGTTGTGATTCTTGCCTGACTCCCTCTCCTATATTATTTCTTGTTAGTTTATGCTTTCATCTTTTAATTTCTCTTTCCTCCATATTTTCTCCACCAAATTTTGACTTTTCATAAAATCGTACAAGACATAGTAAGGACTCAATTTCTGCAGTGCAGAAATTTCTAAACACCCCTGTTTGCCAAGGATTGGATAGAAATCATGGATTCACAGCACTTTGCAGGGTTGGGCTTAACATTTTGAGATGTATGTGAGTTGAACAGCATCAGCATTTGGCTTTTATATCTTTTTGGGACACATGGGTAGAGAGTGCTCTGTATATTTATCCCCATATTACTCGTGGGAAAATTAAGGCAGAGAGAAATTGTGTGGTTTGCTTAGAGTCAGAAGATCAGTGGCATACCTAAAATGAGAAACTAGGTCTCATGACTGCTCAGTCTAGTGTGCTAACCAATGGACTATGGTTAGGGACCTACCTAAATCATGGTTTTGTGGAAACTACGAAAAACAGCATTATCCATGATCACTGGAAAATCTGACATTGGCCGTAATTTTCTACAAAATCAACCAAAAAACCGCAGTGACACAGACTGAATGGAAGTGCCCTCTGCCAATTAGTGGTGAGGGGTGAGGCAAAAAAACATGGTAGTAATACAGAGTGAGTGAAGGCACCCTCTGTCGATCAATGGCGAGGGGCAGGGCCACTGCAAAATGCCCTCAAAATCAGCTCTGCACATCACAACCAGGCCATGAAAAACCCTCTGTCTTGCCACAACTTATGCAGGCCCCTAACTATGGTGCAACATTAATTCATTTAGAAAATTCATATACAGTATTTCATGTTGAGTATTTCTTGTTTCTTTGTTTTACCTTTCCTGAACATTTATTTTTTCCTTGGTTACTGATCTGAACCTGCATGTAAATGGTACAGTAGAGCTGAAAGACTCCTGGACATCACTTCATTTTCTCTCCTCAGTGCAAATTTCTACATGTTTTATAGAAAACCTTAAGTGTAAAGTTTCACACATGCTAAATGTTTTATGATTTGCTTTCATCGACACACAGCTCATGACATTTGTTCTGAATTTTTAATTAGCAAAATTACTTGTAAAAAGTTAACTTTTTTAATTCTGTTTGACGCAGAACAACATTGGGTAGAAAGCATGATTTTAATGGCATTTCTCTTGAATGCTCATTAAACCAGGCAGAAAGGATAAGAGAGCTAGCAATGTCCCCTAAAAGCAAAAGATATTTTATGATAGTGAACAGTAGCAATAAGTCAGGTGGTTGCTGTCTATTTATATCACACTGGGGTTAAAAAGTGAAAAACAGATATTAGTGTGAAATTGAGAGAAAACTGACCATTGAATACTTCTCAACATGATGAAGAAACTCCTCAACGTAATGAAGAATTAGGCAAAGCAAAAATCTTAGTTGTGGATTTGAGCATCTTAGACATTGCCTCTGTATAAAAGGAATACTTATTTTTGGATAGCATGCTTTTTTCTTCTTAGAAAACTGGCAAAATGTTAGAGCCTTTTGTAGGTATTGATGGGTTCTGGGGAGGCTGAGTGGGAGCAAAAGGAGAAAGAAATGAGATCAGAAAAGTAAGGCATAGGTAGCAATGCTCACTATTACATTTGCTTAACAGTTTCCACACTGTGTTGTTTTCATATACACATGGGGGTGTGTGGAGTGGGATGGTGGGGAAGAGACACGAAAGGGAAAAAAGATAAGAATCAAAGAGGAAACACACAGGCACCATAATGGGGGAGCATGATTTAAAAATATGAACAGAGGACAAAGTGGAGAGGGGGAGAAATGGAGAGAAAGAAATAAAGCAAAAGATAGCTAAAATAACTCAAGGAAAAGAAACCATTATCAGGCAGAAAAGGGGGAGAAAATGACTCCATATTATGAAGGGAAAGAAGTTGTACTTGTTCTGTACCTCTTCTGTGGACATAGTACTTAACTTGCCAGCATTTCTAAATTTACACTCCTATGAAATAGGTTTACAACTATGGGATGGACAAAGGTACATTTTAACAGCTTGAGAAGGGGACAGGGAGCTGCTGCTCCAGACCAGGAGGCCGCTATTAACTGTAACTGTTACATGTGCATAATCCTGTAGCCATATCAGTATCGCAAAACTGCTCGAACTTTAACCCTGATAAATCGAGGGTCAAAGAGGACTTTAGTTCACTAGTATCACTACAGGCTAATGCACACAAGTCGCAGCATAGGAGCTGTTGCCGGATCTGGAGCACTGGCTCTCCCTCCTCTTTTTTTCAAGGTGCTATAAATATACCTTTATCCACACGCTGTTCCTGACAAAACTGCCTGTTCTTATCTCATCTGTATTATGAAATATTTGCTGCAAATGTTGTATCCCCTTCTCAGTAGGAGAGACAGTATAATCCAGTGGACAGGGTTCTGACCTGGACTGTATTCCCAGCTCTTTAATGAACCTTTGGGAAAGTCACTTCCCCTCTCTGCTCTCCTATTGCTCTGTCACCCTAAATCAATCTGGCATGTTTAGACTGCAAGCTTTTAGGGGTATAGACTGTGTCTGACTGTGTGTTTGTGCAGTGCCTGGCACAATGGGGCTTCAGTCTTACAGTGGGTCTTCATGCTTTACTGCAATACAATGTGTAACTGTTGTGCTGATTATGTTTCCAGGAGCTAGCTGTTCCCAGCGTCCATGATGGAGGAGCTCTTATGGCTTTTGGTGCTGGTGTGGTATACATTACACTTCAGTCCATCATCTCTTACAAATCATATCCACAATGGAGCAGCTGCTGTATATGTTACATACGGATAAGCATCTCTGTAGTATCGTGCATAGCTGTCATTCCCAGTATCCTTTTTGTGTTTCACAATGTTTTATCTTTACATATTAAATGTTCTTCCCCTGGTATTAAAGCACTACTAAAAAGGATAAAGACTAAGCTAGCGTATTTTGCCTGGGACTCCCTTTTGATTTATACTGTATACAAATAACATGGTTAGCAAGTGGGTAGCATCAGTAACATGAATGGCAGCTGCCAGACCTTACCAGCTGCTGTCTCTTTGCTAAAGGCAAAGTTGCTATTACTTGCTCCCCTGCTACCTAGATGCAAGATGCGGTAATAGCCACTTACACTGCATGCTCCCTCAGGCTAACTATGCTTTCTGTTCCTTCTTGATTCTGGTGTAAAATTACATCGGTACACAAAATTATATAAATTACACTAGGATATGCAATAGTCTGCTCATGGCCTAGGTTTCATGCTCATTTTCTGTGCATTTGGTAGTGAAGGAAGGAAGGAGAGAAGAGGAATTTCTATTTTAAAGGAAAGCTGGTCCATAAAAATACAAATAATTCAGCAAGCAGGTACAAAAGGTTATCTTGTACTAAGTATCACACTGCAGGCCATATATATCAAAGGTCCGTGCACATCACTTCTCTTTGGCCCATGAAGCAGCATCCATTAGAGAGTTATTTTGACTGCAGAACGGAGCTGAGCCCCATTTTCTGTAACTGAAAAGGCAAGCAGCCATCCACCTAAACTGTCTCCTCTCCTCCTGAATAAATGCCATAAGCCAGGGGTGCTCAATCCTCAGCCTGTGGGACAGATTTGGTCCTTAAGGCTCACCCAGGGGTCCAAAAATTTGGCAGCAGGAGAGTGGTTGGCAGCATTCATTGCCGTACCTCAACTGCCAAATTTCTGGACCCTTGGGTGAGCCCTGCAGGCAGATAGCATGGCCCTGCACGCTAAATCTTGGTGGGCTGGGGCAGCACAGGGCCCAATCTCGGTGCATGGGGCTGGGGCACAGGACCAAAGCCAGGCAAGATCCGCATGCTTGGGGCTTGACCCAGGCAGCACAAGGTGGGTTCTGGGCACACGGGGCCTGAACCTATGCAGGATCCAGCCCATGGACTGGCTCTGTATCAGTCATCCAGCCCTCAGGCCTGAAAGTCTGAGCGCCACTGCCATAAGCAATTCTGCATGGTTACCAAGGGGAGCAAAATAATAAGGAAAGGTTAAAACCTTAAGTTTGTTCTTTTGTCATCATAGTATCTAAGCTATGAAAGGCAAAAGGTCAGTTTTTTTCCTTGGTGCTCATGGTCAACTATCTTCTCAAAGACCAGTCAGCTAAGTATTTTTAAACCCTTTGTCACCATAGTTTATGCAATAGCATTCAACAACTGAACACACATACATTTCAGTAGGTAGGATGTATCCCCCAGGCACTGAAATTTACAGCGTGTCTAGCTCATCGTGCAGAAAACTCTCAGCTCACCCATGATTTAACCCATACCAAAACACTAATTATTGCCAGTCCTGCTTTTTGATTCACAACTTTTCTGTTTCATGGCAGTAAATATTTACAGAATGCTGTATAACCTACAACACTGTAATAATGCTATAAAATATGTCTAGGCATTTACCTTCTCGTGTCAATGTATTTCATAGAAGGTTTGGATTATAATGATTTGTAATAGTTTTGCCCACAAGAAGAGGTAAGAAAACTAGTTGTCTGGGTATATATTAACGTTTGCTTTATTATGACAGTAATGCAATAGAGAAACTAACACAGGCCAAAGAAGAAAAAAATAATATTTCCATATTGCAAAATCTGTCTATTGCTGACTGTCATATGATTTTGCTTCTCCTATAGCAGCAGCAGTCTTAGTGAGAAAAAGGAACTTTGTTGACAAATTACTGTCAAAAGAACTGAAAACATTTCTTTTATATAAAATTTTAGTGTTTTATCACAATAAAAATTTGCTGTTATATAAAGAAAAGTATTTGTCAGTGAGCTAACTGCTCTATTCATGTATTCAGACTAATAGGGATGTTACAATATAAACTCATTAGTACTAAGAACTACTTTTTGTGACAAATCTAGAAAACAACCCCCCCCCAACTTTCCAGAAAAGAGATCCCTATTCCAGCTTGTGTTTTACTTTTCTGGTACAGATAACCAAACTGTAAGATACTGTCCTTTGAGTTGACTTAGCAGTTAACTCAATTGACAGTTGAGAACTGTCCTTAATGTTAATAACTAAGCATTTGTTATAGATCTGATGACAAACCACAGAGAAACTATTAGTTGCGATTCAGGCTAGAAAATGTTTTCAGAACATAAGCAGTGCCATACAGAATCAGACCAATGGTTTTCAACAGCGGCAAGTAATAGCTGCTTTAGAGCAGGGGTATCAAACATACAGCATTAATGCGATGGCTGCCAGAGTCACAGCATCAGCATAGCCAGCACCCAGGGGGTGAAGAACACTGCAAAAGCTAATGTTTTTAGTTACTGCTAGTAATTAAAATCAGTAACATTCACCCCTGCGCTCCTGGCCATAATGACATTGCAGCAGCTGTGACTCCGGGGCTAAGAAGTGGAAACACTGAATTCTTGGTTGATGCAACTGACACAGCAGCTGAAGCCCACAGACCTATCCCATGGAGACCATATGAGTTTGACACCCCTACTTCGGAAGGAAAGTGTATATGAATTTAGTTTAATCTGAAGAGAAGACAGAGAGGATTTAATAGCAGCCTTCAACTACCTGAAGGGTGGTTCCAAAGAGGCTTGTGGTTTAGGGATGTCAGATAATTTTTGTTCTTATTAAGGCATTACCTTCACTTTCATCCCCTGACAGTAGGTTGTCTCTTGCCATCCCAAGCCCAAACCAAAGGTCGACTAAAGCATGGCCCTAGCATCTTACTATGCCCTTTCATTTTGAAGCCCACAATGTTCTATTTATGACCTTGAACAGAAAATGACCACCCATTTCAGTCACACAGCTAAGTGTGTTCCTGGTTTCTGCTGCTGTGAAGGATTTTTGAATAAGGCCCTCAAGTAGTTCTTGGAGCTATGCAAATAGATCCAAGCACCCGTTTAGAGGCTGGTTGAAGCTGTGGGGTTCTGCATCTTACCATGCAAGACTCTGCTCAGATAGCTCACAATACAGGAGTGAGGCCAAAATTCTAACAGAAATGCTTCATCTCACATCCATCCAACTCTGTGAAGACCCATAGTGACTTTATTTATTCAGAGACACGTGCTGTGTTGATTATGATCATCCCCTTTGATAAATATATTTTGTTTGCTTGGCTTTGTGATATTCAGGTTTTCTACTATAGTGTAACTGGTTGTTCAGTCTTGCAGAAGGGGAAATTGGGCACTTTATAAAACATAAACTTTTAAGTTCGTTATTGTTTCCTTTATGCTATTTTTCCCAGTGATTGCATTTGCTTCACGAATTTCTATAACGAAAATTGATTGGATTCCAGGTGAAAAGGTAAAACCTCACTAGGTAACCAACTTATTTATGCAGTCTAATAGCTTGGTTCTGCAATACTATACACTTCTAGATAAAACATAAGGACAAATATCACAAGGATTTTTGTATTACAGTAAACAGAAGCTGTCAAACCTGTACACTATGTTATTTTTTTTAATGACTCCCTATTTAGGCAACAATATTTAACGGATAGGCTTGTGAAGATTAGTAATGAGCACATGTCAAAAACATCAGACTTTCATTTTAAGCAAGCTCCTAAAAGTTCCCACAGTCTAAATATACAACTGTAATAACAGCTCATTTCTAGAAAGAGATCATTTCAACACATTACTTCCTTATGCAGCCTCCTGACTTCAGTGACCTTTGGAGTGTTTGTAGTGAGGACTGCGAAGGATCTAAAAGTGTATTTGTGGACAAACTATGCCATGGTGGGGAGTACTTTCTGCACAAAATCAAGTAAAAGAATGCAGTGTTTGCATCTTGCTATGAAGTTTTAAATAAGGGTAAACTTGGCAACATGCTTAAACAAAACTGGGAAGACAGCTGTGAAGATGAGTCTTACAAGAAAGATATTTCTAGTAATATCAATCCCTTGAGTTTGTTGCGTTTCTGGAAGGGGTGTCTTCTTATTGAGACAGATGGCATACTTTGGCTGAAAAGAACCCACTTTTATTCCACTTGTGTCCCATTTGAAGAGACTTTCCATCAGAAATCTTATGAAACATCCTCAGTTAGGCCCTGTATAAGGATGGCCATCCATCTTTATAATGTAATGCATTTGTTGGGGGCCTCACTCCATTTACCTCTGTGGCTTTGAATGAGTATCTTGAATTTGGGCTGCTGTAGTCCTTTCACAATACTCCTAACACATAACTAAACATTTAGCAGGATACGTTATAGCCAAAGTTAGACTTATTTATCTCCTGTTCATTGTGTTTTTATTTCTTCCTGTTTGTACTTGATGGAACTGTATGCAAAGCCTATAACCTATTAAGTACTTCATAAAAGCCTAAAGCTATATTAGCTTTCAGAAAGTGATGGCTGAGCAGACCTTTTTTGAGTCAATATATAGCTTCAAAATCTTTGCTGCAGTTGAACATTTTTATAAAGAAATATTAACTGGAAATGGAGTGATCTTTTATTTTAAAAGTTCACTTTGCTTCAAAATGTAAGTTGATGAACTCTGAAAATTTATAATTCATTATATATTGTATAAGCCAAATGCAACAATTCTTCAAGAATACTGTGTGCTACTTATACAGGCCCTCGTTTTCTTATACTTTTATTATTTTACAATACTACAATATATGGATAATGTAGAGGGAGTTCTTACCATGGACCAGGAATCCAAGGAGAGTCCTTCCCAAAGGAGTTTACATTCTTAAGTAAAAGGTTTCCTTCCTCCACTATTACAGTATTTTGAAGGATCTATTTTTCCAATGTTGGGAGCTTTCAACTCCTGAAAAGTTGACTGTTAAGGACTTTCAGCACCTTAGAACCCCAATGAATAATCTCCTGGAATTAAAACATTTGAACATTGAACACAGGATTTGAAATAAACAGGTTATATCATCCAACCCTTCTCCTTCCCCTCCATGACAACTAGTTACATGGTACAAAATTAAAGGATAAGGGTAGAGGGAGCATTATAGCCCAACAGCTTTTATTCATTCGTTACATGCATTTACAAGATACTCATTATGCTGCCTTTTGACTAGTCAAACATCGAAGATAGGTTCATTCTAAAAAACTGAAGCAAATCCCAGCCTTGAAAATATTTTATATTCTGTATATGTACACAGAAGAGGATTTCTACTTTTGTTTGATTTACCAGGCTGTCTAGCATTCCACATGAATTTTGTTTTAATGTTTTATATGGAAGTCTGTTTTGTTTCTCATTTTCATCAGGGGTATGTTTATCATTTTGTGAGTGCAATCTGTGAATGGACAGTGGCTTTCGGCTTTGTCTTCTACTTCTTAACCTTCATTAGAGATTTTCAGGTTGGTATTTATAAGTCTTGATAGTACCTAAAAAGAGCTACAGATTACATATTAATAGACACTATGGAAATTCTAGTTCAGGTAAAAAGTAAGGTCAGAAATCCAGATAAAGATTTTATAGTACCACACAATTTATTTCTGTCTTTTCATTATGAATGTTTTTGCTTTCAAAGTTAAATGTTATAATATCGGGTACTAGGCGTCAGATCCAGATCACATTTTGGTAACACTTGCTTAATTGCTTAGGCCCTGTAAAGGTACATCTGCTAAAATAAATGGTTT
The DNA here is from genome assembly GCF_000455745.1 of Alligator sinensis. NCBI lineage: Eukaryota > Metazoa > Chordata > Crocodylia > Alligatoridae > Alligator > Alligator sinensis. The sequence continues at coordinate 1,055,818 of NW_005841931.1, read as the reverse complement.
AAACCATGTTTTACCGAGTTTACATACAAGCTGAGCATGTTACAGTTTTCTTGGATTTCATAGAAGCTAGGGATTTCAATTATTAAAAATGAAAGCTTGGTTTCTGGTCTGGAGAACAAAAGGCAGTGTCCAGAAAAAGCAATTGTTCATAAAGTCACAGTGAACCAACTGCCACAGAAGAATACAGTGCCTTTTACAGGTCGCAGTAATGTTTCTTCTAGTTCAGAAAGGCCAGAATTTTTACTGTTGGTCCTTTTGGAAACTTATTGCCATTCTACCAACTGTTTTTCTATTTTCTGAAAATGGTATCTGCATGTGAGGAATTTTTAGACACAGAGCATCGGTTCTCTCTGTCACCTGTGAGACTTGCATGCTTTGTCCATAAAGTCACTTTTGCCCACAGTGCAGTGGTCTGCAGAACCCTTAGAGAGCTCCAGCACTGAAGACATGACCAAATATGTATACTATTTATATTCTAAATAAATGGAAGCAGGTGGGTATATTAAAATGCAAGTCTCTTATCCTTATACGCAGACTGCAACAATATGTAGACTGCAACTCAGAAAAGTTGTCTCAGTACTGTGCGTAATTTAAACACAGCTCATTTTCAGATCACAACCGCTCTCACACTACCAGACAGAAAACCAAAGTGTTCATTCCAAATTAAATAGCAGACTATAACCAAAAAGCCTTCCTCCTTTCCTTGTTTCAAACCCTCGCATCACACTCTTTTTTGCCACACATATATATTTACTCATGTCTCTAGTACATTGAAATACTGTGAAATTTTATGATGTTTAACTGATCTTGTTTTATTTTTCTTATAGCGAGTTACTTTACGGATATCAACAGAAATGCACGAAGACTTCTGATAGGAGAGACATTATAGGTTTTTTTTCAATGAACATTATATAGAGTTTTTTTTCTTACTGAAGAAAATGATGCAGAGAAACAGGGCTTTTCAGTGCTGACATGAAACCCACTTCAATCAACTTTGCAATCTATATAATCATATCTACAAAACCTTTTGGTTTTTTTTTAAACGAAGAATATTTTTAAGTTTCCTTTTCCCCTATAAGGGTTCTCTTTAGTCTGTGTCCTTGCAATATTTTGTATTTTTATACCGTTTGATAATTAAAAAGAATACGAAAAGGTGACCTGCATTTTCAAAGTCTTTCATACGTGTAGAGGCTCCTCAACTCTTCTTTATTGGACACATTCTTGTTTTCCATTTGTAATCATCTTATTCATAACAATAATCTTGAACTGAAAGGAAAAACATGATTTGCATGTTACGAGCAGACAGATGTATTTTTCAAAGGCCTATAGATTTATGGTTACAGTATTCCATGATTTATAATCCCCATTCAGGATAACAGGATAAGTATTTTGTATTGAAAGTTTGAACTGTTTGTATTGCCTGAAAAATATTTCTGTTCATCAGCTTAAGTTATTTTGTAAGACTATGAGAAGGTTAACACCTCCTTTCAGTGGTGGCTATGAGAAGCATAGTACTGACTAATGAAGCGGGAAGGAAAGCATAGTACAATATTAGTTTTCTGAAAGATCAGGAAAACTGGAAGGTTTAGCATGTTACTGCCAACTTTGTAGCAGGGCAAAATTATTCCAATGTATATGCATTAGTCAGTGACAGTGGAAGGAAGAGAGCTTATTCTACAGTCATAAAGAAGTGAGGGAGTGGGAGAAGGAAAGCACTAATGCATTAGCAGGTTTAGTTTATAGGAATTGATGGTCATTACTGAGGGGCTTTTGAGGTTGGAATATGCCATGTTTGCTGCTAACATTTTTTTTGCCATTAACATTTTTAATTTTTTTAAAGAGTTCTTTGTCAATTGAAAAATCTGCAATGAGTTCATTATACTAATCAAAGATCATATCGTATTACAACCAACCAGATTCTTGTGTTTTCTGGTATTGGAAACCAGCAATATTCTCTATGGAGTGTAGAAAAAAAGGAAGCATTTATACTTGTTCACCAGCCTCTTATCGTGCACTAATCACACTGCTATTAGTCTGGCTAGCAAAAATCAGAATTGTCATGACAACAATCATATGTAGAAATGTTGATAATTGGCGAGTATGGATTCATTTTCTATCAGATGTCTGGTCAGTTATCAGTTGAGAGTGATGTTTAAGACTTGTTAGCTGCTATGTGTCCTTTAATAAGTATATTAAACCTAATACCTTGTCAGTTGAGTGTCTCAGTTTCTTTGACTAAAAACTCAAAAAGAGGTTTTTTAGGTTCTGCCTGTTAAAGTAGAGAGACTTTCTTTCTACTTAACAGCACAAGAGCCCTTGCTCAGCCTGTGTTGAGAGCCAGTATGGATGGTTTTTAACTGGTCCATTCTTCCATTTGAGCAATTTTTTTCGTTCCTTTTTACTCCTGGTCTCGTGCATTTCTGAGGTGCTTTGCTCTGTATCATTCTAACTGGAATGAGACTTGGCACTCTGCCTAAATAAGTGATTGAGAACCACTGGGCTAAAAGTGCTCTACTTTTTCCTCTGGGAAACTCAGTCTCTGAAGGCACAGCCCAAACACTACAAATGCCAGCAGTCCTAGGATAAGGTATGTTTTTGCCAGAAAACATCTTCTCCGTCTTCTGTCTTAGCTCATCGTTTGGTGTAATACTTCTAAGGCAAAACAAAAAAAAAATCTCAATAAATAAAATTTGTACTAGAAATGTCTTGACATTCATTAACTCAATAAGCTGGATATAGTGATCAGTTTATAGTACTTAATTTTTACCTGGCCAAGAAATAAATATAGACATGCAATAGGAACTGAAATTCTTTAAAGTTGGTGTCAAACTGGTTTAACCCTCCTCAGGCCAGATCCAGACTTCAGAGTTCCTCATGGGCCCTCTCTTGCCCCATGGGCCTGATGACAGCTCTGTATGCCGGATCCAGCCTGTGGGCCATGTTTGACACCCTTGCTTTAAGTGACAGTTTTATCCTGAAACAACCAAATCACATAAATCTACCTTTGTTAAGGCAGATCATAAGTGAAAGTTTGGTCTCTGCATTCTAAGCTTCTGACCAGCAAGACTTCTATTCTATCAGATTGAGGGCTAGCAATATATCCATTTTCAGTGGCTCCTCATGGTCAACAAAACAATTCAATTCCAAGCTTCAGTGTTGGAAAGCTCTCCTAATTACAAGTTGAGAAGAAATGTGTAGGAAATTACCACCTGCTATTTACTACCTAGACTATTTTTATAATCTGCCGCAACTGAGAGAAAAACGCTGACTGTGTCAGACTTAAAATCAAATCAAGGAGGTGGCTGAGACAGAATGGGCAATTCCCACCCAATTTCTCCCTTTGCTCTCAGGAAAAAAAAGTAATTACTATTAGGCTAAAACAACGATTCGGTAAGCTAGAAATAGATATTGCTAAATGAAGTGGATCAGCTGTGCCATGTTGTGGCATAGCTGATCCGCTTCACTGGAGGTAACATGTTGCTCCTGGTCCTGCCATTGATGATGCAGGGCCAGGGGCAATGTGATCTTGCTGCTTTCCTTGCTTACCTAGACCTGTCCACCCTGATCACAGGGGGGTGGGTCTGGCTGAGTGGGGAACCTCGACTTTCCCACCCATAGAGGGGCACCCCAGATTCTCTGGAGGCCCTCTCTGTAAGCAGGGAAAGCAAGCCAATGCTCTGGGTGCTTGAAGCCCTCAAACCCCCAGAGCACCTCTCCAAGGTGATGAGAGTAGGAGCAGCTCAGGCTGCTCTACTCCTGCCACAGAACTAATAGATGCCTGCCACAATAAAGTAGCAGAGTTTATTATTACCTTTTGTCGTGCCACTGATTGTCCCTTGTGGTGGTGTAACAAAGGGTATATTATAGGGGCGGGCAAAGTCCAATCCACAGGCCAGCAGTGGATTGCATTTCCCAGCAGCCCCTACTCACGTGGCTGGGGCTGGTGTTAGCACCACTGTCCACCAGATAGTGCTTAGGGATCATTAAAGCACAATTAACCCTTAAATGGGTTATGAAATATGAACACAGACAACTCAGTGTCCTAAAATCAAAGTCTAACTTTATTAGTACAACAAGTATTATCTTAGCAGTTTCTATATTCAGAGAGAAAAATCAGTATAGTGATTGCACCCAATCCCAGATATTACTTTGTTCAACAGAAAAGGCTGCCACAAAGTTCCTGAAGCAAAGAGCATGTCATTGTCTGGGACAATCCAGACAGGTGTTGAAGGCTGGATTTATGATGGTGACAATGACAACACACTTAACTTCCTTGCTGCTCCCTTTTATGCTTTTTTTTTAGCTTCACTCCTTTGACGACTCCTGGCTTTCGGATAGCTCTCGGGATAAGCCGGGGCACAGCTGTAATCTGCTGCCTGCACACCCCAGCCCAGAGCATGCAGGCTGCAGATCGCGGCTCTGCCCTTGCCCTGGACCAAGCTGCCCTGCTGCAAGATCCCAGTGGCTCCGGAGCAGCCCCCAGCCCCGTCCTGCCATGCACCCTGCCCACGTGGCTGGGGCCAGTTTCCATTGCAACACCAGCCTTACAATATCACAGCGCAGGTGCGGCTGGGGTCACCATGGAGCCCAGCCCCAGCCATGTGGGCAGGGGTTGCTGAGAAATGGAGTTTGGCTGCTGGCTGGATCTGCCATTTTGTCCACCCCTGGCCTATGAGCTCACTTTTCGGCTAGTCTATGAGCTCACTTTTTGGGAGCCAATAGACAAAATTTTGATGGCAGCACAAATGAAACATCAGGTGATGTCTGTTTCCACCCTATTAAGAGATTGCTTTTCTTCTGTACTGGTCTGCATATCCTGTTCCTGAGGACGCTTCTGTTTCCCACAACAGGTAGGTGCTCAGGGGAGTAAGAAGACAGTGGTACCAGGCGCATCTACATGTTCATTAATGGTCTTTTGCTACTGCGCATTAAGTTTAGTACCTCTAATATGAGGTACTATGTAAAGGTACATTAGGCTGCGCTAAAGTGCAGTAGCACAAACAAATGTTTTTTTAGTGACACTTAATGTGCAGTAGCCTATTCTATTGCACATTAGCATATTACAATTTTGTTTACTTGCCACTTTAATACGCGGTAGAATAAGCTACTATGCATTAAAGCACATGTGTAGACACACCCACTGTGTTGTAAAGTCACAAGTCTGCCCACAGTGAGTCAGACAAAATTAATGCAAATAAAAAAAAATAGTATGCTTTCTGACACCTATCAATGATGCAGGTACAGCCTAAGAAGCTGAAAGCCAGCATGTTCAAGACTGATACAGGGAAATATTAGAAATCAGTAAGGGCTGGATAAAGAGATCTGCCTGCAAGCTGAGATATGAGAAGCATAGCAAAGTAAATTGCCTCCCTCCACCCACCATTCTGGTTCTATAGAAATACCTACGGAGATTTACTAGCAGCAATTAAGTTCACACAAATTGTGAATACAATATTATTAGGAATAAGACACATTTGGCACAGGAGTTCATGCTCTCAGACAACTGAAACCTTTCAAGTTTTTTAGCAAGCTGAAAAAAAATGTAGCAAGACACTCATAACAAGTAGAGGCTTAGAAAAAAAACAGTTAATATTAAAAGTGAAAACTAAATATACTGATAACATAACACTGAAAAAGCTCTTTGGCTTACCAAGCAGATGCTTTATAAAATCAGGAAGTTAATCTGATAAATTACTGATTTGAAAGCTTAACTGGATACAAGACCAACACATTTAGTCCAAACAAAAATAAGTCAACAAAAGATACTTACTCACCCTATAAAATATGTACTACTTTTGCTGCATATTATTTAAAATATTCTTCAGAAACTCCAAAGCCACAAAGTTATTCAAAACTACTCAAGAGCAAAAACCTTGCCAAAGATATATAAAATTAATTAAGAAACTAATTATGATGTCTTAGAGGCAGTAACAAGAAGCTAAATTTTACAAGGTATTGAAGGAGGTATGAGACATCTTGAGAGGCACATTTTATTAAAGGAAACTTCCATAACTTACACAGGAAAACTTTTGGTCTCCCCAGTTGAACCCCTCCTCCCCCCACAAATCTTACACAGATCTGTGGGCCCATATCAATTTCATATAATGATATAAAGGTTTTAGCAAAAAAATACTAGATAACCAATTACAGTAACTGAGAATAGAAATATGTCACATTCAGAATGATCTGGCACTCTGAATCAAAAGTATCTTTCTTCTATTGACTCAGAAAATTTTTGATATTCGAACTTTCTGTTCCAAGTTATATTCCATATGGTACAGATGCCCCATTCCCTGAATAGATAACTGCTCCTTAATATCATTTGAATCTCCTATTTGAATTATACAGGGGACCTAGGATGGGATGTCCTGTCCTTTATTTCTTGCACTGGCCTTGGAAGAATACAGGGATATTGACTTCATTATAGGCATATAATTAATGACATACTACTATTTTAAATCTCACCTGAACATTTCCTTAAACTTATGATCTAAAACAAATCTGGGACACTAGGATTTTACTTGACCTTTAAAATAAATTATGTCAAATATGAAATGTAGGCTGTACATTTGCCAGGCTTCAAGAGATTCCATAAAACTTGTGGGTGACACATTCTGTGAGAGGCCTGGAAATTCAATCCCAAATAAAAGAAGTGCATGATTTAAGTGGTAGCTCCACCATCACAGCACACTAAAATTGATTTGGAGTGGTAAGGGAAATATACCTGTACTCAGTTGGGAAGAATGGCTGCAGATAACAATTATCTTGCTAAGAATATAATAGTTTCAAAGTCTTTTTATAATCATCCAAGATTAAACTTTATTAGGAATACAAAGGATGTTGTTGACTATATAGAATAAGAAGAGACTAAGACTGAGTGCAGATACTTCGTACAAACTTACCAAACAAGTTACATTGATTTTCCAACCATGATACGGCATTTTCAAACCAGGCAGCTAAAAGCAATAGTGGAGTAGTGGAGGTTTTCCAGTACAACTAATTGCTGGGAACTGTGAGCATGATCATCCAACCAGTTATGTGTCTACCTTACAGTACTTTCATCCAGGTACCAGTCCATTTTCCAAGGACTGATTATGCAGTTTTCACTGAACAGTCATTGGATAAAATATATAAACAATCCTTGGAGCAGGATGGTAAAGCACTGAAACAGGCTACCTAGAGAAATTGTGGAATCTTCTCCCTGGAAATTTTCGAGAACAGATTAGGTAGGCACTCGGTTAAGTCGGGGACGAACCTGCCTTGAGCACAGGGCTGGATTAGACGACCTGAGGTCCCTTCCAGCCTGACTTTCCTATGATCCTGTGTTTTCTTGAATATATACAAAATAGTTAATTCCTAGAATGCAGCATCTTTCTAACTCTGTATATCAAGAGCATAAATGTAGGCAGCAGAGGGAACATTTGAGTTTATGTCAAATACGGTATTTCAGACATGAATTATTTGACTAGGAACTAGAGCTTGAAGGACTAAATTCTTGTTTGCACGTAACCAATCCTTTGGCATGGAAGACACATCAGGCAATCATTATTACAGTCATTTTATGTAAAAAGAGTCAACTATTTTCTCATCTCACAGGTACTTTTCAGGAATCACGTAGTTGAAAATGCACTTCAAAGTTAAAAAGAACAGTATTATTTAATAATATAATGCTACAAAAACTAAGTTACAAAGTTGGTACTATACACAACAGATCACTCCAGGCAACACAAGCAAGTGGCTGATAGCATAATAAAAATGAAGAGAAGAGATATTTAAAAGAAATATTATTTTGGGTGCAGATCTGCAAGTTGTATTTGGGTATACAAAGGACCTTTCCACTTCTTAATGGGGAATACAAACAATTCCTTCAACATTTTATGGTTGTGTTTATAATGTAAGTACATCACAACAGATGGCGCTAACAGATCACATTATCAATGTGAATTTTCCTCATTCAAGAAGATGAAACTATTTACTTTCCTAATAACTGGAGCAGCTTTGTAGGTAGTTACCTTGTCCATTTGATGGGTGCTCAGAGGATCAGTTATCAGCTTATTTTCCAAAACTACCAGGACAATAGGAAAGTGTCTCAGGGCAGTACCAGTTCTTATAACTGTCACTTTAAGCTGTTTCTCCCCCTCCCTTTCTACTGTAATTTGAGGTAATGCGTTTTGCAATTGAAAAGTCCGATTTTTATAATGACATTAATATTTAAATAGATTTTCTTTATCAGAAATAAAGAAGCTGCTTGTCATATGATAGTTTAGCAATAGCAAAAGCTACAGGCAAGATTGCAATCCAACTTCATTACAAACCTTTTTTTTGAGGATTGGCAGAGAAGGGGAGTTTTCTATTCCTGTTCTCACCAAAGGTGCATTTTGTTTATGAGTTTGACCAAAATCTGGGAATAATACACGATTTTACTGTTTAAAACCCCTCAGACTTGTTTTTCCAGACAAATATTTCAGGAACAACATAACTTAATACTTTAAATGTAACATGCAGCCAATCCCCAGTGAGGAATAGTGGCATTTGAAGGGAGAACAAATTATTTAAAATGTTGCCTTAATCTGTTAACAATTAGGGGGTGTGTGTGTGTGTGTGTGTGTGTGTGTGTGTGTGTGTGTGTGTGTGTGTGTGTGTGTGTGTGAGAGAGACAATAAAACATGTCTATTAGATCTTTGGTTTTGTCACTACCTTCATACTAGTATTTTTTCATACATCTGCTGAGAAAGACTATTTAAACCCCACAGCTCTGCACTGAACAGTCAAATTTACTTTGAGCTTCTCTTCTTTCTTTTAGATGAGAAAAATCAAATGATAAAAATAAATTAATGAAATATGTTATGGCTTAAATTTGAAACACAAAGAGCAAGAAATGTAAAGTTATGTTCAGTAAATATGGCACATGAAAGTACCTGGCTTTTTGAAGTCTAGTTCTATGAGTTTGAGACTTCCAATCCCATCTCTCCTAATGACTCGCTGTGTGCATGTGGGCAAGCTGTATAGGCCAAAGTTACCGGACCTTAGAAACTTTAGCTGTCTTGAGACATCTGGAAGCTGATATACAGATGGGATAAGTACTCAAAGTCCTATTACATTTAACTGGAATTCTGAGTACTCAGTATCTTGAGTAAGCACCCAAAATCTTTGGATGCATCATAAAATTTTGGTCTTTGTCACTTCTGGTTTCAGTTTCCAAACTGTAAAATGGAGATAATATTTCATAATGGTTTGGTATGGATTAATTTACAAAAGGGAAAATGTAAATACAAATATAATTACTGTTGCATAGATCTAATATGGTGGAAACTTCTAACAATAAAACATTTCCCCTGCCATCTTATACACAATGTCCTCTTCAAGTAAAAAGTGAACTATAGAAGGAGGTCTGCCTGATTAAACCTTTCTCCTCGTCACTTGGCAGTGGTAACAGAGGCCTCTCACTAATCCTTCATTTGTAGAGGACAGCAGCAGATGGGCAAATCTCTGCAAAGTAATAAAATAACTGGAAGTTAAGATATAGTAAATGATTTAATTCAATCTGATAAATTTCCTACTGTTTTCTAATAATGACTATTTATCCATATCCCACCCCCCGTCCCCGCAACTCATTCACTCAGGTCTACTCCCAGTAGAGGGGAGCTGTGACAATAGCACTGAATCTGTGGCATTATTCTGGTTAGCCTTAAGTCTAAATATTTCAGTATAATAAGCTGGCAATCTATTTTCATGTCTCAAAGAAAGAAACAAGCACAGTGTAATGAACAAAAACAGAACAACTATAGAGGAGACTACTTTGAAAGTCTTTCATCTTTTTGTCTAACCTGCTCACAAAGTTAATGTGTATGCTAATACAGATGAATTCCTTGTTGAATTCTAACCAGAATAATGTAACAGGTTCCAAGAGATGTTTTTCCCATTGGGTCTCAAACCCAATTTAGTTGGCATTCAGTGTAAAGTGGGTAACGTGCGTAGACTGTTATAAACTGGCAAGACCCAAGAGATTCCCCAAGTAGCTTTGGTGAATGCTCCGAAACAGATGAAGACATGAATAAGAGCCAGATTTCAAAAGCCTTTAGCTTGCTCGTGAGTATAGAAATTTTTTTTTGGCATTTGCTCTTTTTTGGTTTTGGGGCAAACAGATGATGCCATTTCTCTCTGTGCCCACTGTTATTCTGTGTTATTTTACATTCTCTTCTCACAGATTGCACTGGTAATGTAAACCCTTCTAGCTCATCCATATTAGTACACGGTTTCCATTCTTCTGTTCAAGAGTCCTCTATCTTCATGACAGTAAACAAATTAGTCTTACTTTCCTCCATTTTGTGGTGCTCTTAATCCAGCATTTGTAATATTTCAGACCATGCAGGTATTTAAAGTTATGGATGCCCTCAGACCTGACTGCCTACCAAAAATAACTCTGAATTGAGATGTTGCCTACAGTGGCTCCATCGGTTAGTTAGTTAGTTAGCACCAATTGAAAGGTTAGTTAGCACCAATTACACCAAATATACTGGGCAATTATAGAATTATAGCATGTTCAAAAAAGTGTGGATGCCAAAGTTGTTAAAGGGTGAAGCTGATTCGTAGTACAACTCTTCATCAAAATACTATAAATTTTAAACATGAATATTATATTAGCACAATTTGCTCCCCCTTGCATTTAATTTAAAAATGCTTTCTGTTTACAAGAGGCAATCTAAAAGCTTTTTTTTGCTACTTTCCTGGAATTTTAACAGAAAGGAGGGGTGCACCATTATTACAATCAGATTTTTAATAAGTAATTTGCAATTTTACACAGCATATTAAAGCTGTTCACTGCACCCAAATTGTTGCTTTAGAAAACCCTAAGTCATGGCAGTATACACACTCCAAAAATATCTTTGGGTTATGAATTCACTTAACAAAATTAGGACCAAAAAGGATTAAGAGGAAGCTTTAAGAAAAACAAACTATGAGGTTGGACATTGCAATGTCAGATACACTTCAATAGAGATGAACACAAAAATAATACACAAAGGAAGGGGGGGTGCCAGACGGGGAATAAAACAAAATCAGTCATCACAGAATAAACAGCCCATTGCTGCCAACTGCTGAGAATCCTTGACTCCTGGTAAAATCCACAAGAGACAAGGGGACTTAGTGCCTGGTGAGACTGGCTCCTAAACAATCCAAGTTTAATCATTCATTGTGCAGAGCACCAGCAAAATATTTATGTACCTCTAAAAAAAGACCCACTTAGCCTTGTTTTAAGGGATTGTTCTACTTTTCAAAGGCACATAGATCTTTCATTGGATTTCTGTGAACAGCAAAATTTCCTCAGCTGTACAAACTAATGGACTCTGAACCATTAGTAACATTTCAAAAATACTGTTGGCAGCTTAATAGAAGCATCTGCATTATTGCAATTAAATGATCAGGTAAATTGAGGATTTAGTGTCCCCTTTCAGGGTTTCCAAACATCTGTAAATTGAAGGACAACCCATAAAAAAGGGGATAAAAATGCTTGTCTGTAAAGTCCATGAAAATGGAGCTATCTATAAGAATCTAAGAAATAGTGAGCTTGACTGAAGATCCATCATCAGAATGAGGCTATATGCAACTATTGGCAGATAGGCAAAACAGAACAGCGCCACCTTGTGTCTGAACAGAAGCCCAACTTGGTGCCCTGTAGAGAGCTTTCCATCAGTGCTTTGTGGACCACAGTAGCACCTCTCCTTCCCTACCTCACCATGTGCTATTGCTGCATCCCATCATCTCCCTGTAATGGCTGAACACCTTGAAGGCAGGCAGGACCACATGGTGCTGGGCTTCTGATGCGGAGTAGGACAGAGAGGGGGACAGTGCAATTGGCATGGATCTCCAGGGCTGGGAGTGGAGGGGAAGAGGCAATGTCTGGGGGTCTGTGCTGGATTAGGGGGGAGTGAGGCCAGTGGGGGTAAGGTGGGAGGGGGCTGGGGAGAGGGCAGCACCATGCATCAGCCTGCAATAGAATAACTGAGTACACTGAGGCCTTGTACAGACACTGTTTCTCCTGGGAGAGTCATTGATCTTCCAGGAGACACCACAAGTTTACAAATGCTCAGGCTTTTTCTCCCAGGGTAAAAGTGGCCTCTCCAGGAGAAAAATAAGCAGGAAATAACCAGGGTTAAATCATTTCCATGAGGAGTTTCTCCTTGGACAGCAAATGTTTGTACGCACCATGGCTTTTCTCAGAAAAGAACGTGGTCCTTCAGTTTCTTCCTCTCACCCCCAGGGAGACAGTGTGTTGCTTGCTGGACTCTGCTGCTCCAGAACAGCAGAACTCCCTCTTTATAATCTCCACATTATGCTTCAGGGAAACGCAGACTGCCCATGGGCAGTCTGGGTCAGTCGATCAGGGCTGTCCTATGTATTGCTACAATCTGTCAGCAACTAGACTAAGGATGCAGAGCATGCCAAGATGTGTACAACAGGCCCCCCCCTGCCTGCACAGTGTCTGCACTGCAAGCTCTCCACTCTTCAGGGCCTCAGCATTCACATGTCCGTGCATGCGGCTCTGGGTAAGTTTATTTTCCCAGGTTATCTGAATGTGTGTATGCAGCCTGAGACAGTGCATTCACTCATGTCTTTGAAATCTGTGATCAGTTCCTATGTCTGATCCAAACAAGTCCTGCCTGTATGTAATCTATTGCCACGCCATTATTCAATCTAAAATATTGCCAAATTGACATTACTCTTTAGAATATAGTATTTTATTATTCATTAAATGCCTTTGTTCAGTCACTGCTAGGCTACTGTCATTTGTTCTGTGGGATTTTTAATCACAAGGATTTTGTTTAGAAGAGAGTAGCCTATATCATTTCACTTACGCAGAAATTTCCTGTACGGACATTTCTATAGATATTCATAATTAAAAAATGTGTTTCTTTAAGGCTTTAAAAGGCTCTTTCCCAACATACTTGGGGAGTTTGTTTTTTCAGGAATTAGTTCTAAATTTTCAGAGTTTATTTTTGGCTACGTTAGAGCCTAGCAACTTTCTAGAAAATTAGCTAGCTTAGTTGAATCATAACTGCACAAATTGGAGCAAAAACCCAGCTTCTTCTTAAGCAGTGAAAATATCACAAAAACTGTTTTCAAATAACTTCTTTTACTGCTTGCATTCTGTGTCCCAACAGTGTACATATATGCACACAGAACTTACTTTTCTGCTGCTGCTATGCACAACTGCATATGAACTCCACTCAAGATAAACAGGAAGTTATAAAGGCTACAATTTACAGCAGACATTATAAACAGGATAATTCATATGAAAACTCCTTTCAAAGAACCTTGCCATTTTTTGGTCACTTTTTCCACTTGGTTTCTTATTTTGTTTTTAAAATTTATTTATTTTCTGACAACAAAAAAACCACCAAAAATAACCCTACAGTTAGTGTCACTTTATTGGATTTTTATTTGAACTGAAAACCAAGAATCTTAAGCTAACTGGATTGATCTGCTCTCATTTTATATTCTTGCTGTTTAAGAAAATCAGAACTACTTGGCTACTTCAAGTGTTCTGATTACAAGCTTGTAGAGATGGAAGTCTAGTTTTCTGTAATTAAACCCTTTTGACTTGGAATGCAATTTCTGTTATGGTTTACAAAGCTCAGTCCTTGTCATTATTTTATGTTTGCTCCTGCTTTTATTTTTCCTTATTGTTAATTTTAATATTTAGCGTCTACAGAAAAAGTCTCTGTACAATTATGTAAACTCCAATTTGTCATCTCTGCTACTGAACACTATGTTTAGCACACTATTTAGATTATGGCTTATTATTCCCTTATGTTTGTTGTGGCAAAGTGGGGCTCCCCGCCTAGCCACAGTGCTAGGTTCCCCACTTGCCTTTGGGCACACCACCCACTTGACTTGCTTGCCATGCCTTGTTCTTAATTAATTAAGATGTTAATTAAGGTGGAAGGCTGCCCATTCATGCCCCGATGCCAGGAGCACTATCTGCGGCTCCGTACCTGCCCTACACCGCAGCCCATGCCTTGCAGATGGCATCCACTGATGTTAATCTCACCAGCCCCAAACTGGGCCCCAGAATCCTCCAATTCAGACCCCTCTAAGATCCCTCCATTCCGGCGGTGTACCCTGCCTTCATTCAGGCTGCCTAGCTCCCTGAAACTATTTCCCCTGTCAGATGTGGTCCCCCTGGGACCTTTGGCCACACAGGCCCTGGCCTCACCTCCAAGGCCAGTTGGGATCCCTGGCCCTCAGCTCTGGGAGTCCCTCGTGGTGGGCCCCTGGCCCTTTTGACCATTCTGGTCCTGTACCCAGCATTGACCAGTTGAGGGTAGTCTACCTGAGGCCTCTTCCACTGGCCCCTTCACTCTCTTGGGTCCACCTTCTGGCCCCTACTAGGGGTTACCCGCCTGGTTGTGGGAGCTGGGGTAACTCACAGCATGACTGGTGTTCCAGGGTCTCACAGGGACTCTCACTCCCCTGCTGGAGCAGCAGGTCATTGTGCTAACTATAGATCTTGCTTTTGACCCACACTCAGCCTCCCAGCAGTGAAGGACTTACCAGGGTCAGGACTCGCCCCTCTCTCTTGGGCTGAGCCCCCTTTACTTGGCCTCTGGCCCAAATTACAGCCTCAGGTATCTAGAAACCAAGGCTCCACACCACCCCCCTTCACTCGGGGCTCCACATCGCCACCCCCCTCACTTGGGGCCACAGGGCTTCCCCGCCCAGTGGGCTCAGGTGGCTGTAGCCATGCCTGGTCCCAACTACTTTTCTGCAGGGTCTCGTGCACCACAGGGCTCAGGTGGCTGTAGCCATGCCTGGCCCCAACTGCCTCTGGTGTTACGCAAACCCACCCAAAGGTGAGGGCTAGGGTTAAGATGCCCCTACCCGCCTTTCACCAGGGTGATAACTGGCTTGGCATTTCCTGGGGGCTCCCGTGCCACTGAGAGCCCCACCAGGCCACCCACTCCTGGCAGGGTGCAGTTTTAGGTCATGCCCAGGACCAGGAACCTCCAATCCATCCCCTACAGCTTGTCCCTTACCTCCAGGATCATACACTAAAGCCTTGCAGTCAGGTGATGTTGCTGCCTGGCCTGCCAGTAGACAACTTATCTGTTTATATAGGCAGCCACAATCAAGCACATGCTGGCTGCTTGGCTCAGATCTTAAAGTGGCAGGCACCAACAGTGCCCTGCCACATTTGTTTACAGGCAACCCCCGCTTAATGCTCTTAAATGGTTCCTTAAAAATCCGAGTGTTAAGTGAAACGAGTGTTAAGCGAAACCGAAAGTAATTGACAAACCAAGATGGCGACTGCAATTGTTTTTAATGACCCAAGATGGCGACTGTGACTATTATAATGAAACTCGCTGAGCACTAAGTGAAATCAGGTATTAATTTCAAATGAGCATTATAGCGAAATAGTGCTATGTGAAACAGTGTTAAGAGGGGTTGCATATATTATGTAATCTTTTTGCCTGAGTTCCAAACCAGAGTGAGCTAAATCCCACCATATACAACTGCCCAAGGTAGCATGTGTTGAATTTTCTTTATTCAGAATATTTACAACTAACTTACCCATTCTGCATAGAAAGAGAAGATTCTTTTCCCCTATAAACTGAAATGTTCCCAAAACATCCGCAAGTACTTAGATGTGTCTGGAAGCTGACAGAATATGATAGCCTAGGTCCCTCCTGTTAAGTACACCATCTGCGTCTATTGCATTTCAGAACAAGTTCATGGAAAGAAAAATTATGAAGTGAGAAATCTCTTGTGTGAAGTTTAAAATGCTCAAAGAACAAGTATTATTTTAAGATCAGAATGAGTTACTCTGCCATTACATTAAAACTTATTAGGCTCCTCCCAAAGCAAAACACTGATGCTATTACTAAATAATTGGAGTATACAGTAAATTCCATTGTTCTTCAAAGGCTGTAGTTTGATTACCAATACCAAAAGGATTTTGATTACTGAGTTGGCATATGCCCTAAAACATTTCTAGATCAGTGGAAGAATTCTGAATAGCCCATAGTTGAGTCTGGCCTCCACAGGCCAGCAGGTGGGACCTGGCACAGGAAGGCAGAGAAGCTTGGAGCTACAGCCATTGCCACCTGGAACCCTGTGCCAGCCACACCACCAGGGTGAGGCTCCCCTGCCCACCCAGAAGCAGCAGAGTGAGGGGCAATTGCTGGTGGTATGGAGTTGTGCCACCTGGTGGGTGCTAGGTGGTCAGGGGCTCCCACTAGGGGTGGCAGCAGCATCGAGCCTCCTCAGCCTGCTTCATCCTCCCATGCTGGGTCTCACCCGCTGGGTAATGGAGGCCCCTGGGGGAGTGCAGCAGGGTGGGGAGCCCCGAGCCCTG
>NW_005841931.1:1039248-1039454 GCF_000455745.1 Alligator sinensis | reverse complement strand
GTTCATGCAGCAGCAGGGAGCCAGCCCCCCAGATGAGACACTTCTGGCTCTGTCCTATTTGCCCAGCCAGGCCCATTGACATGCACTCCAGCCCAGGTTCCCACTCTCTGCCCCAGCCATCAACCCTACTCCACTCCCTCCATCACTGTGGGGGGCCTCATTCTGCCCCCCTCGCACATCTCCAACTTCAGTTACAGTTTAACCGA
>NW_005841931.1:1017898-1039174 GCF_000455745.1 Alligator sinensis | reverse complement strand
AGATAGGTTGCCTTCAAAATTAATAGCCAAAAGAGCACCTCATTTAAGACAAGGTCATGTTAATGCATTGGAAAAATGGAAACCAGAGTCAAAGCTCTTTTTACAGTCTGTCAAAAACTACAAGGTTCATAAAGAAACTCAGTGATACATGGATGGCAATGATGTTGAAATACCACACACTTATCACTGAGGACCTTCTCAGCAGCACAGCAGCGGAAAGGGATCTTGGAGTCACTGTTGACTCCAAGATGAACATGAGCTATCAATGTGACAAATTGATCAGTAAAGCTAACCACACTTTATCATGTATTAGCAGGTGCATGACAAACTGGTCCAAGGAGGTGATACTTCCCCTTTATGTGGCATTGGTCAGGCCCCAGTTAAAGTACTGAGTCCAGTTTTGGGCGCCACACTTCAAGAGGGATGTGGACAACCTTGAGAGGGTTCAGAGGAGGGCCACTTGTATGGTTAGGGGCCTGCAGGCAAAACCCTACAAGGAGAGATTGAGGGCCCTGGATCTCTTCAGCCTCTGCAAGAGAAGGCTGAGAGGTGATCCTTGTGGCCACCTTCAAATTCATTAGGCGGGGACAGCTAGGACTAGGAGATGCTCTGTTAACTACCCCTTAGGGTAACTAGAAACAATGGCCACAAACTGACAGAAAGCAGATTCAGGTCAGACATCAGGAAGAACTTTTTTACAGTGAGGGTTGCCAGAATCTGGAATGGGCTTCCAAGGGAGGTGGTGCTCTCCCCTACCTTGGGGGTCTTTAAGAGGAAGCTAGACATACACCTGGCTGAGGTGACCCTGGCACTCTTTCCTGCCCAGGGCAGGGGGTCAGACTCGATGATCTGCTAAGGTCCCTTTCTGACCCAAACATCTATGAATCTTATCAGCCTGGGTGATTTTGGTGTTGATGTTGACTACACAAAGTCTTCTCCCCAACTACGTAACAGATACATCTTCCTAAGACTTTCAAGTGTCTTTTTAAATCCAAACTGTACACCCAGTTACACCTTGCACCTGATCCTTGAGCAGAGACATTAAAGATGGTATCACAGTCCAGCCATTATCTTGAACAGATCTTATTTAAATTCAGCTGTGGATTAGTTGTGGGTTAGAGTTCTCTGGCCCTGACTCAACCAAAGGTGTAGGGACCCCTAATTGCAAAGCCTGCTGAAGGACAGCATCACTTCACTCACAGGATAAGATGCCAATAATCCTGTGGGTTATTTTATCACTCCTGTGTACTAGGTCTCAACCATGGATACCCTGCCTGCAAAAGGTCTCTTCCTTCCTATTATTCACAGCGATCTTCTTTGTTTTCAAACACTATGCACCAAACAGAGAGGGACAGAAACTCAGAGAGAAAAGTGGAAAACAAAGCCTAGAAATGACAAGATAAAAAGAGATAATTTTTTAAGCCTATGATAATGTTGTATTATAAACCAAGAGACTTTATTAGTCTTCACTGAAGCTACCAAATCCTACCCACTGGAGCTATCCCGGGTGTCACATTGCTTTGTAAACCTAGAGTGCCTACAGCCCCAAATAGCATCAAGTCTAGCACCAAACACAGCAAGAACTATCAATCACAGTTAATGCACGCGATTAACTCGATTTTGTTTTTGCATTAATATTTCTAACACGCGTTAATCGCTGCTAGTCCTGGGGGAAAAGTGGACCCTCTTCCCTTGCTGGTGTGTGGCCGTTTGTGCTGCTGGGGGAAAAGCAGCCCCTCTCCCCTCGCTGGTGCATGCCTGCCTGTGCAAACGGAGACTAAATATGCATCGTCACCCTCTGAAATATTCTTCACTGACAATGATAAGATGCTGCAGTCTTGAGAGGTGGTAGAGAGGATGTAAGTCACTTTAGCATACTCCCTTCTGAAGTGAAGCACAGAGTAGTTATGGGGAAGTACACCTTTGCTACTGGACTCTTCAATTGTGGAGTTCTACAAGGATCATTTCTCATTAAGGTGCTATTCAACAATTTCACACAGCCACAGCGTGAACTGATCAGATGACATGGACACAAATGCCAGTACTATAGAGGTGACAGTTCTTTTCATTCTTCACTATATATAGACATACCTTTATCATTTAGGTGGTCAGAAGCTTGGAGGAGTTTGGTTCTTCAATCAGCTGGATGAAGCTGAACCTAAGCAAACAAGACGATGTTGGCAGGTGAAGGAAAACATTTTGATGACCTTGGAAATCCCATTTGGTGCAGAAAACCACAGAGAATCTCCTCAGCAGCATGTGCTACCTTGAGAAAACCAAACTTACTTTCTGATCCTGACACTGGCTTCCCACAGATGATCAAATCAAGCTTAAGGTCTTGGTCTTTATCATCCTGGTATTTAGAAACCTGGGCCCAAGATATCTAAAAATGGTGTAAAACCCTAAGATAAGAGCAGAGTTGCTGACTGTGACCCCCAAGCCACCATGGAACCACAAGGGTAATGCTCACCTGTACAATAGTCAGAGGTTTCTTAGGGCTGATTTGATTCTACATTGGTGGTTCTCACCAGGGGTGACTTGAGACCCTTTCAAGGGCACCGCGGTGCTGGCACCACTGTCACTGCAGCCAAATGGAACTGTTCCAACAGAAAGCAGTTGTAGCAGGAGACCCATGTGCCATAGCCCTTCCCAGTCTGCCTGGCATGCTCCTCTGGGAAACAAAGATGTGGAGGACTGTTCTGCCTAGCCTTAGTTGGGTGACCGGGGCACTGACCAGCCCACGGGAAGGCAATGGAAAGAAATTATCTGTTGCCACACAAGGGGTGGGTGAGAGCCAGGCTATGAAGGGAACCTAGAAGACCACCTGTCCAGCACAAGCTAACCACCTCAGGGTGAGCCCATACTGAACACAGACCACTGCCATCACACTGTCAGTAACGGAAGGACAGAAGAATGAATCATAGCTGGTATGGAGCCTCTCACCTCCTGTGAGGATCTGTGATGATGCAAATTACCTTGAAACAAAGGCAGGACAGGATCTCAGGTGTCAGGTGGTGAAATCCTATGAAATATGAACTTTCATTTCAACCCAGGAGAACTTTTACAAGCTTTTCTCCAATGCCTGATGAAGGGCGTTTGTGCCTGAAAACTTGCAATTAAAGAAATGTTTTTGCAAAAATCTTGTTGGTCTAATAAAAGATATCTCTACTACAAGTCCTGATTGCCTTTTCCTCTACACCAATACGGCTACAACCTGGATATCTAACCCTGCCTGCCACTTTCTGCTGGATATCTAACCCAGCCTCCCACTTTCTGCATAGGTGCTATGTCTATGAGGCTCACACAATTACATACTTGTTATTTTGGTTCTCTTGTTAAAAAGATAACACCATGCAAGATTTTGGGAGACTGATCTCTTTATATACACATTTATATGAAGGTAGGGTATACAAGTTTTATCTGCACAAGTTTGGGATGGTCTGTACTCACTTGCGACTCTTCTGTTGTATCCAGATTTATTTAGTTTCTTATCTCGCATCCATCATTTCAAGTCTGAGCTCCTGTTTCTTACACCAGCTATAATCGTCTCAAAGTTACATAAACTGCAAAACATTTATAGGGGGTGTTGGTCGTAGCCATGTTGGTCTAAGGACATAGGCAGACAAAATATTTATAGTGCATTACACCATTATGCATTCTCATATTTTTATCTGTAGGCAAAAGAAGGGAAAGTCCATTTTTATCTTTGGAGTTTGCTTCTGAAAATTAGTCACTGAAAAAGGTATTTGCTTGTGCCAGCCACAGTATCTATCAAGACAGTTGATACGTGCAAAAATTTGAACACTCTCCAACTCTTCCCAACTCAACAAGATAGAGACAATGAAACTGTTCCATTTTGCAGTATTATATTTTATTTTGTTGATGATCATATGTAAGAATGCAAAGCAAAAATTTAACACATTTTATGCCGTGGTAATCATGTAACTGTTGTACAGTGAGGAGTCTGAATTTTTGTAATAAGATGCTATACATTAAGCATTTACTTATATAATCATACCATTTTCATATAGCTAGTCAGAGCATGTACAGTTTGTGTTCAAAATATTTGTCATTTATAATAAAAAAAATGCAACAAAAATCTGTGTCTCGATAAGGCAAACAAAAAGTTGAACACTATTCATAGTTGGTAGGGTTGGAAGGGACCTAAGCATATCATCAAGTCCGACCCCCTGCCATCAGGAAAGGATGCTGGGGTAAAATGACCCCAGCTAGGCGATTGTCCAGCCTCCATTTAAAGACCCCCAGGGTAGGAGCGAACACCACTTCCCTTGGAAGTTGGTTCCAGCTCCTAGCCACCCTGACTGTGAAATAGTGCCTCCTGACATCTAGCCTGAATCTACTCTCAGTCAACTTATGGCCGTTACTCCTTGTTACTTCTGGTAGTGCTCAGGGAAACAGGGTCTCTCCCATTGCCTGCTGGTCCCCCTTGGCAAGTTTATAGGTGGCCACCAGATCCCCTCTCAGCCTTCTCTTGTGGAGACTTAACAGGTTCAGGTCCCGTAGCCTCTCCTCATAGGGCCTGCTCTGCTGTCCCCGGATCATGCGAGTGGCCCTCCTCTGGACCCTCTCCATGCTGTCCACATCCCTCCTGAAGTGTGGCACTCAGAACTGGATGCAGTACTCCAGCTGCAGCCTGACCAATGTTGCATAGAGGGGAGGATCACCTCCTTGGACCTGCTCGTGATGCATCTATGGATGCACGTCAAGGTGTGTTTAGCTTTCCTGACCTGTCTGCCCGTGTTCATCTTGGAATCAACGGTGACTCCAAGATCCTTTTCTGCCTCTGCACTGATGAGAAGGGAGTTCCCCAGCCTGTAGGTATGCTGCTGGTTCTTCCTCCCCAGGTGCAGTACCTTGCACTTGTCAGTGTTGAAACCCATCCTATTCTCATCTGCCCACCTCTGTAGCCTACTGATTATTAGTCACTTAAGAATAATTAGTCATCATTACCAGTCCCCTTGGAGTATGAATTAATCAGATTTTTAATTTTTTTTCAGATCTTCCACTAAATCTTTCAAATGCCCCATTTATATTAAAATATATAAATATTAACAACTCTCATCTGCTGAGTACAGCAATTACTATCATCATTTTTGTATTAATAGAATATAAGAATGTGTCCCCAGGAAAACACAAATTGGTGATATAGTGTCATACGTTTGAATTCTTAGTCTTTTTGAAGTAAAGCTAATCTTTAGCATCTTATTTACTCTGCATAAGCCAAATTGGGGAAAAAATGCATTGCAAAGTGCACCCCTCATTTTAAATATGGTTGTTGGTTTATTTAAAAAAAAAAAAAAAAAAAGGCACCAGAAATCTAGGCTACCAATACTAGCCCTATTAGTGGAAATAACAACATTCCTGAACACCACAACTAAGCTGTCACTGAGCACACTTCAGTTCTAAATCATTTCCTCAGCTGCTAGCATATACATTTGGGAATGGCCAAAAAACACAGCTGATTGCCTTCATGGCATTCTCCAGACATTTGAAGTGGGATGTAATATTCTTCCATTCTAATCTTGCCCTTTTTCCACTTCGCCAGCCAAAGGAAAATGTTTAAAGGACTCATTATAGGTGCCTATGGCAACCAAGTGCTTTTATCAGGACATATGCTATTACACATTTTTTATTGCTGTGTCAGGAAACTATTTCCCTTTTATTGTAATCTGTGTTTTCAGTTTTCTCTGAAGAAACCCCCATAATATTTACCAGGTGTTTTTAGCACTTATTTTTGTCTTTAAAATACAGTTTTACCAGGCCTTTTCTAAGCATGTGTCATATGTACCAATGCCTACTTTTTAGTGGTCTTTTCTTTTTTTTCCCCCCTTGTCCCCTCTTACGATATCAAGATGAGCCAAGCACTTCTCTGAACATAGTTTTCTTTTAACATAAAATGCACAAAAGTTAGAGATTGCCAGAATGATGATCGTCTGTATACCCAGAATTTCTGCATGTATATTTATGAGATAGTCATTGCTTACATGGGGGTCTCGCTCTTTTTTTACATAGTTTATAAGCCTCAGCCAGTACAGCAGATGGACCATGTCCTGGCCCCCGAAGTTGCAGGTATCTTACAAAGCTTAGTGTCACCAGCAAATTAAATCCATTTCACTCGGTTCCATCATGTAAAATATCATTGAAGATATTGAGCACTATTGGACTGTGGACAGAACCTAGGGGAGTCCCATTTGATACCTATCAGTTCTGACATTGAGTTATTGATGACTTCTCTGAGCGTGATCATCCAAAGTTATGTACCTAGCTTGAGGTAGTTTTATCTAGTCCACATTTCCTTAGCATGCTTATGACAATGTTATGGATACAGTATTCAAGGCTATATTAAAGCTGAGATATGTACATTCCTTTCCTCCTATGCACAAAGCCAGTTACCTTGTCCTGGAAAGACCTTTATATAAAATATTCAACTCCTATTGACTTCAAGTGCAGCCCTGTGAGAATTCAGCATTTCTCATACTGAGCATCCAGAAAGTACATACAATCCAGGACCACATAGGAAAAATGTTTTGAACTGACCTGCTTAACATCACACATTAATTCTCTGACAACAGCAGAGAATTTAATTTTCCAGAACAGTATTCCACTGCCATAAGCCTGAGGCTGTCCTGTCTCTTCCTGCAATTCCCTCCTTTTTTCACAACACGATATCCAAATTTATTATAAATGAAGTAGGAGTCCCAGAAACCAAAGCATCTCTCTACTCCACAAGTTTGATTCTACTCCTGAACAGGTCCGTACTGTGCATTGTCTTGGCCCATGCACAAGGAGCTAAATTATGGTGCATAGCCAACCTTAATGCTAAACTACTTAACTTTTGAATGCTTGGCTTTGAACCCCTAATAAATATTCCTTTAGTGGTGCTTTGGTTGGTAGTTTCCTCAGCATTTTCTTTTTTTTGAAAAGGCAAACTAAAAAAAAATAAATTCCATGATATGGTTTCATACTGGCACTTATTCATAGATTCATACATGTTTGGGTCAGAAGGGATCTCAGTAGATCATTGAGCCTGAGAACCTGCTCTGGGCAGGAAAGAGGGCTGGGGTTAGATGACCACAGCCAGGTGCATGTCTAGCCTCTTCTTAAAGACCCCCAAGGTAGGGGAGAGCACCACCTCCCTTGGAAGCCCGTCCCAGATTCTGGCAACCCTTACCATAAAAAAGTTCTTCTTGATGTCTAACCTAAATCTGCTCTCTGTCAGTTTGTGGCCATTGTTCCTAGTTACTCTAAGGGGTGCCCTGGTAAACAGCATCTCCTATTCCTTGCTGCCGCCACCCCTGATGAATTTGTAGGCAGCCACAAGATCTCCTCTCAGCTTTCTCTTGCGGAGGCTGAAGAGATCCAGGGCCCTTAATCTCTCTTCACTGGGCTGTCTGCAGGCCTCTAACCATACTAGTGGCCCTCCTCTGGACACTCTTGAGGTTGTCCTCATCCCTCTTGAAGTGCAGCGCCCAAAACTGGACGCAGTACTCCAGCTGCGGACTGACCAATGTCGCATAAAGGTGGAAGTACCACCTCCTCGTGCTCAGAATTTCCTATTGGCTAGCTCTAGCAAACTCTTCACTCAATGTGATTTCTTTGGATTGCTTCTTCAGAGGCACCTAAATCTTTCCATCAACAAAACAAAGAACTTAGGCACCAAACTGGTCCCTTGAATCATTCTGCTGGGGATAGCTGTTAAATTGTCAGGTAGTACAATGCCCAATGTGGCTCACCAGATCCTGCCCTCAGATCCTTAGTTTATTCATACTCCAGCCTGTTTGCTGTTTCTTCACCTTTAAAAGTTAGAAGCTACCTGCATTATTAAAAAAAAAAAAAATGGACTGGAGATATAATTTGCTTCTTTATGATGTTGCAGGTCTTGAGGTTTTCAGGGCAGGGTAGGAGATGGGGAGAAGGGAGAGGGGAATATTTTCCTGTCTATCCCCTCCCTCTCTTTTCCCTCCTGCCTTCTTTAAAAAAAATAAAATTAAAAAAAAAAAAAAATTCAGGCTTTTTCTAGCCTGGCATTTCCTATATTTCTATGCTGGGATTTTTACTATTTATTATTCATGTTCAGTTCAGCTTCACTAATGGTGAAAACTGAAAGGAGTTACAGGTAACATGTTCCTGTTCTCCTTCAGGCAGCCTTACAGAATTATTATGAAAATAACCAAGCTGCAAATTATTCAGTTATCTTCTCCCAATAGAATTATGACAAAAAAAATAAAATCACATTTTCCCTCTTATTTTAAAAAAACAAAAAACCCCAGAACTTTGTACGCCTAACTAAGTTCCATATAGGACCCTGGAGTGGAACTACTGGTGAAAGGAAAATGAGAACTCCATGTTTTATATGCTCTCTTTTCTCCCCACTTTTCTGCCCTAGAAAACAGGCTCCAACTGAAGGTCAATAGGACAGGACTGTAATCTCCTGTGCATTAGTATATAAAGACCTTCCAAGCAGCAAATGGTGTCAGAATGCAACTTAGGGTTAGGGTAATAAGAAGCTAGGAAGTGGTTGTTGAATTAGGGGGGCCTTACAAAAACCAAACCCTTTGGCCATGAATTGGGGTGGACGGGGGTCAAAGCCATTTAAAATCTTTTGTTTCACTTAAGGTCTTTCATCTCTTCTATCAATATTTATCTGAACACTCTGCACACTGGGAAATGTGGTCAAAGGTCTGGAATTTAGAGTAAGAGGTGAGGGAAGACGCTGAAGCAGAGGTGGGCAATTATTTCTACTGGAAGGCCACCTAATGAGTTTTGGTGAGCTGTTGAGGGCCACACACAAAGTACTTCAGAAGATATAATTTTAACAAATTATAGATAAAAACAAAAATAAAGTCTTACTCTCATATATTGTGTGGGGTGTGTGTGTATGCACATGTGGGGGGGTGCATGTGCACATGGGAGGTATGGGGGTGCACACATGCGAGTAGGGTATGTGTGCGGTGGTGTGTGAATACGTGTGGGGGGACTGCCCGTGCACTAGATCCCAGGAACTGCCAAGGGGTAGGGGCATGGAGGGATTGGGGACGGAGGGGGGAGTGGATAGAGGGCACAGCTCACCCAGGCTGTGCAGGTGCATTCTGCTCCCCTCCCCCAACCAGCAAACAGTGCTCTGTGTGGGGCTGAGCCCTGCCTGCTCCCACCTGGGGCACCCTGCACCACGCTCCTGCCCACCGGACAGCACACCCCCAGCCCTGGCCAGCATGCACAGCTTCTCAGAGGGGCTTCTCCCAGCATAGCTGAAGCTGCCTGGGTACTGCTCAACTCCTGCCCACTTCTAGCAGCTGCTCCTCCTCCTCCTCCTGTCATGCTGCTCTGGCTGCCTTCCGCCCACTCAGCCAGCCGCAGGTGGCTGCTCCTTGCACTGGGTGGGCAGAGTGGGTAGACAGTTAAAGCAAAATCAGCAGGCAAATACAATTTTCAGTAAAAAACCCCCCCAAAACACTGATATTTTAAATGGGTTCAGATGGCTGGAAATAATCTTTTCAGTACATTTGATACTTTTGCAGGCATACTGGGTTGTATACAACATCTGAACCCATTGACCTAAACTTAAAATGTATTCACCCTAATCACTTATTGTTAAAACGTTGGCTGCTAACCAGAATATTTTGCCATTGATAGTGACAGCACCAGGCTGGGCAAACAATCATGCATGGCTCAAGGTTTCTTCACAAAATTCTCCTTTGCCATGATCTGGCAACTCACCAAAATCACAGCACAACAAATAGCAAATGGTGCAGTAAGAGGAAAAAGCAGAAATTCAGAATTTTCACTGCTCCTCCCTCTGCTTACCACTACCATTCTCTTGAAATAGATAAACCCAACACAGTAAAAAAGAAAGCTTTAAGTGGAACACTGTAGGGGTGCATAATCCCGTTTAAAACATTAACCTTGAATGTTCAGCTTTCCTCAAGAGGGAAGATCCCCTGTTGATTCTCAAAGCTGATGTAAACTTTCAAGTTTCCATTACAGGAATTTGATCAACAGCTTCTGAAGTCTGTACATGGCAGGAATAAGGCATAATACTAGAGGCCATATTCCTATGAAAGCAGAGAATAAAGCTTCAGCCTTTGATAGATCTGTCATTTACAATGGACCTTTCAAATCTCTCCTATTGCAACAGACAGACTCATTTAAGACTCATCAGTTTCTTATCTGCATTGAAATGGATTTAAGGTGACACTGAGCAATTCCTTAAGATGCCTGACAAGTGCAGAAAGGTTTACAAGGGTGTGGACAGACTTAACAATTGAAACATTTCCAAGAGAAACACTTGGAATCACTTAAAAAAATAGGAATAATTTTAGCTGGGGAACATGCATGCTGTCCCTGTGGCACTCTCATGGCTGGAATGGAAAACTCTACCACCAGCCATAGGGAGTCCGAGGAAGTGAATGACTTGTGGCTCCACTCTCCCAACTCCTCTCACAGATGGAGGGAAGAGTGGAAAGCAGAGTCGAATTAATGAACAAGGTGGAACATACATCTGATGAAGTATGGCAATTCCAAAATGGTATGCATAGTACTTCATACATTCAAATCACTACCTAGGCACCTACAGCTATCTATCTGGGCTGTGCAAAACAGCATCGTTCTGCTTCGACTTCCGCTTCGATGGAACAGTGTTTGTTTCGAGTTTTGTTTAGTACTAAAAATCACTGTTCTGTTTTGTTTAGTCAAAACTGTTTCGGTGTTTCAGCGCTTTTTCACTCATAGTGTATAGTGGGGAATCAAAGTTTCATAGTTGGTAGGGTCGGAAGGGACCTGAGGAGGTCATCTAGTGTGACCCCCTGCTGTGGCAGGAAAGAGTACTGGGGTCAAACAACCCCCAGCCAGATGTTCGTCCAGCCTTTTTTTTTTAAAGCCCCCCAGGGTAGAAGCCAGCACCACTTCTTTTGGAAGTTGGTTCCAAGTCCTAGCCGCCCCGACAGTGAAATAGCGCCTCCTAATGTCTAGCCTGAAACTACCCTCCACTAGCTTGTGTCCATTGTTTCTTGTAACTCCCGGGAGTGCTCGGGGGAACAGGGACTCTCCCAATGCCTGCTGGTCCCCCTTGACTAGTTTGTAGACTGCCACTAGATCCCCTCTCAGCCTTCTCTTGAGGAGGCTGAACAGGTTCAGGTCCCTCAGCCTCTCCTCGTAGGGTCTGCCCTGCTGACCCCTGATCATGCAGGTGCCCCTGCTTTGGACACTCTCCATATTGGCCACATCCCTCCTGAAGTGCAGCACCCAGAACTGGACGCAGTACTCCAGCTGCGGCCTGACCAGTGCCACATAGAGGGGGAAGATCACCTCCTTGGACCTGCCTGAGATGCATCTGTGGATGCACGACAAGGTATGGTTGGCCCTCCTGACCGTGTCCCCGCTTTGTCAGCCCACGTTCATTGTGGCATCAATGATGACTCCAAGATCCTTTTCTGTCTCAACACTGGCGAGAAGGAAGTTCCCCAGCCTGTAGGTGTGCCGCTGGTTCCTCCTCCCCAGGTGCAGTACCCTGCACTTGTCAGTGGTGAACCCCATCCTGTTCTCATCAGCCTACCCCTGTAATCTGCGGCAGCCAGGCAGATTGCGGGATCACCCACACCCCTGGGAGGGCTGCGGGGGCTGTGCTGGAGTCCTCCCAGGGGTGCGTGCCTCTGATCTGCACGCAGGATGACAGGAGCCACATTGCCACCTGGGGCCAGCGGCAGAAGCGATCTTCCTGGTGCTGGGTGCAGGCTGCCCCCAGCACCAGGAAGATCGCTTCTGCCGCTGGCCCCAGGTGGCAATGTGGCTCCTGTCATCCTGCGTGCAGATCAGAGGCACGCACCCCCCAGAGGACTCCAGCACAGCCCCCACAGCCCTCCTGGGGGTGCAGGTAAGCCACCAATTTGCCTGGCGGATGAGAGGAGCTGGGACTGGCGCTGAACTCAGTAAGCCTGGCTTTGAAACTCGAAACGTTTTGAGTTCCCTTGTTTCATTTCAAAGCTGTTTCAAAAGGCACAGCTTTTGTTTTGTTTCAATGTAACTGTTTCAAGCTTGAAACCCATCAAAACAGCTTCGAAACAAAATGCCGGGTGAAATTTTGCACAGCCCTACTATCTATAAAGTAGGACTGCAAATTTGGTGGGAAAGGTGAAGAAAACCAAACATCTACTCTGTTCTGCAGACAAAATTGCATACTAGCAATACCTGGATGAATCTGAAGATTAGTTATCCAATAAGCTTGAGTCTGTGATCCACACCATACATTGCAATGAAAAGAAAAGTTGGATCAGTAAATATCTGCAGAGTCACTAGAATAAGTGTGGGTATTCTTGTTTCCCAGCACTGCATTTGAAGCTTTGCCATCTGTGCCTGTCAGTGGAATGCAGAACTATAAACTTTCACTTATCAACCATGATATTTCACAATTTATCTTCTGTTCAACTTTTTGTACACAAACTATAAAAACCTACTGCAGCAGTAAATGTTTCCCCAACTCTGAAATGCAGATGAAAAATATCAGACAATCATGGAAATTTTAAACGGGGCAAATGCACAATAGTTAAAATATTACCAAAGGCTTGAAACATTGAAATCTCAGGAAAAGGGAATGGGAAGAGAAAAATTTGCATCAGTCACCAGATATTTTAAAATCAAACAAACAAACTTCTTTTCAAGCTGCAGCTGAACAAGGGAGTTAGAAAGGACGGTTGAATGGAAAAGGTGCTAGATGAGACTCAGGTTTGGCTCCCTGCTCTATTCAGACTTCCTGTATGACATTTAGGCAAATCAGTTAAGGCCAAAAGATATTAGGTATTAAAAGATGCAGATAAAATGCGGAGCACAATCTTATTCTGCACCTATTTTTTAAATGTACATGTACACCTTTAAATGTATCTAGACCTTTCCCTCTGTTCATTGACTATGAACAGGGTATAACAGTACTCTGTATTTCAAGGATAAATACGTTAAATATTGTAGGGTGCTCAAATACCACATTTTCTTATATATAATGTGCATCTTCCCTCTCCCTCCATGCCAGTTTATGGAAATTGGGGTGTGCATCATATGTGAGAAATACAGATTTCCCACAGGTCCAAAAGTTTGGCAGTTGGGGCGTGGTGGCAATTAATGCTGCCACCACTCCCCCACCAAATTTCTAGACCCCTGGGGAGTCCCCTATAGATTATATGACCCCATGAGCAGCCCCAAAACTAAGCGACCAGGGATGGACCCAGTACAGTCCTCCATCCAGCATATGGGGCTGGCAGCAAGCTCAGGAGCAAGCTTAACTCCCTACCTGCTGCAGTCCTTTGAATGAAGCCATTCAAAGTATGGCGCAATCCCATTACTGGTTGCTAGACTTATTAAAAATAATTCTAGCGTGCTCAATAGCAAGTACCATCGTCACAGTTGCATATCAACCTCTATTACTGTATTGTTTCATATCAACCTCTATTACTGCCTTGGAAGTCACTTAATTAGTGGCATTTCTGACGTTTTATACCAAAAAACTCAGTAGTAAATACTCAATTCAGCACTGATATTAAACTGAGAACTCTTTCTGAGGAATGATTTCTGCTATATTTAAATTAAAATACAGTAAGCTGGTGAGTTTGGTTATCAATGGGTATGTCTGCACATGAAATTAACGTACAGCAATACACTCTGGCATGTACTGTATTTATTATGTGCACCCAAGACGACAGCACACTGAGCTGGGTTGGCGCAGCCCTGATACAGCGTTCCCTCCAAGCTGTGCGCACAATAAGAAATCATGTTGTGCAATAACTTTTTAATGCTGGGCGCACACTGGCATATCAACAGAAAGGGGGGTGGGGGGGGAGACACACATGCCCAGTGCTGTAGCAAGGGGGCACCAATGCTCCCCCCGCTGTTGGTTTCACATCTGGGCGCTCGCTACCTGCCCCCTGGCCACAGGCTGCTGCAGGAGTGGGGAAGGGCAGGCACACAGCTACCTGCGCACTCCCAGCCAGGATTGCTCAGTGTTAGAGGGAGCATTGCCCTGGTAGACAGGGTTCTGGGGGTCAGCCTGCCAGCCTGCGGCTGTTCTGACTTGGCTCAAAGTGCTGCAGAAGGCCTGGCTGAGGCACGAGGGTGCTCCAGTGCAGAGCTAGCCAGCAAGATGTCTACACATGCACTGCTGCATGGTAAAGAACTCTGCCACAGGATAGTACTTGTAAATACAAGTGCTACCCTGCGGTGTGACTAATTAGTTTACTGTGGCCTAATAGGGCTGCACATGTAGCTGCAGAGACCTTACTGCAGAGCCAATTAGGCAACTCCACAAAAAACATCTTGTGTAGATGCATCCAAAAAGATTCTAATGTGCTAATCCAAATATGTACGATATCACTCCAGCTAGACTAGAGGCCAATGATGTTCAAACCAGTTTCACTGGTCAAGACATGATAGCTGACTCCCTTGGAAACTTTCTTATACTTTTTCAGAGCTCATCTATGCTGGGAAGCGGCAGATGTTTGCTTGGGGTTACTTAACCTGTGTTAACTAACCCAAATCAAACATTTTTTTCCTAGTCTAGACATAACTTAGTTAAACTTGTATTAAAACTGAGCTGGTATCAGCCCTAGAAAAGTCACATTAAGGCTAGGATTTGATAGAGTCTGAATCCTTTATCTCCAAATAAAAACCTGAAACAATCTTAATTCATGTTTGGTATTTCAAGACTTTTGGAAGGATTTTTAGATGCAACGTTTTCAATCAATATCCTCATAGCAGACATTACTGTACACTAGTAATTCAAAACGAATTACTAGTGTACAGTAGTAATAGTACTCTGTGCACAGAGTATATACTATTACAGTAGTAATAGTACTCTAGTGTTTGCATACTAGTAGTATGCAAACACAGAGTGAGGAAGATGTATAAATAAAATAAAATATTAAATCAGAAGAGATGCACTCACGATATTACCTTGCCTGGATTAAGAAGGTCAGCTGTTCTTCATGATAGAAGCTTGCAATCTAGGCACTTTTACAACATAGGTTGCTTCTGAATGTTCAAGACAGAAATAACAGTCAAGACTCCTCTCCCTACTACTATCTAGATTTAATTGAAAGAACCATCAAACAATAGAAATAGAACAATTATCCACGTCTTTCTAGGATGTTCACTGACTGAAGCTCAGACAGGATAAGACCGTGCATTTAAGTGGAGAATGACTCCTGTTCTTTGTAATATCCATAATTCAAACTCCACACTTCAAAATCTTAGTGCCTGCCAATATACTTTCAGATACTGGTTTTAATCTTTAAGTCGTTAGTGTTTAAGTCCTGGCTACCAGCAGGATTACCTCTCCCAGTGTAAAATGTGCGCCATTATGACCAGGAGAAATGCTTACTAGAACTTTCCAGTTTAATTCTCCAAGGGCACCTATACATGTGCAGAGAGTCTGCTCCAATGTGCTGTACAGTGAATTGGAGCAGACTTGAATTACTGTACATTAGTAACTACATTGGTACAGACTTTGAATTACTGTACACTTGTAATTCAAAACTGTATGAAATGTCTGCTACAAGGATATTGATTGGTATTTCAAGACTTTTGGGGAGGATTTTTAGAGATAACCTGAAACAATCCAAAATTCATCCTCAAAAAAGTTTTCATTTGGAGAGAGGGTTCAGACTATCAAAATCTAGAGCTAATGTGATGTTTTTCCTTGGGTTTCCTCTGTTGTAATACAAGTTTAACTAAATTATGTCCAGACTAAGAAAAAATGTTTGATTTGGGTTAACGCAGATTAACGAACCCCAAGCAATTAACTGAATCTGTTGGAGCGTACTAATAAACTACACTCTAGCAGACTCCAGCGTCATGTGTATCAGTGATCTGGTGCCAAAGAATGGTGGTGGGGGCACTTTAACTAAAGCTTGTTTGACGAGCTTTAGATAAAGTGCCCCTGCCACCATTTTTCAGTGCAGGGAGACTGATACACATGATGCTCCAGGCACTTTAATTAGAGCAACTCCCAGAGCAGCTTAATTATAGTGCCACCCCCTTCTCCCTCCCTTCCCAGAGCATGTGTATAAATGCCCCAAGGCTATTAATATTCCACATACTATGCCTCACTGAAGATTTGTTCTGCCCAGTAACTGTTGGCTCTTTCAGAAGACAAAGTATGAACTATTCAAAGAAGTTTAAACAGGCAATGAATAAATAAATGGTATGGTACCTACAGCTGCCATTAACTTAAAACAAGACTGAAGACACTATTAGAACCTCAGGAGCTAGTAGGTGCTCAGCTCTCTCTCTCTCTCTGTGGTTTTGAAAGACCACTACAACATACATGTAAGTTTTGAAAGAACTATTTATTGCCAACGTATGTTAATACTTCTTATCTTTTGCGAAACATGTTAGTTAGCTCAAGTTAGTTTAAACTTAATCTCTTAACATTTACTCATTCATAAATTTTAGATATACAATTACCCTCTGTCCATTTTGTTCATATAAGTGTTATTCTTATGAAAGTGCATTTGACCTGCTGGAGTAAAGTGGCATAAATAGCTGCTCAAGGCAAAAGGTATTGATTTATTAATAAAAGCAGACATATTGGCTAGTAATCAGCTATACTTATAGGTCTTGCCTCTTCCGTTTCACGACAAATGCGAAAAAACCCAGAAGTATATTTAAATGATCTTCTCACCAACATGGTAGCACTGTTATAGTCACACTAGAAGACGAGGATAAGAATTAATTTATAACCCAATGAGACCAAGTATACTACAGTGAAGATACTGATGTAAAATACTTGGTACCATACAAGAGTTTAAAGAATTTCATGTTCTTTGGCCCATGCAGTGAATTAAGTGCTCTGGAAACAGGTTTGCTCTTTGGGTAAATCATATACAAAATTAGTCTCCTAATCCTGTTGCCAAAAAAGTAGCTCAAACCTGGTTTGGAGAGACCACTTCCAGAAGCAAGAGGCTGGATTATCTATGTAAACTTAATTATTGATTCCTCACTGAAACTTTCATTAAGGGCACCAATTCTGAGATGGTTTCCTGTCCAAAGCAACCTAGACAGACCACACTTCATTTCAAATAAGTCAAACAGCTGTCAGAAAGTGGTTTCTACTTTTGGTTGCTACCCACCTGTGTCACGGTGAACCAACAGTGAAAGGTCCTGGCATTTCAGAAGAAGAGTCTTCTGGTCGCTATTTATTTTACAGTACCATTTTCAAAACAACCATGGAATTTTCATATATAAAACTAATTTGTATACATAGTCTTTTTTTTTTTTTTTTTGAGCAGGAGATTCTCTGGTTTAGCATGTAGTCGGAACACTAGTTTACATTCTGAAAATAGAAGATATAATTTTTAATACCTCTTAGACTTTTAGATCAGTTTGCTAGAAAAAGAACGCCAAATGTTCATGATCACCATAATTAGTTCACACTTCCTTGCTACACTTGCTGTATCATGTACATATTAATCCATACTTTAGGAGACTTCACAGTGGAGCAGTCCAAGATTAAAGTAGCCATTTTAAGTAACTTTCTAAAATGGAATAACTGGGGAACATAAAGATATTAAAAATAAAACATGATTATACACAAATGTAGTAATATTAGACAAACATCTTTTTAAAGACCTTATTAATTGCATGTAACTTGTATATGAATAGCATATATTTTACTTCTGCAAGATGGAAGAATCTGAGCTAATGTTATCACACAAGCTGAATTTATAATTTATATTTATGGTAAAATTAATTTACAGTCATGTTGCCCACTAAAATTTTGTGAAAGGAATTGTGGAGGACTTCCATAAAAAACAAACTAACGTAAGAAAGCTATTTGATATACAATTATTCCTACATTCCATGAGTAGGAAGTCTTCAATTATGATACAACTGCAGACATCAGCACCTATCAGAAGTTTCCAAAGGTTGAAATAGATTTCGAAATAGATTTCTTTAGTCACTGAAGGAAGATTCACTATCAGAACTTTCTTCTGCATTTGCATCATCTCCCCAAGCAGGAACAGCAGCATTTGGGGTCCTACAAGTGACAAGATTATACTGATTAAGTTCTAGGAAGAGGAGGAAGATGATGATTATGATGAACATAATGCTATCAATAGCTTTATTTATTTACCATCTGTACCCAAGTAAATACATTTTATACAAAGAGTCAGTCAATAGTTTACAATTTATTACCTGAAGAGTTTATAATGTGTGATATAAAAGATATAATTTTGATTATAATTACTTCACACAACTGGAATTACGTCTCAGAGCCTGTAAGTTATTAGATATTAGGACCTAGCAGAGATCAATTTGAAAGCACATCTTGGAGCCTGTCAGAAAACTGCTTAGGTCACTAAGGCTATAAATCGGGGGCAGGCAATCATTTTGGACAGAGGGCCGCTTACCGAATTTTGGCAAGCTGTTGAGGGGCACATGGGTAGCCCTGCCCCTTGACAGGTGCCCTGCCCCCTGGTCACCATCTTGTGACCAGAAGTCCCTCCTCTTCCCCTCAGAAGTACTCTTTTCAGCAAGGGGTTTTGTTATCTCGGAACCAGAAAGATACCAAGTTGTATTCTAAAAAGGAAACATCTACAACTTTCATTAATCTGATTTCAAAAAATATTTTCATCCTGATTTACATGCATTTGTGTAATGTACATAGAGATGATTGCACAATAGCTTAAAATGAAGTCTTACAATTGTATATTGTGGGGGTAATGGGGTGTATAGGGTTGTGGGGGGCTGTGGGTGGATAGGTGTGTGGATCTGTGGGTATGGCAGTGCAAGGGGGTATGTGGGTACATGTGTATGGTGGGATGTGCATGTGGGACTTGCCCTATAAATACACACACATACCCCCCCTCCCACTCCTAACCCTCAGATACTGGCGTAGGCCCCGTGCTCCCACGGTGCAGCCGGGAGCCACGTGGTCCTGGAGTAGCCAGCAGTTGGCAGAAAAGCAGGGAAATGCAGCTACAGGGTGGTGGTGGAGGGGCAGTGCCAGTGTAGCCCAGAGCAGGATGCCAGGGGTGCATGACCCCTGTCCCCCTCCAGCACACCTGGTGCCAGACCCTGTACTCTTGCAGCCCCACTTTGGGCCCTGCCAGCACTGGCCCCAGGCCACTGGCACGGGCCCTGAGCTCCTGCCCAGCTGTCCCTGTGCTCCCACTCACTGCTACTCACCCCGCCTATAGTTGCCATTTTTCTGCTTTCCTGCTGCCCCCCAGCCACTCCAGCACCACATGACTCTTTGCTGCATGGCAGGACTGTGGGATTCAGGACTGTGGGAGCTGGCTGGGCCCAGCCCTGAGGACTGGGGCGATCGCCTCCAGCCCTCCCCTGCCTTCCCCACTCCCATCCTCATTCTTATCTGACTCTCCCTCTTGGGCGCAGGGGGTCAGGAACAGCCCCAGAGGCCCAGACCAGAAGGCTCTGCTAAGCACGGGGCTTCCAGTTGTGGGGGGGCGGGCCTTGCTTCTGGCCTGCCAAGTCCTGTCAGCTTCCCTTGGGCCCTACTGCCTCAGGCTCCTGACAGGCAGCCAGGAGCAGATAAATATTAATTTTCTAAATTTTTTAGGGGCCCCGTGGGCCAGATAGAATGGCCTGGTGGGTTGCATCTGGCCCGTGGGCTGTATTTTGCCCATCCCTACTATAAATGGACATCATTTTGGAGCTGGATCAGCTGTGCTGGGATGAGTGCTGAGGTAGCCTACTTGCAGACACCACTCCAAAAATCAAGAAGCAGCAGCCTGATATGCAAGCCAATACCTTGCAGGGGAATTCCTGATGTACAATAAGCAAGCAGACATCCTCCCATTTCAGGCATCACAAACTGTGACTACTTTTGGTTCTTGCAACATTTTTGGGCACTTGGAGTATGACAATAGACTAGGACAGTGGTGCTCAACACTGTGGGCCTGTGGACCAGGTAAGTGGCAAAGGGGCAGTCTAAAGGCCAGATTGGGCCCTGGGGCCCAGCACTGCCCCCTCCTGGCCCCCATGTGCCGGGTTGGATCCTAGGGGACCAGCACTATCTCCTCTTGCCCCATGCATGCTAGAATTGGGTCCCAGGAGCCTAGTCCTGATCCCTCCTCCCTGCCATGCACCAGAATTGGGCTCCAGGGGCCCAGCTCTGTCATTGCTCAACCTGGCAAGTTGGGATTGCATGTCCCATCCAGTGCACAGAGCCTGGGGCTCTCCATGGGTCCAGAAATCTAGCAGCTAGGAAGCCAAATTTGGCAGCAGGGGGCCTTGCTTTCCTTGGAGATCTCACAAGAACTTACCATGCTTAACACTGCCTAGCTTGTAAATCTGTCAGGTTCCAAGACTGATGTAGTAGCTATCCAGATAAAACTATGCATACAGTCTGCATAAAAGGATGGAAGATGCTTCCCTCTTAGGTGTGGATTTTTAGATTCGTGAAAACTAACTAAGAGTTCACAGAAAACTGACATCTACAATACAACGTATGACAAAAC
Source organism: Alligator sinensis (assembly GCF_000455745.1). Classification (NCBI taxonomy): domain Eukaryota; kingdom Metazoa; phylum Chordata; order Crocodylia; family Alligatoridae; genus Alligator; species Alligator sinensis. The sequence goes on along the minus strand of NW_005841931.1, from coordinate 1,018,691 downwards.
ACAGACTGTCTTAGCAGCTGGGACATCAGTGATGGTGCTGGAGTTCTATATTCAGTGCTCATCTCTCACTTCTTGCCGTAGAACTCTTACATTTTACTTGCTTTGATTTAGGTGCTTTAAAGTACCAAAGGTATGTGGGCAGCATTCTAAAGTACCTGACAAATACCTTTAGAAAAGCAAAAGCTTTCCCATGCAAATTCATCTAGAGGCCACCCTTCAGCATTACTTCTTACCTCCATTGTAATGGAGGGACAGGAAAGCACTATGGAGCAATCTTACCTGGGAAGACTGACCGAGGAGGGTCTTTGGTATGATCAGAGGGATAGGTACTGAGCCCTGAAGTTCGAAAGTGCAGGAAAAGACACCTTTGAAAGTGTGAAGAATAAGAAAAAAAGGGGGGGGGGGGGAATACGCACAGAAATTTGGATACGGAAAGAAAAGATGGAATTTGGAATGTTGTGGAACAATAGTGGACAAGAGAGATGGATGACAAAGAGGTAAACAGCAAAGAAAGAGAACTCTACCCTACTAGAAATGGTTTCTCTCCAGTGCAGAAAGGAAGTGCTGCCTTCAGAGAAGTCAACTCTGACATTATAAAGCATCTGGAGAAGTCAGATTGCCTGCAAGAAAAACTAAAGTATTATTGTAACCTTTATTAATAAAAGAGTGGAAATTAGAAGAACAGACCAGACTGTCACAAGGACCTAACATAGCGTTCTGAAATGCCATGCATTAGGGCTGTTAAGTAAGAAAGAAGAAGCCTTACTTCTAACACATTTGTGTGGATAACACA
>NW_005841931.1:1017575-1017867 GCF_000455745.1 Alligator sinensis | reverse complement strand
GGGAAAGAGAAGGCTTCCCTTTTTTGGTACTAAAACACTTTCTAGTGTTTTCAAATTTATCAAAATGCTTGCTTCCAGATTTAAAAGCAAGTGATATTCATCCTCCCCCACACCAATAGTTAGTTTGGTTTTTTTTACAGGGTAGTTGGTTAGAAAGAGATTTCTATATTAACACATTTAAAATAATCTACCTAGATTTTAGTGATTTGTAGGACCTTTAGGGAGGGACTGAGGTTGATCCCAAATTATGTTCTGTTTGTCTCAATCAAAAAGTGTCAGTGTTGTGTGGGGG
>NW_005841931.1:1015092-1017564 GCF_000455745.1 Alligator sinensis | reverse complement strand
TCAGATTAATTTGATTAGAAGCCTGGGCTATTACCAATTTTCTCTAAACAAGAAAGAGTGAGAAGTCTGAAGAACTTACCAAGTATCTAGGATTTTCAAAGTTTTCCTCGCCTCCTTTTCCCTTACACTTTTATTCTCTGTTTCCTTATTTAATAATTTTATGGATCAGATAAACATGTTCTGTTTAAGCAGTTATTCCTAAAGATAAATTTGTAAATCTTATTACAAAGAAGTGTTCGTTTCATGTCAGGCTTGTTGTAAAATACAAATCTCATTCCACCAAATTAAAAAGGAGAAACAGACTCCTTGATACCTTGGTACTTCTGTTTGCAGAAGGCTCAGAAATGTGTTACATATTCAGTTTAGTGATCATTATGTATGAAGCTTACTGTTCAACACAACATTTATTTTTTTTAGTAAACTTCTTATACGGTTACATTGATTCTAAAGTTATACCTGCTCCTTCCACCTATAAACACAAGAGAAATCCAAAGATAATGTGCTTATGGGCAGACAAGTGACTTCATAAAATAGTATCTTTGTTTTCAATATCCACCCCAACCTACACATTAAATTTGTTAAATCAATTATTAAACATTAAATTAACCTCTGGCCCATGAAGCCATAGGGCTCCCCACAAGTGTTGGGAAATTTCGTGGCAGGGGAGCAGTGGCAATTAATATTGCCACTCCCTGCTGCCAAAATCCCAAGCCCCACTCAGTGAGTTGGAGCTGGGCAACAACTCTTCCTCCACACAGCTGGATTGAAACCAAGCTGTCCCCTGCCCCTCTCTGCACAGCCGGATTGAGCCCTGCTGCACCTGCCCTGGGTGCTGAATTGGGTCTGCTGGCCAAATCCAGCCCATTGCGGGACCAGGCATTGCCCATCTGGCCTGCTTAACAAAAAGGTTTGAGCACCGCTGATTTACATTCAAAATGATTATAACTTCTGGAATTGCAAGTTCAAGTCAAGATGACAGTCAATTTATGTCCATTAGTAAAGTAAAGAATCTGGCAAGAAGCATGCCATCTATCACATAAGAGGCAAAAATGAACGAAGTGCTAATAGTTTGGTTGTAAAGTAAAAAAAAACAAAAAAACTTAATGAAACACCTTTAAAAACCAAGAAAACCAAAAGTGTACTCTCTGCCACTTTTTCGATCCTGACCAACTTTTACTAGGAAGTTGTAGCACTATATGAAATTATTCAAACAGCAGCTTTCAGAGGTATCTTCTTCACAGCTTGCTTTGGGTTCTTCGCAGCTTGCTTTATGATTTGGGCTCAACATTATCATTGCTTTTCTCACAGTGCATTATCATTGTATGAAGCAGAAGAAACTCTAGAAGCACTCTAGCCACATCAAATTAAAAGACAGTAGTATTACTTACTCAAGTAGATCTGGGTCTAACCCCTCAGAAATCATCTTGTTTCTTATTGCCATAACAGGAACACCCTGGAGGGGGAGTAGGAGAAAGGCAGAAAAAGTTAGGTCTTACTACAGCCAAGTAAAGTAGAAAAGATCATATTCAGTGATTTACTATATTAATTGAAATACATCAGTTTAAGTTCATAGGAAAATAGGGCTCAAAGGAACCTGATGAAGTAATTTAGTCCAGCCTGCATTGAAGACAGGATCATCCCCGACTAAACCATCGCAGCCAAGCGTCTGTCTGACCTGCTCTTGAAAATTTCAAGGGATTGAGATTCTACAACACCTCTAGGTAGCCTGTTCCATTGCTTTATCATCTTCATAGTCAAGTAGTTCCTCTTAAACTCCAACCTAAATTTCCCCTGCTCCAGCCTGAGACCTTTGCTCCTATTCCTGTTCCCAACAGCCACAGAGAAAAAGCCCATCTCCATCCTCTCTATAAAATTGCCTTTCAACTACTTGGAAGATTTATCAAATCCAGTGTTGCTAAATCCCTGAAGTTACTGCACCCTGAATATTTCTCTGTCCTTTAATATTAGAAAAAGCAGGTGACATGGTACCTAGATTGTAATCACATTTACATATGTTTAAAAGTAAAGTTGACAATTTTGCACAAAAAGTTTTGAATACACTGTTTAACAGGGAGTGGCACTGGATCTTGAAGGTGCTGGTAACAGAATACAAGTCTTTCTTCTCTTAGGTGAGTGGGGCTCAACCTCTCTAGCATTGCAGGCTGGGCAGCTGGTACAGGGCCAGATTCCAAGGAGGGGCAGTGTGCTGGATCTCCATTGGCATGCAGTTGCTCTGTGTACAAATCCGGGATGTGGGACCATGTGATCTGGACCACAAGATGTCCCACTGCTCCAGAAAATCTGGTGGCAGGAGAGCATTAACTGCCATGGCTCTGGGAGCAATTAACATCACTACTGTTCCTCTGCTGCTGAGCCTCTGGAACCATGGGGAGCCCCATGGGCCAAATGACATAGCTTTTTGGGCCACATCGAGCCCATGAGCAGGAGGTTGAACACCACTGGCCTAGCCAG
>NW_005841931.1:1012150-1015061 GCF_000455745.1 Alligator sinensis | reverse complement strand
AAAGAGTCAATAAAGTAACCATCATATTATGCAATGGCCATCACATAATATATAGAAAATGAAATAATTGCCTTCTCATTGCTACAAGCAGTCTCTCCAAATTGTATTTTAACTAGATTAACCTTATCCAGAAAAACAGTTGATTTGTTTCCAGCCACTGGTGCATTTCCACCAGCAGTAAGAAGGGTGTACACATTGGAGTCAGGGTCCAGGTTTTCTTACTATATTACCTAACCCACTTGGCGTTGGCTAGTTTCTAATAGGTATTATGGTGAAAGCAGGTCTTCAGGAAACCATTCAATGCTGATAGAGTTAATTAACAAAAATGTTCCATATGCAAGGGAGGCAGGAAAGGAAACATGGGTGTAAGCTGGAAGAGAGACAGAAAATGCTAAGAAGTACACTCGGCAATGGAGATGTGACTAGGTACAATACAAAAAAGATGAAGTGAGAAAATATGAGGAAACATTTACATAAGGCCTTGAAAACAAAAACCAAGAAGCCTAACCTTGATGTAGCAGAGTATATGGAACAAGTGAAGGGTTTCAAGTAGTGGGGTATATGAGAGGTTGAGAAGCTAAGGGGGAAACCTTTTTTGGCCTTTTATTAACCTTTATTATGAGTAAAAAAAAAGTTTTATAAAACAAACACCTCAAGAAGTTAAAAGCACAGAACTAGTCATGAAAGCAAATAACAAACAAAGAACAATTTAAATAAAATGAGAATGAGGAAAACCCCTGTGCCTCCCCCATTCTCACATACCAGCCGGCCCTCCTCCACAGTACACAGTGCCCACTCAGTGGCTCAGCAGGATGCAAAGTGGTCCATGTTTTGCTTTAGGCCAAAGTGTCCAAACTCAAAGGCCAAATGTATCTGATTTAGGAGCTGAAAGAGGCATTGGGTGTCAGAATCAAGAGCAAGAGAGAGGATGACGACCTTAACAGTGCTCTTTTGAATGAACTGGGAGACAGAAATTGAGTATCTGAAAGAATTTCAGATGTAGAGACTGAAAATAAAAAATGTAAAGGTGCTGGAAATATGCAAGGAGAGACAACTTGATTAAGACACAGACTGGACATGCAGAACAAGGTAGACAGAGGTTTGTCAGAAATAATTCTCCTCCATCCCCGCCAGCTGAGGGTTCAGTGCCAGGGAGACTATCTTAGCAGTGACAGAAGAAAGGAGAATGGGGAGGATTTGAAAAGAAATATCAGGACTCATTTTAGACCATATTAAGGGTTTGGCAATATATTCAGAGAGAGAGAGAGAGAGAGAGAGAGAAAATCAGTGGGGTGGACTGGTAAGTTTGTTAAACTTATCAGCATAAAGATGGGAAGCTAAAGTCATGCAAGGAGATAAGATCACTTGAAGAAAGGACCCGAAATGAGAAAAAGAGGCACAGGACAAAAGCCTGAAGAACAGAAATAGAGAACCCAAGAGGCAGGCAAAGGAGGAGGCGGGATATCTGTTAACAGTCAGAGAGAACATTTTAAAGGAGATAATGGATTGGAGAAATTATTAAAATGATGTGATAGGGAAGAGGACATAAAGAGAGAAGCATCCTTTTAAAATATGTTCTCCGAGTACTACTAAGAAGATTCAAGTCAGGATGTGCAATGGCAGGGGGACAGATAGACAAATACTTAATGCTTGCGTGGTAACATTTAGAGAAAAGTGCTTCCCTTTCATTGCAAGCACTTGCACAATTTATACACTTTACCTTAACCCGCAAAACCTAAACATCCTCCTGGGCAAAATGCTCAAGAACAGTTTGACCCACAACATTTTACAAGCCAAGTTCTAACAGAAACTACTCCAGCGTTTCAATGGGCGTTACTAAAAACTGACTTGTTGCTTTGCCAACCTCAGCTGCAGGGGTTAAGAAATGTTATCTAGATCACAGTATGTCAAGAGGGAGAAAAAAAAAGGTCCAACTTTTGATCTATCAGGGACTGAGTCACTGGTGGTCTAGAAAGGATAGGAGACCTCAAAACCTAAATGAAAATTAATGTGGGATTCTTTGGGCAGTGGACAAATGCAGTTTATCCAAAGCAAGCAAAATAAAAGGAAGAAAGGTGGCAGACATGGCTGATATTGCAAGAAAGCATGTCTGTTATCAGTATAAATAAAGACAGTACACAATGCAGTCAACCTGGAACCATGATAGCAAAAACCTAGTCCTGCTTCTGTGGGTAATATTTCTCTGGGTATATTTGCATTAAGAATCAACTTAAAGTTGTAGTAATAGTTTTAACAATTTGAGAGTAAGAGTAAGGGATTTTGCCCATGTATTAAAAAGGTTTCAGAAAAAAAAAAAAGGACTTAAAAAAAAAATCTTTTGATGTAGACCAGGGGTCGGCAACCCCTGGCACGTGCCGAGCGTGGCACACAAGGCCATTTTGCTTGGCACACCACAGCCAGCTCCGGCTCCGGGAAGCTGCTGCCAGTGACAGAGCCCGGGCTACTCCAAGCAGGGTTCGCAGCATCCCAGCTGCCTGCTGGGAGCAGCCTGGGATCCCGGCTGGCAGCAGCTCCCCAGAGCCAGGGCAGCTTCAGTCGGGAGGCTCCAAACAGCTGTGCCGGGCTCCGGCACCAGCTCTGCACCGGTGCAAGCAGGCACACCTCGAAGCAGGCGGTGGGGGTGGGGCCTGAGGCAGTGCAGCCCTGGTCTCTCCCCTGCTCCCGGCACAGAGGTGATGAGCCCGGTGCAGCTGTTTGTAGCCAGCCCGGCCTCTGGGCAGCTGCAGCAGTGGGCTGGCTACAAACAGCTGTGCTAGGCTCATCACCTCCATGCCGGGAGTGGGGGAGAGACCAGGGCTGCGCTGCCTCAGGCCCTGCTCCCACCGACGCACGCTTGCTCACGCGGGTACGGAGCTGATCCCGGAGCCCGGCACAGCTGTTTGGAGCCTCC
>NW_005841931.1:1001234-1012133 GCF_000455745.1 Alligator sinensis | reverse complement strand
GCCACAGAGCCCAGGCTGGGGGGAAGGGGCTGTAAGTGGGGGGGAAGGGGCACAAGCAGGGCATCCTGCCATGTAACCCTTGCCCTCCTTTTGTTTTTCTGCCATGCCGGCACTTTGGCACCTTCCGAGACTGGCATTATGGTGTTTTTCAGCACTCTGGCCAAAATATGTTGCCTACCCCGATGTAGACAGTAGACAATAGCCTAGATTTTGTTACAAACTATTACAAAGGTGCAAGATGACAAGAGTTTCTATGTAGCTCCAAATAAAAATCATAAAGAGTAACTTACTGCAGGGCCTGGTTTTGTTAGCAAACATGAAGTTTCAAGGACATGCCCAAGTAAAATTGAAACCCGAGGCCAAATCCTATCCCTCCTACTAGGCATCCAAGTGCAAGCCTTTCCGACCTTACTTGAGTCCCTGAAAAGCCATTAGTGCATTTACATTTGTAACGTTTTTTCCAGAATTTTGTACATCAGAATTTCTAATATAAAGACGTAGCTGATGATAGTCTTTCCACATAGCTCCCACAGAGGCAAAAGTGAATGTTGTTAAAACAAACAAACAAACAAAAACAACAAACCAAACAAAAGTAGGAGATGCCTAGGGTAAAACAAGCACACACCTATTCATCTGATGCAGTGAAAAATCTTTATGAGCCAATATTATAACACAACATTGAATTTATCAATCAAATTAAATTTAGTCTCAAACAATGCAAGAGGAATTTAAGATCATGTCGAAATTGAGTCTTCTTTAAGAATTATGAGCTAGTAGCTTGGAGTTTTATGAAGAGGCTGAAAGTTGTCTTGAACCAAAATATCTTATCAGACTATTTCTTAAAGATTTATGATGAGGTAAGCTGCGTGGTTCCTATGCCTCATCTTAAATTTAAGATGTTCCACCAAAAATTAAATCTGCTCATAAGTACATAAACGCTTTCTGGTGCACACAGCTGCCTTTTGAAATACTCAGATTACATAATTCAGGTGCATTTGATCATTTTAAAGGAATTTCTTTCAATTATTTTTCTGCCAATGCGTTATTCCCTATCACAATTGGAAAAATATTCCTTAATATAAAAGAAGGACTTCTTCTCAAATGTAGAAACTTCATTTGCATCACACTACCATCACTGGCATATAAAATTAAATACAGATATAACTACAGAGGGTAGGGATGGCTCAGAGATGAAGCCATTCCTACAACCTTTTTAACAACAATTTATATCTAGCCCAAGTCATTAATGACCAGTATCTATCTGTAGCCAGTACATAAATGTTAGATATTAATGCAATAACATGAAGAATGACCAGTGCAAGTTAGCACATTTGTTGACAGTCTTAGAGAAGAAAGAACTGGCATGAAAAGTGAACTACTTTTTCTGCTCCTCAGAAGTAATTCTTCTGTAACAGACTTAAAGCATAATGACAAGAAAAAAAATCTACATTCATACCAACTGTATGGCATTAGATGAGTGGTTCCCAACCTTTTATTGCTGCGACCCTAAATTGGCCATCAACCAGACCGCTTGACCTGGCACTGCAGGGGCTTCTGGGAGCACAGGACGGCAGCAGCGGCAGAGCTGCCACGGCTCCCTTTGTGTGCAGCAGCCCCAGAGTCGCAGGTGGGCCGGGGTGTGTATGTAGGCCCTTCGCGATCCTACTGAGGACCCCCTGCAACTCTGATTTGGGTCGCGCCCCGAGGTCAGGAACCAATGCAGTGGAACTAGAGAGATCACCTTGATTTTCATTACCAATAAATCAGCAATCACTACATTCACTTACATAAGACAAAAATGCTGTATAAAAAAAATGTTTAACAGGTTCTTCAATGCTACTGACTTTGTTTTTTTAGTTTAGATGAGTCTAGACCAGGGGTGGGCAAAATGCAGCCTGGGGGCCGGATGAGGCCCACCAAGCCATTCTATCCGGCCCACGGAGCCCCTAAAAAATTTACTAAATTAACATTTATCTGCCCTGGGCTGCCTGTCATGCGGCCTTTGATGGCTTGCCGAAACTCAGTAAGCAGTCCTCTGTCCAAAATAATTGCCTGCCCCTGGTCTAGACAAATTTTTCAGCCTACGATTCAATTAAAATTGGAGTTAGGGTTCAGTATAAACATCAGTAACTTACTGGTAAAACGCCACGGTAATGCTGTAATTTTCCCAGACCAAACCTTATAAATCCAGAAAAATTCAGTTACATCTAAAAGAACTATTAACGGCAGGAAAAGAAAAAGCAAGGCACGCAAAAAATCTTCTCTTTGCCTTGCAGTAAGTACTTCCATACAATAAACTATTTAGAGTCTGTGGTCTCACATTAGCTAAACATCAGCTTAATTTGACTAATCTCTAAGGAAAACCACAAATGTTTGTAGCTTGGAATAAACAAAACCATCACCTCCTTAACGTGAGGACTTCTATAAAGCTACACTAGGGCTCCGATTACACTTGGTTGCTTTCTGTCACTGGAACAAACCCACATGGCTCCACAACAGGGTCCATGCTGCCAGAACATGAAGGCACAGGCACAGGCCTGTGCACAGGCACAGATGCGTGCAGCAGGCAGAAAAAAAGTGCATTCGTATCTGCATATGCCTTCTGTAGGACGCAGGTGATATAGAGTCCATCCGTCCGTCTGTGTCAGAAAGCTGGTGTAAGAATGGGTTCTGCTGCACAGGGGAGCTGTGAGTATGAACTGTCAACAAAACCACATAGCAGGGACCTCCTGCCTTATATTAGACCAAAAATTTAACCAAACCTTCTGGATGCTGAGAGTTAATACTTTATCACAAAGATCCAGTAGGCCTCCAGGTTATTCTAATTAGGAAAGCATATGATGTATTTCAGACATATTTTATAATTACTTTGTTCATCACAGATTTTAGGTTGGGATTTTCAAGCAAGGCTAAGCAAGACAAGTGCCTAAATTCAATTAAGAACTGAGTATCTAATTACCGTAGGCTTACTGGAAGCATTAGATGTTGGCTATAGCCAAGGCTGGGGATTCATTAGGGTGTGCCAGTGCTCCTGCTGGGACTATAACCTGTACACTCCTGGTTACAGGATTTTGCTCTTCTGCTCAGGGTCAGAAACAATGCTGTATTTGGGATCAGGAACAATTTTTATCCCAGTGTCAGATTGGCATGAACTGTGGTGGCTTTTTCATTTTTCTCCATAGCAAGGGGCATGGCCCTCTTCCTTGGATCTCTCGAGTGCATCTGAACAATGCTTGCAGCGGGAGGATATTGACAGTGCCCTCAACCCCCTGCTTTATTTGGGGTAGGTTAGGGTATTCTTGATGTTTTCGACAAGATGCCTTGCAGCTGTGCAACAGAATTTTCTTATGTAGTTTTAGGAATAGGTTAAATAAGCATGTGTAGGGGGATGGTTTGGATAGGGATGCTCCTGCCTCGAGCAGGGAGCTGGACAAGATCAGTAGCTTTCAACCTTCTAACCCTGTGCACCAGATCCATCTGCAGACCAATGACCTAGCACGTAGGGCTACAGCTACATCATGTAGCCTGCAGGACTCTCCACAAATCTGGACATGCAGCAGCAAGGGACTGGCAATTAACACAGCCACTACTAACCCTGCTGCCAAATTTTTGGACCTATGGGGAGCCCTGAGGGCCAGATGACAGCTCCATGGGTCAGATCTGGCCGCAGGCTGAGCACCACTGAATGAGGTGACCTCCTCAGCAACATCACTTATCTCCTAACACTAACAGGTATGGCATAATAGTGAGGCACTTTTTCCTAAAAGTGAAGTAACTAATTTGCCAAGAAAGAAAAAAAAATGGGATTTGTTCTTTTTTGTTTTTCCTTCTTCCTCTATTCTGGTGTTGAAAACAACTTCCAGGTCTCTTTTGTCCCCTCCTCTGCAAAAAGCTTCTTTTTTTTTTCCCCCCCTTAAACACAATAACAGGTATTGAAGTCCCAAATTTCTATTTCCCCAATACTATGAATGACTAGATAAATGTAAGACTATCATGTTACTGAGGTTGGACTAAGACAAATGTGATTTGCATTAAGACTATATTTACATTAGGAGCACTGAGGAATACCAGTATGCTATAGCACCCTTAACATGGATGCACATCTCAGGCAGTCTAAGGCCAGGGCTAAGGGGGCTTAGCCCCCGACAAACATGGTGCAGCAAGTAGGGTAGGGGTTGGGGGGGAAGGAGTGTGCACAGACAGACATGAAGCCACAGCCTGAGGCAGCCCGGTGCCATGTAGAGCACTGTCCACCACAGCAGGTAAGTCTGTCATGGGGAAGGCCATGGGGGGAGGGGAGGCAGATTGAGGCCCCCACAGTAAGGAAGGGAGAGAGTGAGATAGGGGCAAGACTGGGGCAAATGGGGTGGGTTGTAGGAAGTTTGGAAGCCAGGCAGCTCATTCAGGGGTGCGGGGGGACATCTCAGCAGAGACCTGGGGGGGCATGTGCCCCCCAGATGTGTGCACAGGGTAGAGGTGGGCTGTTTGCTGCTCGCTGGGTTCTGAGCGCTGCTGCCTGAGAGCGGTGCAGTGCCATGTATCTGCCATGCACTGACTGAGCCTTGCCCCCTGCCCACCTGGCAGGGGCAGGAACATGGCATCACGCCACTCCTGGGCAGCGGCGCTCAAGAGCACAGCAGCAGCCCACCTCCACCCCGCACACAGATCCAGGGGGCATGTGCCCCCCGTGCCTCTGCTGGGATGCGTGCAGCGGCGGGAGTCCCCTCCGGGCCCCTGAACGAGCTGCCTGGGCTCCAACCCTCCCACAACCTGCCCCACTTCTTGGGCCCCATTCGACCCAGGGAATGGGGGCTCCAACCCTCCCACAACTGTGCCCCTGCCTCACTCCCTCCCTCACTGCGGTAGCCTCGATCTGCGCCTCCCACAGCCCTTCCCCATGGCAAGCATGCACTCAGGCCCCCCATATAATATTTTCTCCCTCTGCCCATGATGCACATTGACTGCCAAAGCTACTCGTTGTACCAAAATAGCAAAGCCATGGTTGGTCAAAGACTGTCTAAAACAGTATTTGCAAGCATCTTCAATAAATACTTAAATCTCAGTTACTAGATTAGTTAAATGCTTGCATCTACAATTAAGGCTGCCATACTTCCACATTTGATGAAGTAAACTTCAGTTCACAAAAGCTTGTGCTCTCTATACATCTTAGATTAGTTAGTCTATAAGGTGCTGATCTATCCTGCATACTTCTACATCCACATCTCTGGACCTCCAGATAAACAAGACTGCTAAATTTTACATCAGACATTTCAAGATGAGGGAGGTGGAGAAGGGAGGGGTGGTCTTTACAGTTTGTTCAGGTCCTCTTTATACCTAATAAAAGTAGCACTAGATGCACAAAGCCTTGTCTATAAAATTTACATTTTGCTCTGGAAGGAGACTGTTATAGTCAACTACCTGAGAAACCAAAAGAGTAACATTTATACAGCCACAATTACATGCCTCCAACCACATATTTTTTACAAATAGATACAGCATAAGCAAACCAATGTTTGGTGCCAACATCTTCATCACCCCAAACCTCTTTGCTCTACCAATGCTAGTATTTTCCCATAAAACTGAGCAGAAGTGTGCTCCAGTGTATATGGCTAGTTATACGTACAACCAAAACTGATTTCCAATAGTTTGGGATCCATAATATTAGAGATTAATTCTGCCTGGTAATCAACTGAGCTAAAAGGCTTATATTACAGTAAATGCGACACGTATAAAAGCTTACAATCAAATAAGTTAAAGGGAATGAGCACTTTTAATTAAAGTTGTTAGAAAATTAATGTAGATCAGTGATATTCATACCACTCACAGTGCAAAGAAGAATATATCGTCTTTTCTCACATGCAACACACACCTCCCCCACTTTACCCCAAAGGTAAGCTGCTGGAAATTGGAGTACACATTATATGTGAGAAATATAGTAAGAGCAGATTCCACTACTTACAGGCGAAACAAAGTAAAATCTGCAGCAATTAACAGAAGAGGGAGAGGGACCAGGAACAGCTGGCAGACAAAGACTACTATGAGAAAAAGTTAGCTTGATTAGTGGAACATCAAGACCTTTAAACAGAGGTCATTAACACGTGTGGAGTAAAGAACAACAGTCATTAAGTCAACTGACTCAGATGCAGGCACAAAAATACCATGGCTGCTGCACTGTGAAGTAGGAAGCTTCTATCCTCAGCAGAAAATCAGTTTTTTTGCTTAATAAATGTACTTCAATGTTGGGAGTGCGATTTTGGGGAGAAGGTGCATGAGGATGTAAAAAAATACAGTACTACAAGGTAAGTTTTTTCTTCTTCATTCTGTCTTTTAAAAACAAAGAGTGCATTTAAATTTTGGAGCATGTTGGTACGGTACAGTATGGTACCGTTCGGTACAGTGCGGTACGGTATTTTCCCTCCACCACAGTATTATTGAGTTTAATAAGCTAATTATGTTCTTGAGTATCTAATTCAAACTGTGGTTCACAGATGGGACCCCTGGTAGTCAGTAAAGTGCTTTCAGGTTGAGTGGCACTTGGACTTTTATTGTTTCATGCTGCTTCCAGGCTTCTCATTATAAAGAACAGCTAAGTTCACTGGGCTGCCCAGTTCATTAGGAATCACTTATTCTCCCCTTTAAATAAGTGAGTCAGTGAGATGGGGCATACTTAGGTAGTGCAAGACAACGCCATGCAGAAATACCTAAGCTACCTGTGAAATCTGAAATATTTCAAGCATACTAGCTTGATTAAAGGGTGAGTCCAGACAAGTGTGCATGTGTGGTACACAGCCCCACAGACCTATCTATGGCACCACACACATTGCACATACAGGTGATCCCTGTGCTAATTTGTGGCACAGGGGGCGGGTTTGACACTGGGAGACCCTGGTGTCAAAAAAACCCGCATCTAAAAAAAAGTGGGGCAGCATACATGGTGGCAATGTGTGCCACCCAAAACTGGAGCCTGCCACACTCTTGGGAGCTGGCCACTCTCCACGCATCTGGATTGCTGCCGCTGCAGCCCCCAAAGGCTCCCAGGTATGGCTGCTAGAGCCAGACCAGATGCTGGCCCCAGTCTCCCCTACTTCAGAGGCAACGTGCCACATGCCAGAGCACACATGCATGGGCATTCCACATGGACAAGTAGTGGCGGCACATATTGTGCTGCTGCTGTTTGTCCCTGGGGAAATGCACATCCCTGCTCATGGGCATGCAGCCAACAGGGCTAATTAGCTAAAGTGATAATTGGGGCTTAAAGGTTTCTTACAGAGGTTTAAAAAAACCCCAACACCACCACATCATTTTACCAGAATCAGCAGTGCACTAGTTTGATCCGGCTCTGCAGCATCTGTATAGATTATTCGCTTCAGCGGGGCTTTCTGGCACTTACCTATAACAAACTCAATCATCTATTAGATAAAAGCACCAAAAAAAGCCTCACTGAAGCACCCAATCTATACAGATGTTGGACGAGCCAGGTCCAACCAATGTATTGTCTCTTCTGGACATGTGTGGGGCTTGGTGCAGGAGAATGCCAAGTTTAACATAAAACACTAAGGGGTTTGGTTTTTTTTAATGTCTGTAGGCAGACAAAGTGGCTAGCCTGCTTCCAAGTCAGAGCTAGCATAGCTGAGCAAGTCCAAGTATTTCTGTATAGCTCTGCTATGATCGGCATGGTCTTCAGTGCATGAGCTAGCATGTTCAGAGGTAAATTAAGGTATAACTGTATGCAACTAACCTGTCGCACACAGACATACTCAGTGTTAACACAGCTGCAACAGATTTTGCAGGACCATGCAGAGAAAACAAGCTTCAAAATGATAAATCCTCTTTCTAGAGATGGAACACTATACTAAGGTATTTTTTGAGACTCTAAAAACCATCAGTCAGATTTGTGAAGGACTGTACACTCTTCCAAATGAATAAAACAAGGGCAGACAATATCCCAGATGAATAGGTGCAAACATCTTAAGGTTTTCCTTGCTATTTATTCTCTAAAGTAGAAATTCTCAGGAAACAAAGAATCACATGAAACTTACAGATCTGTACGTGAATCATGACAACTATCATGAAGCTCCAAATGAAGCTAGAGAAAAAAAACAAACAAACTTACAACTTGAACCATTTTGAGATATCTGGCATATCTTGGATCCTTTGCTACAGTGATGACATTTTCCTCTGCTGCTTCTGTTTTCTGTAATCCTGTCTCATGTATACTGTTCTGATGTACATTCAGAAAAATAAACCAATACGTCAATGTCACAGACTAAAAATACTTCAAAAATCAGTAAGACTTCAGACCTCATGGTAAATAACTTATTTTTGTACCAGTGTAAGATTATAGATTTCTAGTATTTCTGTGCACCAAAGATGACATACATAAATTGCTTATGTATAAGATTTTTTTTTTCACGTCAAAGGATTTTAACAAAACAACTGTAATGAATTCAAATAAAGCACTTCTGAAATCAAATAACAGCATTTCATAATCAATGACAATAAAAAAAATCAGTACATGTACTGGAATAGACACAAATGCAAGTTTACTGCACACAGGTTTTCCACAAAAGACAATGCTCCAAAAATGGATGTGTGCGTCTTAAGTGAGGAAGCCAATTTTTGAACCACGATTAAAAACACAGGGGCACTGTAAGGGCTGTCCTCCTTTTCCAGAGAAAGGGAACGTTCAGCATCAAAGTTGGTTTTAACCGTCTCACAGCCACTGCTGAATAGGTGGTAGCTTTTGGGTGAACAGACAAAAGCTGTTGCCAATTCAGCAGTGGCTGTGAAAGGGTTGAAATTGTAGCTTTTGGCTGAGCAGCAATATTCAGGATTCAGTCATGACTGGAAAAACCTTTTTCTTTTCATTCTGCCTTCCCAAAAGAAGGTGAGTGTCTATTCAGGGTATACGAGAAAATATGGTAAAATTAAAAAAGGAAAGTACCTGAGAGTTGGCTGTTTTTTTATGGGCAGCAAATACAGAGAACAAATCTCTAGACATTTAAAACATCTCAGATATTATATTTACTTGCATACCACCTATACCTTCCCCTCCAAAAATCATTCCTCCAAAATTGAGGAGCATGTAGGCAGGGAAGCACATTTTTCTTGGCTGGAATAGAAACAGGGAGGAACAGCAGCCATTAAGAACACAGAGTCTGCTTGCTTCTAAGATGGCTACTGTTTCTGTGGCCCAGCGGAGAAAAAGCTGTTAAGTCTGAGAGCACTGTAGCTCATGCCTGAAGCAGCAATTGGGGTGACTAAAGCAAATGAGCTGCAACATCTTGATGAGACTTATGGTATGGAAAACAACATTTTATTATTTATAGAAACTTATATAAGGAACTATTTATAGTAAAGAAGTAAATCTTTCTCATGGGCAACTGGTGCCTCCTGATTTGGGGGGAGCACCAGCAGCCGATCGCCAACCGGGGGGGGGCATTAACTACCAGCACAAGTACCAGTGCCAAACTGGAAGTGCTTCTCTTGGTGCCCCCAGAATCTTGGGGCAGAGGGGACAATCGGCCATTGCTAACTACTCCCCGGTCGGCAAGGGCCAATCTCAGGGGGAGCACATGCCCCGCCCCCCATACTCTCCTATACATTGCCTACAGTTTTGCTAGTGCTTTTACAAGGGTCTGGGGCCTAGTCCTATTGCTGCACTGCCACAGTAAGTAGTTCTGGCTGTCTTACAAGGGCTGTCCCCTGGGATGCTACACTTCATGGACATTGTTTCCAGGAGCACTTATTTTATGTCACAATCAGCCCAATCCATGATTCTGGAATGTTTTTGTCTACAAATAAATGCATATCTTATTTGGGGAAGGGAGGCGGTGGGGTGGGAATGCATGGGTGGTACACAAGTAAATATATTATTAGCATGGATCAGGCAGGAAGGGCACTGCAAGCAGTCCAGATCCTGGGTCAGGAACTACATGCAGCACCGCCCTGGACTAACCAGAGTGGTTTTATGGGCAGCACAGTCCCAGGCCAACTGAAGCAGTCACTGTAGGCAGCATGTCCCAGACCATTTGCATAGGACCAATCCAGTGCATGCTGCATGCATCATGTGGCTCAATTATGAGATGCAGGGGCAGCACTAGGGGCTGGAAGATGGGGCTCTGTGGGCCAGATCTGGCTTGAAGACCAGATTTTTGACATCCGTGACCTACCTAGTAGAAGTTCCTCTTCATTTTCCAAGGTAATTTTATAATATTTCAGATTTATAATTTGGTTTGGTTTCTTTCTCCCATTATACTTGCTTGCTCCAGCTAGTTCAGCCAAAGAGGAGCTCTATAGAAGAAATATACTTCCTAAAATATTTGTTTTATTTCAATACTTACTTCTGATTGAGGAGATACAGAGGTTGATTGTTGTTCTGTAGTGGCTTGTAGAACTGGACCATTTGTAACACTATTCATTTTTGCACTGGATACTTCAAATTTGACATCTTCTAGGCCAGGAATAGAAGATAACTGAATGCAGAAGACATTGCCAAATAAACAGTGAGCATGACATTTTAAATACAGGAATAACACATATTGGCTCTTACCTAGAAACTAACACTTATATCAGTCTAGCACACAGCTACAATCACTAATTTATTTTGTAGCTATGTTCCAAGTAAGTAGAACAATAGCTTCATCATTAGCTTGGGATTTCAATTTGAAAAATAGGGGAGAGAAGGTGCTCCGTTTCTCTCATGTGCTATCTACATTACAGTTTCACAGTAGGTAGGGTCGGAAGGGACCTGAGCAGATCATCAAGTCCAACCCCCTGCCATGGGCAGGAAAGAATGCTGGTGTCAAACGATCCCAGCTAGGTGATTATCTAGCCTCCTTTTGAAGACCCCCAGGGTAGGAGTGAGCACCACTTCTCTTGGAAGTTGGTTCCAGATCC
>NW_005841931.1:996607-1001076 GCF_000455745.1 Alligator sinensis | reverse complement strand
CTCAGCCTTCTCTTGTGGAGGCTGAACAGGTTCAGGTCTTGTAGCCTCTGCTCATAGGGCCTGCCTTGCTGCCCCCTGATCATACAAGTGGGCCCTCCTCTGGACCCTCTCGATGCTGTCCACATCCCTCCTGAAGTGCGGCGCCCAGAACTGGACACAGTACTCCAACTGTGGCCTGACCAGTGTCGCAAAGAGGGGAAGGATCACCTCCTTGGTCCTGCTCGTGATGCATCTGTGGATGCATGACAAGGTGTGGTTAGCCTTCCTGACCACATCCCCACATCGGTGGCCCATGTTCATTTTGGAATCAATAACAACACCAAGATCCTTTTCTGTCTCTGCACTGTCTAGAAGAGAGTTCCCCAGCCTGTAGGTATGCTGCTGGTTCTTCCTCCCTAGGTGCAGTACCTTGCACTTGTCAGTATTGAATCCCATCCTGTTCTCATCTGCCCACCCCTGTAACCTGTCTAGATCTAGTTGCAGCCTGTCCCTCTCCTCCAGCGTGCCCACTTCTCCCCACATCTTAGTGTCATCCATGAATTTGAACAAGGTGCTTTTCACCCCATCGTCCAAGTTGCTGATGAAGATGTTGAACAGTGCGGGCCCGAGGACCAAGCCCTGGGGGACCCCATTGTTCGCATCCCTCCAGGTCGAAAAAGACCCGTCCATCACCACTCTCTCCGTGCAGCCCTCCGGCCAGTTTGTGACCCATCTGACTGTGTAGGCACCAACGCCACAGTTGCCTAATTTTTTAATGAGAATGGGGTGAGAGACTGTGTCGAAGGCCTTCCTAATGTCCAGAAAGATTACGTCCACTGCGACACCTGTGTCCAAGGATTTTGTGACCTGGTCGCAGAAGGCCACCAGGTTGGTCTGACAGGACCAGCCTCTAATGAACCCATGTTGGTTGCCCCTAAGCATGATCTCCCCTGCTGGCCCCTCGCAGATGTGCTCCTGGATAATTTTCTCAAAGAGCTTCCCCAGGACCGAGGTAAGACTAACAGGCCTGTAGTTTCCTGGCTCCTCCTTCCTCCCTTTTTTGAAAATGGGGACCACACTGGCCCTTTTCCAGTCCTCTGGCACCTCACCAGAGCACCATGAGTGCTCATAAAGCTGTTCCGGGGTCCCGCAATGACCTCTGTTAATTCCCTCAGCACTCTGGTGTGGAGATCGTCAGGACCTACTGATTTGAACACGTCTAGATAACACAGATGTGAGATTTTTACACTACCACCTAGGATAGCATTAATGCAGGAAGACTTTAGTTCGAGCCAATTTGCATTCTAACAGAGCACAGAGATACCTCTCCGTAAGAGAGGTTCTTGCCCTGAAAAGCATTCCATCTTTCCACTCTTCTGTGAAATATGAAACATCATAACCTGAAGAAAATATGATTCTACATCCTGCTTACCACCAGACAACTTTGAGGTAAAAAGACTTCTCCAACTTTTCTCTGATCCTAATCTGCACAAAAGGAACTGTTTCAAACAGAAGACTTTACTATACCTTCAGCTCTCCAGTGAAATATGAATTTTCATTTTTACCTAGGAGAACTTTTACAATATTTGCAATATCCTATGCCTGACGAAGGGTGCCTGTACCCGAAAGCTTGCAAATAAATGTATATATTTGCAAATATCTAATTAATATAATAAAAGATATCACCTCTGTCGTGAGTTTTGGCTTCTTCAGTTAAACTGGTAATCTGCAACGAATGTGGCATCTGCTGTGCTGCTCCCTTTATGGAGGAAGAACCAGTAAGCAGAACAACCTACAATATGCACCAAGAGTGGCTACACATACCAGCAGTTGCACGAAATCAGATAGAGCTACTCCACATCTTTGAAATCTTCTCCACAATCTTTAGTACCACATTTTTTTTTAAATTATGGCAGTCTATAGCTATTGAAAGCACTGGACATTTATTCAGGACAACTTCAAATTCAGCCTGTAGAGGCCAATTTTTCAAGATTAGCAACTATTCAAAATACTTCTGAAAAAGGTAAAGCATAAACATGGGAACCTTCTCCACGTATTTACACTCTCTCTCAAAAGTCTGAACGAACCGTTCTAAATAATGCGCTTGTTCCTGCTTCATGGGAGTATCTACATAAATTGCTTACTGCAGAGTTGCCTAATTAGCTGCACAAAAAAGTGTCTCCTATCCCCATGTGCAGAGCCATTAACTGCACCGTAGGTTAGTACTGCCCAACACGATTACTATCCTGTGGCAGAGTTATTTACTCCGCCACAAAGCATGTGTAGATGGTGATTGGGGCTGGCTGGGGCATGAGGATGCTACACTGCAGGGCTGCCCCAGCCCAGCCCAGCCCAGCCCAGCCCAGCCCAGCCCCTGGCTTATTTACTTTTCATTCCATCCAGGAAGAGCACACACCAACTGCTGCAGCTTCCTGAGCCTGACGAAGGACTTTTGAACCCGAAAGCTTGCTTAATAACTATTCTCCAACCATTTGGGTTGGTCTAATAAAAGATATCAAATTCACCCAAGGAACCTTGTCTGCAAGCTAGCCTGGCACTGGAGCACACTTGTGCCCCACCCAACCTCTCCACAGCACGTTGAGTCAGGCCGGAGCAGCCCGTTGGGCAGGCTAACCCATCGGGTTCCTTGCCTGCCAGAGCTCAACATGCTGTGGTTCCAGGCACACATGTAAATGCTGTGCCCAGGAGCAATCAAAATGATAAAAATATTATTTCCACTATATGCTGTCTTGTCCTTTTTTCTTATAAGATAAATCTGTTGTGGCAGATCACATACAAGCAAGTTTGCTACAAGCTTTTGATTTAGCTTGATTCATAATTGGAAACTGTCACTCTGAAAACTTTTATTATGTTTGATTAATTCCATTACAGTAAAATTCTGACATTTGTAGCCTAGTACAATAAACTACTATTTACGAGGGAGATGTTAATGTACAATGCTCTAAAAGTCTAACCAAAAGAAAGTTTGTATGTATAGACAAACCTTTGCATCCAAAATATTGAGCGTTGTTTCAATCTGTTGAATACGGAGAGAGAGCGCTGACAGTTTCTAGGAGAGAGTTAGAACATGAGGAAACTGTTCTATGGTCTTAGCTCGTTGATACAATATAAGTGACACGGAAGCCCTTGTTACAAAATACAAAATAACGTAAGTGGGGTAATTACACAATTATAAATATTGTAGGCTAGTGAAGTTTATAGCAAATGTTCGTATTTAAAAATAATTTTCTTGTGCACAATGCTTTTCTAATTAATGGTAACCCTGCCAACAGACCACAGAGGGGATCTGGAGCCATAATAAGTTTCATAGTAAATGAGAAAGCCATCATAAATAAGCTTATTCATAGTACTGTGGTAATAAAGTTGGACCTACCATACCCTCAAATGTAAATGTTACTTGCTTCAAAAAGCTCTCTTTCAAAACCAAAGAGAAAATGGTGTGAAATGTATATATGTAACTGTACTTGCCAGGAGGGGCTGCAGAAAAGAAAAATCTGATAACAAATACAGGGAGGTGAATGGAAGCCATTTATGGTCAAAACCCTTTACAGCCAAAACAAACTGAAAGCATCAAATGCTCCAACTGCCCCTCAATCAAATTTCATGCAAAGATCTTTTTAAATGCAACTTATATTTTTAAAAATTAATCCATAAGAACTGTTACTTCTTTAACTAATCATTACCATATTCAGCCAGAGCATCCAAGCAAAATTGGCTAGCATGCTGGTTGGCAGTTACGTAGCATTCTGACAGCTTTCTGGCAGGTTAGCTAGATTCTGTCTGGCTCTTGAGCAGAACTTTTAACACCCAGAGAAAATGGCAGTTGTGCCAATGCTTTAGAAAAATAAGGAGGGACATGGTTCGTCTTCTTGACAACATAGCGACTTATTTGCAGATGGTTTTGTCCTTTCCAGATGAGTTAATCTCCTTTTTAAAAGGAAACCATAGGCCCCTTAAATAAGTGGTACATACCCATATAAACTATACAGAATTACAAGTCTGTCTTAATTTAACAAAAGCTAGAAATTTCAAAGTTAAGGCCAGTGTTGACCTTAACCTTGGGTTTCCTAGCTTATGTCAATTTAAGCTGTGACCTTGGCAACTAAAACAGATTCTGTATTTAATGAAAAAATAATCACTCTTGGAGGTTATAAAACAAGTATTTAGTCTCTTACGCAACTATGAATTTAGGTTTATGTAAATATGAATTTATCTTTCACGAAATGCTTACTTACACAGTTTAATATCTGTGGGTCACTCAGACTTCACAACTTTATTGTACTGGGAACCCACCCCCCAGCTTCATATATAGGTGCTTTGTAAAGCATATTAAATAGACATTTTAAACATGAAAATTTGCTCCGTGTTTTCTTAAACGCTAAGGATCAAGTTCAGGGCCACAAATAACAGAACCTTTCAGCAAAAAGATGAATCTACAAGGCATATAGAAGCTGAATTAAGCTCTCATC
>NW_005841931.1:970361-996576 GCF_000455745.1 Alligator sinensis | reverse complement strand
GAAAGAGCTTGTACAATGTAGTTCTGCGACTAATTAGAAAACTCTGGTTTCTAGGGCTGTCAATCTGGAACATTTACATGGATGCTACATTTACTATAAAAATCTGTCAGTACTGGCAGTCTTTGGTTTCATTTTTTTTGTTTAAAACTTCTTAAAACAACAGGCTCATGTGATGTGCTAGTCACCTACCAAATTTTGGGGGTGTTTTTTAACATCAAAGTCATTTACATTCAGTTTAGCTTATCCCACTTTCAAAGCTGAGGTGGAGGCTAACTTGCCTGGAAGATTTGGCATGGCATCCTTAGTCCCAGCTGGGAGAGATACTGTTATTCAGAGCAGGTTAAGCCAAACTGAAATGAGGAACACTTGAACCCCACTGAAATGGGGAATAAGAATCTTTGCACATGGAATTGATCAGAAAAGCGCCATACCTCAACAAATCCTTATATGTCCAAAGAGGAAATTACTATTGTCTCGGTAAAATTAGAGTTCACATAGGTGAAAGCATTTTCATTATTAACTTACTCAAATTAAACCTTGAGCAGGTTGTGGATCTAGTCTTTCTTTTCTACTTCACAGAAAGTTATCTAGTACAGAGACACATCAATGGAATCAGTTCTATAGGTAATATTTGCCCACCCAATACAAAATGATGCAATATGAACATACCTCTTCACAAACAGTAGAAAACCGGTTAAGAAACTGTATTGTATGAACCACAAACTGGTTCAGAAAAGCCACAGTTCTTTTCTGCTGAATAGCTGGAACCTATGTTACACAAAACAAAAACCCCCCCCAAAGTTTACACGCAGAAAACATGCATTTCCAATTCTTACCCTTGTATTCAAGACCCCATTTTGAAGTTTATATGAAAGAGGCTAAGAAAATATTTTAATCATTTGTCCTAACTATACCATGAATATAGGAACATGAAAAAAAATCAATCAATATTTTAATCTTCTAAGTGTGAGTGTAGAGACAAGGGAATACCACCTGAATAAACAAAGAGGTTTTAATCACAAAAGAGAATGTTTTAACCTAAGAGCAATGTTTTCTGAAAGTCATCATAAAACACAGTAAAATAAAAATCTAACTCTAAAAGGAAGTGGATCAGGGTCTTTCCTTTTGGGTCTTAGTACTGGGGAAATTAAGTACATTTACATAAACTAGTATCTAGTTACAATTGGGAATAGAAAGCAGTTGTTAGCCATGTTAGTTTGAACTCAGGCAGAAGGCAGGGTAGAGATGCACTTTGTTAGTTAGACACAAGGCACCTTCAGAAAATGCTCTCTCTTATTTTTCACTCATTTTTTCAATACAGAAAAATAGTAGATCAATTCTACCGTTACAAAGAACTCTGAAAGACCACAGCAGGGCAGAACTGTTTTAATACTATGGATTCCTGTTTGAAATCTCTGGGTTTATACTGTGAAGCATGCTTGCACACCTAGCAGTGCTGTGTGGCGCCTCACAGCACCCTTGAAAGGATCTCAAGGCACCCCAGGGTGCTGTGGTACCTGGTTGAAAATCACTGTTAGAAACTAACTGAATTACAGAAGTACAGTATAAGCTCATAAATCTGGATACCAAAAATCTGGAATGATCAAAAATCTGGCACTGCCCACCGCCCTCCTGGACGTGGAGGGAGAAGTCTGCAGATGGTGGCTGCTGCCGCCATTCACCACAGTGTGCCACTGCTCCAAGTGTGGCCGCTGCTCCGGGACCAGCTGCCGCTACCCTCCCCCCTGCTCCACGACCGGCTATCACGCCAGTTTAAAAAAATCCAGCATTTTCAAATTTCCAGCAAGTACTCAGCCCCAAGCACGCCGGATTTATGAGTTTATACTGTATAAGCTTGTGTGAGCAAGAGCTCATCATTTCATCAGATAGCAACTTGACTGTCAGAAGGCTAAGTGAAGGACACACGTGCAGCTGGTTGCTGCAGCTTTTATTTTAATGGGTGCCACTTCTCCACACAGCTAGAGCTCATCAACAGTCCCAAGCAGATGACGAGAGAAGCAGTACCCCTTCAAATAAAAGACAGGGCCCACAGCTGGAGTACTGCAGCGGTCCCACGCTGCTGTTTGCAGCAGCTGTATATAATCCCAGTCACTTCGCAGGGGGCTAAGAAACCTAACCTTGTGAACCATTTGGTTCTATGTATTTTGCGAATGACTAATTATTCATGCAAATGTTTACTTAGGCCCAAAATGGGAAGTTTCTGAGGCACTGAATTTCTGTTTTTCTTAGATGTACAGCATCCGGTACAATAAGGCTTTGATTTGGACCTGCAAATGCTACTGCAATATAAACAATATTGTAAAGTCTCAACCTTTGGGTAAAAATGAGAGAATGTGAACACAAAGCCGAATCAAAATACTATGATTACGTCCCAATCTCATCTAAGACTATTGCAAAAATAGTGGTGGTTCCATAAGCAGTCCAGATTTAACAAGTTGAAAAGTGTAAGACAAATATAGGAATCACCTATTCAGTTACTCCTCCCCTTTTGTAGTTTTGTTTAGCATTGTGTTACCCCCAACCCAAGCAATTTCACAAAAAAATTGGATAGCAAATATTTATATTTCTCTTGGGTTTAACACCTCCCAGGAACACCTGGGAGATGACTGGATCCCATGATCAATCTGAACTGCTCTGCATTCTGTTTCACAGTTCATAAGGAACCCTGAAATTAAATAAAAGCTACACCAACTTGAGAAATACTACTTTGTTAAACAGTAAAATTTTACATGGAAAGTATTAATAGATGAAGTATTCTGCTGCATTCTGCTTTTACAGCAGAGGACTTACTGCTGACAGCTCTTTTTGTGCCAAAACTGCTCAGAGGTAGAAAAGAAAAGGATAGAGGCATTCGGGAAAGAGAAAGCATGTTTTGCAAAAGTGATTCTTTAAAGAGAGTTTCTTAACTACCACCTTGTTCGGCCCCTTACACTTTGAACTCCAAGATCAACAGATCAGTTAATATCCTCCTCTTAACTGTAGAAGTTCACAGCTTGTGCTATCTCTATCTACCTACTTTGGCTAGTCTATAAGGTGCCTGATCTACCCTGCCTTCTCCTGGACTGCAGATCAACACTCCCCTGCTCACAGACGGCACCAGGCGCAGCAGGTGGACTCCCCAGGGCAGGGGCTACACCCGCTGATGTCACCAGGTCCCTTCCAGTCCTGAACTCCTGTGAATATCTACACTGGGAAACGAGCTCAGCTTTGAGCACCTCTTGTCACAGCTTTGATGAAGTGAGCTTCAGTCCACAAAAGCTTGTGATATACACACAGATATCTCCACATCCGTCCACCCACTTTGGTTAGTCTTTCAGGCAGGAGAGCAGAAGGCAGAGTACGCTGGCACCTCACAGGCTATCCACAACACACAGATAGCTACAGCACGAGCTTCCCATAGCCTACAAGGTGCCTGATCTACCCTGCCTCCTGCCTGCCTTCGGACTACCAAGGCCCTGCCCACAGAGGACCCCAGGCGCAGCCACATGAAATGGTCTGCACCCGAAAGTCTACATGGGGAAACATGCTCAGTTTCGAGCAGAAGAGCACCTCCCGCTGCAGCATCTGATGAAGCGGGCTTCAGCCCACGAACACTTGCGTTTCGAGCCCGCACCTTGGTGAGGTCGATGCCGGAGCCCACCAGGGGCAGCCCGTCCTCGTCCATCCCCCGGGGAAGAGGCCGGAAACAACTCCCAGCCTCTGACCTCCGCCTGCCGGAAGCAAAACCGACTCCACAGGGCCGACCCTGCTCTGCGCATGCGCGGGAGGGAGCCGCTAGGGGAATGCATCATGGGAGTGGTAGTTCCGCCCAGGCGCCCCTCCAAGCAGGCGTGGTTAAAAGCCACCTGCGTCCAGTTCCGGTGTCTCCACCTCTTAAAGGGGCTGAGATTAAGGGCAGGGCTTGTTTGTCCGACTTGATTTGCGGTATTTGGTTGTTTCAATAAAAGATGCCACCCTAACAAACCCTTGCCTCTTATTCCCCGCCCTTTTCCCCCAGCGGGTGCTTCAGTGAAGTCAGCAGGACTGAGGGGAGGGGGGCAGAGGCATATCCAGGGGGTGCGTTACAACCCCCTTTGATTCCTGCTCCACCCCAAATGTGTTGAAAGCTTGCAAATAAAGATTTAAAAAAATTTTTTTTGGTGCAACTATCTAGTTGATCTAACAAAAGATATCACCTCTGCCAGGACCTTTGATTCCTTTTGGCAGTGGCAGTAGCATGCCTAGTCAGGTAGCGCTGAGGGAGTCGATTGACTTCATGGCTCGGTATAACTTACCCTTTCAATAATAATAATAAATACATCATATACCCATCATAATCTACCCTTCTAAACTCTTCGTGCCACCAGGGTTAAGGTTGCTTTCTTCTTTTGAATGGTCTTGATGTTCCACCAGTTAAGTGATGACCCCAGCAGGCTTTCCTGCCCAAGTGCGGGGGGGCTGGATCGGGTGATCTCATGAGGTCCCTTCCAGCCCCTAACATCTCTGAATCTCTGAATCCTTTGTTCTGCACTTCTGCTGTTATCTGCTCATTGTCCGGAAGCTCCTATTTCACAGCCCTGCAGATTGTTTTTAACTCATTTGAATGAAATTATATTTGTTTTCACTTCGATCTTAAACTGAATACTGCAGCCCTGGGCCCCTAGCACATTAGTAAAGCTTCTAGTTTAATTGGCGGAAAATATGTATTGCTTTATCTGTGAAGACACAGCTCGCCCCGGTTCCAAATTCTAGATCCACCCGTGGATGGAGCTGCATCCTGAGGAGCAATGACAGGGCTTAAGGGCTCAGATAACTTGTGAACACCAGCCCCCACTGTAGTGCTGCAATGAACACCCTCATGCACTATTCCTTGAACGCCTAAATAGAGGAGTTTTAAGCTGTAGCAGAAAGGTGGCAATGTCTTTCTGTATAGTGTCAGTGTAATGGTTACTGGCACGTTCTGGCCAGTTTTGCTGTCTCCACGTTTTAAAAGGGTTGAAAATAGAAGAAGAGTTCAGGAAAGAATTGTCAGAATGCTCCGATGTCTTGGAGAACTGCCTTGGAGAAAGGGCTCAAGAAGCTTGGTCTGTTTTATCCAAAATCAGGCTAAGAGGAGACTTGATTGTAGTCATCAGGCAGGAGATGTCTGAAAGCAGACATCTCTTAAATTTAGCAAAGTTGTAACAAGATCTGGAGGATCTTCCAAGACAACTTGGAAGTGGAAATAAGGCACACATTTTTATAAGTGAAGTTTAATTAATGTTTGGAACAATTTCCATCACAAAGGTTTCAAATCAAGATGGGATGCCTTTCTAATTCAGGAGAGTCAGTCATCCAGCCTGCAGGACAGGTCTGGCCCAAAGTCCTGTTTCATCTGTCTAGAGACAGGCCAGAGTATTTGAGGACGTGGTTAGTGGGGAGCAGGGCCTACAACAGAATCGGGGGCCCTGTTGGATATGGGTGAGGGAGGGCTGTGCTGACACTGTCCCCCAGTCAGTTGGTCCACTGTCACCACCACTTGCACTGTCCTTAATTGTCACAAAGGGCCACTTGCCCCATCACCTCTGCAACTGTTGGTTGTGTTGCTGCTGCCTCCAGCCCTGCTACATCCACCACTTGTCCCATGGATCCACATTCAGCCTGTGGCACAGGTTGAGTTTGACACCCCTGCTGTAGCTTAGGGTTTCTCAACCAGTGGTCACAACTCTTGAAGAAAGTCAGATAGGCCATTAGGTCTTGGAGAAAAAAAAATGCTGCAACTTAATGTAAAGAAAATCTCACTCCTGTACTTCCTACACACTTGCCCTTGAACAAATTTATTTGAAACAACCTTGCCCAGATAAATTGTATAAATTCACTGTTCTCACTGACATACTTTTTACTTTTACTTTTATCATAAATTAAAGCGGGTCATGACTTTGCGTAAGAAATCATCAACCTGAAGAGTTTAAGAAGATCTGGTGGAACTCAGCCCGAGCTATACAGGACTTACCGGGTGGAATTTTCTGGCTTGTGTTATACAGGAGTTTAGACTAAATTATCACAATTACCTTTTCTGACCTTGGAAAACCTAGATATTCTGTGAACATTTAATGACCAATTCCTGGTACAAAGACTCAGAAAAATAAAACATTCCTTTCCTGAAATTAGAGGATGTCCATTTCCCAAGCCATTTGCAGCAAAGTCTATATAATCTGGAAAATTACAAAAATTTTACTGCTCTCATGTTCTGGACTTCCATGGCAAGAATCAATTCTATGGTAGTGGTGGTTTATTTTTCTCAGATATATTTGGCATTTCACAGATCTGTGTTTCACAAAGGCAGATTCAGTCTTTGTCTTTCATATCTTTTGACTGACAGATGTAATGATTATTTTTTCTGTGGCCCATTTGTCAATTTATATGTAAGATACTTGTGGATGGGTACAAACTGTTCAGGAAGGACAGGCAGGGGAGAAGAGGAGCAGGAGTTGCGCTGTATGTGAAAGAGCCATATGATTCTTCACAGATCCAGTATGAAACTGGAGATAGGCCTGTTGAAAGCCTCTGGGTTAGGGTCAGAGGAGAGAGCAACAAGGGTGATGTTGTGTTGGGGGTCTGCTATAGACCAACAGACCAGGAAGAAGTGGTGGATGAGGCTTTCTTCAAACAGCTAGCAGAAGTTTCCTGATCACAAGCCCTGGTTCTCATGGGGGACTTCAATCACCCTGACATCTGCTGGGAGGGCAATACAGCAGTGCACAGGCACTCTAGGAAGTTTTTGGAGAGTGTTGGGGACAACTTCCGGGTGCAAGTACTGAAGCGGCCAAGTAGGGCTGCGCTCTTCTTGACCTGCTGCTCACAAACAGGGAAGAATTGATAAGGAATGTAGTAGTGGATGGCAACTTGGGCAGCAATGACCACAAGATGATTGAGTTCAAGGTCCTGAAGAAAGGAAAGATGGAGAGCAGCAGAGTAAGGACTCTGGACTTCAGAAAAGCATCTTCAACTCGCTCAGGGAACTCATGGGCAGAATCCCCTGGGAAGCCAGTCTGAGGGGAAGAGGAGTCTAGGCTGCACTCTAAAGAAGCCTTACTGAGAGTGCAGGAACAAACCATCCCGATGTACAGGAAGACTAGCAAGTATGACAGAAGACCAGCTTGGCTTAGGAGAGAACTCTTCAGTAAACTAAATCACAAAAAGGAAGCTTCTAAGAAGTGGAGACTTGGACAAATAACTAGTGAAGAATATAAAAGCATTGCTTGGGCATGCAGAGATGAAGTCAGGAAGAGAAAAGCCAGTGGTGTACTGACGGGGGGCGGGGCATGTCCCTGGGTGCTGGCTGGGTGGGGGGCGAGGCAACTTGGCCCCGCACCGGCACTTCCGGTTTCCAGGCTTGGTGATTGACCCCTGGGGGATCCCCCTCCTCACTCGGTGTTTGGCCGTGGACTGGGGAGGGAGGGGGCACAAATGTAAGAATTGGCCCCCGGGTGCAGGAGACCCACGGTACACCACTGGCCAAAGTGCAATTGAAATTGCAGTTAGCAAGGGATATGAAGGGTGACAAGAAGGGTTTTGACAAGTATGTTGATAGCAAGAGAAGGATCAGGGAAAGTGTGGGTCCCTTACTGAATAGGGGAGGAACCTTGTGACAGAGGATGCACAAAATGCTGATATACTCAATACCTATTTTGCCTCAGTCTTCATGGGCAAAGTTAGTTCTTAGACTACTGCATTGGGCAGCACAGTTTGGGGAGGAGGGGAGCAGTCAACAGTGGCAAAAGAACAGGTTAGGGACTGTTTAGAAAAGCTGGATGTGTACAAGTCCATGGGGCTGGATGGGAGGCACACAAGGGTGCAGATCCTCAAGGAATCCATCTCGAAGCACTTGGAGGAGAAGAAGGTGATTAGGAACAGTCAGCATGGATTCACTAAGGCCGAGTCATGCCTGACCAACCTGATTGCCTTCTATGATGAGATGACTGGTTCTCTGGATGTGGGGAGACCAATGGATGTGGTATACCTCTATTTCAGCAAGACTTTTGATATGGTCACACACAACGTTCTCTCAGACAAGCTAAGGAAGTATGGGCTGGATGAAGGTGGATAGACAACTGGCTGGAGCATCAGGCTCAGAGGGTAGTAATCAGTGGCTCAATGTCTAGTTGGCTGCTGGTATCAAGTGGAGTGCCCCAGGGGTTGGCCCTGGAGCCGGTTTTGTTCAATGTCTTCATCAATGACCTGGAAGAAGGCATAGAGTGTACCTTCAGCAAGTTTGCAGATGACACCAAGCTGTGGGGAGTAGTAGATATGCTAGAGGGTAGGGCTAGAATTCAGAGTGACCTAGAGAAATTGGAGAACTGGGCCAAAAGAAACCTCATGGGGTACATCCATATGAGTGCGCACATGTGTCTTACAGTGTCTCAAAGCCCTTTGAGATGCTGTTAGAGGCACGTGTGGGAATGAGAAAAAGTTCTCCACAGTGCAGATTTGCAGCACGGGGGCAAAATTAGACACCTGGATATCCAGGAGTGAAAAAAACTGCAGCAGATAAAAGTGGGACAGGGCACGGTCGGTGCAGGGTGGCTGTGCCATGGGGCCAAGAGCATGGCTGCTGTTGCTGGTGTTGGCTACAAATGTCCAACTCGGGATCCTTAAAATTCTAGTTTATTAGGCGGATTGAAACACTGTAATGAGTTAAATCATAAATCTTGGGGCTGGTCCCCACACACACACACACATGCACACACATACACACACACAGTAGCAAGCTACAGTCAGGTATACCTATCCTACAAGCGCTGGAGTCTGCCGTCGATGGCCAGTCAAGGCTTCTTTCAGCGTGGTGTTATCATCCAGAAGGGAGTCGCCGGCTGGTCCTTCTGGCTGGACAGGTCGGGTGCTGGTCGAGTTGGAGATCAAGAGGGTGCCACTGAGGGTCACTTTTCACTGCCTTTTATCTGTCCTTGGCAGACTTTGGTGACTCCCCAGTTTTCAGATTTGCTCAATCCAGGGGTCATTGACCCTTGTGAGACTTCCCCCCGCCCCCCTCGGTGGCTACTGGATGGCATCTGTCAGCCCCAGTGGTCGTCCGCATGTACGTGCAGGTTTGGGAGTCCGTTGATGAATTTTGAATAGGGCTCTGGGAGTGGTCAATCTGGAGATATTCAGCCCAAAAGTTGGTCCCCGGCATTGATTAACTCAGGCCAGGGCTTCTAGCCCTTGATCAGTGACGGTTAGAGATTTCCCGGTTGTTACATTGTCTTCTATTGAATTCTTTTGTTGGTTGATTTGGAGTTTCCCAGGTGTTAATTGCTGTCTGCTACCATGTTACACATTCAATCACTGATTCACTCGCTCTTTCAGGGGCCAGCCTGATACAGGGAAGGACAGTTTGATTCCTGCCCTTGTTAACATTGTTACAATGTATAACTTACTTATGAAACTAAATACATTCAGTTGAAAGATGAAAGGTGAGGAGTATAAAATATAAGCTACCAATGCCATGGCACACAAATAGATAAAAATACCAAACTACAAGGGGAGATACAAAATGCACACACAAATTTTAAAACGCAATTCCTTATCTTAAAGTGAAAGAGAGAGGAAGGAAGAAAAGGTAGAAAAAGAGGCAAGAGGAAGAGGGGGCTTTCTGCTACACTGGTAAGCTGTGGGGGGTTTGGAGCCGAACGGGGGACAAGCGAGGAGGCTGCAGCTGGGCAGGGAGTGTGCGGGGGGGCGGGTTGCTGTAGCCGGGTAGGGGGTGAGGCAAGAGGCTCGGGCGGCCAACCAGAGGCTCGTTCCTCCACAGAGACACATTGGTAGCCTGCCAGAGCATCTCTGTAATTGGCCCTTTGCCCATTGCTGAAGCATGCTGCCTGCAGCAACCGGGACCTGGCCTCTGTGCCAGGTAAGTAGGGGATGGGGGGAGGTGGAGGAGCAAGGGGGACTGCTGAGGGTGCAGGGGACCGTGAAGGGGCAGCTTGGGAGGGGTGGGTCCGCCGGTTGCCCCCAAACTGAAGCACACTCGTGCCCCAGCCAGCTGGCTCACTGTCTACACATGCACTGCTGTGCACAAAAAAACTCTGCAGCAGGGTAGTACTTATACATGCAAGAACTACCCTGCTGCAGAGTTTATTAATTTCCTGCACCCTAATAGGGGCAACATGTGTAGATGCTGAGGTGTCTACTATGGAGCTAATTAGCTCTGCAGTAAATATCTCATGTAGATGCGCTCACTGAGACACACAGAGATGTCATCCACCAAGTGAACTTTGCACCGTGATAAACTAAAGAGCTGTGTCCTTCATATTTTCTCCCTTAAATTTTACTATGTTCTGTTATTTTAGCAGGACTTTTAATATTGTTGTTGCTAACTGTGGGCTAGAAATTCTGGAGGGACATTCTATTATCAGCCCAGTTCTTACAAACAGGAAATATCTATTAAATGAGGTTTAAAACAGGTCCAGTGGGAGCTCTCTGAGGAGTCATGTCCTCCTTTTAAGCATGAAAAAAATAACCTTCGGCCTCCCCTAATTTTAATTAATACTGTGCTTTACCCATCCCAATATACTTGTCCAATATAATATTAGATCCTCAATCTATTCATCCAACTCCTTAATTATTTTAACATTTAGCCTGTCTTGTCCTTGAAACTTGTATACTATATATTTTGTTTAATAATTGTCTGGCATGTCTATTTCATTTTAGCTCCCCGCTTTCCTCTCTTGGTTTCTGAATCTGGTTCCCAAGATGTCAGCCTCCATTTACTAATTACTCTGTGGTCACTGTTTCCCACCTTTTTAAGCACTTCTAGGT
Organism: Alligator sinensis; assembly: GCF_000455745.1. Lineage (NCBI taxonomy): Eukaryota > Metazoa > Chordata > Crocodylia > Alligatoridae > Alligator > Alligator sinensis. The sequence goes on along the minus strand of NW_005841931.1, from coordinate 985,779 downwards.
GTTAATGAACAGAGACAAAGAAATATAAGCAAAGAAATAATTGGTTCCAGATAAGTTTGGAAAATATGTGGAGAATCAATTATAGGGAAAAAGAAGGATGAAGGAACTGAAGGGGAGAGAATTCTCAAACCATCAGCAACAAGAAAAGAATGGAAGACCAGAAAAAAGGCAAGTGTGTAATGAAAAAGTAGGCTAGGAAAACAGATATTCTAATATTATAAAAGCCTTAGTCTGTCTGTCTGTCCATAATGCTTTATTTGTACTCTGATTGGCTGACAAACAGCCAATCAGTGTGCGAATATAGCGTTCGGACAGGAGGTGGCAGTGTGCCACCATGATGGCGGGGACACAGGGGATGGAGTGGTGTGGGGGACGAGGCCAGCACAGCTCACCCCCCACGCCTGCCCTGCTCCCTGGAGGCAGCAGCAACAGAGCAGATGGAACAGAGGAGTCAAGGCCCCCCCTTCTTCCTTTGAGGTGGCAGCGGTGGCACAGGAAGGGAGCCACAGGGGGGGTGGGGTGAGGCCACCAGTGCTGCCCTCGGCCTGCCCCCTCCTCACATCTGTCATCGCCACCTGCAGAGCTGACGCAGGCGGACGCAGCAGCAGCGGGGTGAGGTACGGGCCCGATATGAGGTGGGGGAGGAACAGGCATGCCGTAGTGGCGGTGGGGGGAAAAGTGGGCCTGGGCCTGATGCGGTGGGGGAGGAGCAGGCCTGACTCAGCAGTGTGGGGGGAAAGCAGCGGGCCTGGCCCGATGCAGCACATCTCCTCCTTCCCCACATTGGCCTGGGCCCGCTACTCCCTGGTTCTGCGGCGGGCCAGCTTCTCCCAGCCTTGGACCTGGTTTCTCCCACATCCCCTGCATTGGGGATGGGCCTGCTCCTTCCCTCTCCCAGCGGGAAAGGGGGAGAGGGCATGGGGTTCTGTCCCCGCCCACTCCCACCTGCCATTCTTGACAGGCATTTGATGGTATAAATATAAATGAGAGTTTTCCAGTATAAATATAAAATAAGAGTTTTCCAGTCTTCTTAAAATATTTGTAGAAGACCAGAACCCCTCTTGCTCCATTTGAACCACTGCACACATTTTTGCATATTTTTCAGGTTTTTTTTGGAGGCTTCCTTCTATTTCTACTTTGTTTCAACCCAGGAGGAATTGGAAGAGGATCTCAGGTGAATATCTATTGTGGCAGAATTTTGTGCTGGGATCTTGTAGAGGTGACAGCGTGGTCTGGAGCCAGGGCAGAGCTGCCTGTACGTGTCTGCCTGGGGTGTGTGGGCAGCAGATCGTAGTCCTGCCCTAGCTCCAGACCATGCTGTCACTGCTGCAAGATCCCAGCCCCGGAGCAGCACCCCACCCAGCCATGTGCCCTGCCAGTGTTGCTGGGGCTGGTCTCCATGGAAACCCTGGCCTCACACTGTCACGGCCCTGCTGTTGCTGGGGTCTCCATGGAAACCGGCCACAGCAATGCAGTCAGAGGCTGCTGGGAAATGGAGTCCAGCTGCCAGCTGGATCTGCCATTTTGTCTACCCCTGTTATAGATTGACATACAGGCACCAGAGCTTGGCTTTGGTTTTACATTGGAATATTTTAATTCTTCATTTTCTGTGAGGAAATCAATAGAAACTTCTCTGTGTCTACTGGGAAATGCATAGCTATTGTCCATTAATTTAAGGCAATTGGTAGTGTTGCCAGTAAATGAAGCTATCTGACAGTTTTGTATTACACTATAAGCCTCCGTTTTCAGTTGCTTATAACTTTTTTCAAGCTTCAGCCGTTTGGAGTGGGATTTTCCATTGTGTTCAACTGAGGCGGAATCTTCCTGGGAAAATATGAGATAAAACAACTTAAGTGTTTGTGAGAATAATGTTAGGGAAAATACATGGATTACTACGATTAAAAAAAAAATCTTAAAACCACATCATTCAGAAGTTATGGGACCTCTGTGCTGTGGACCAGGGAGCTGAAATTTTGCAAGTGAGGGTTGTTCTGGTGTCGGGGTGCACAGTATTTGCCTCAATTAAAAGTTTCCTAACTTTGGCCAAGTTATAAGTCTCTTGACAATCTCAGTCTAAACATGGTCAGTAGAAACTCCTTAAGAGTTTAGTAGAAAAACTATTTGAAGATTTTTTCCTGAGTTGTGTGGACAGGAGAGTGGGGTTGGGATTTAGATGGCAGTAAGGGAAAGGCAGAGACATAGAAGGATCTAGGACCAGAACTAGAACTGCCCTCTCCATATCTGGCACTGCCTATTCTGTGTCTACATTCTGCTGCTGTCAGTAAAAAGCTGTGAAATTCACTAGCAAAGTGTGCACCTTACATCTGATCTAACGAGCGGTCCTCTGTAGCCACCAGCTGCTAAAACTTAATTAGTAGAGATCGGTGCTGTTTTCACATTTGGAATTTCTGTTTTAATTGTTTAAAATAGGAAACTGCATTTAAAAAACTCAGTCAAAAGAATGTTAAAGGTCATAAAATCAGGAATTCGGAACTTGGAAATACTTGAATTTAGGAAACCCGTGCAATCATGATTTGTGTATTATGACAGTCTTAAAGTACATGTTCACAATTTTAGACAGGATTTTTGCCTCCCAGAGTGATCAGGCTGGGCCTGCTCTGGGGATGAGTCAGGCCTGGGCAGCAAAGGGCACTATTGCCTACAGGAGTCTTGCTTAATTTCTTGCAGGAGTTGGAAGGTTTGAAGATTGCAAAAAGAGAATCTTTTCAGTCTCATGATTAAAGCCCTGAAGAACTGGATTCTACCTTTGCATCTGCCAGAGTTCCTGTGTGATACTGGACAAATCTCTTGAACCAGCATTTTCTCAGGTGGTCACTAATTGTGTGTTCCTTATTTCTTAGAAACCAGAGGGCTGCTCTAGCACCTTCCCTTCCTTTGTACAGTGTTGAGCTGAGGGGGGGGGGGGGGGGGGGGTGTGACCAGGCCCTGGCAGGACCTCTCATTAGGGAGGCCTGACTGCACTGTCCCAGGCTTTTCCCCGCTGGCTGCTCAAGGGGTGGGAGTGTTGTCAGACCCCAGCCCCCTGCTAGCACTCTGAGGCAAGGGTGTGTGTGCAGTGCATGCCTCTGTTGATGATATGGAGTTTTTCAATCTCCCTCCCTGCTTCTTTATACTGGTTGAAGCAAACTGACAGGCAAGAAAGCCAGCAGAGGGCTGATAAGTGTTTATCACCCCATCAGCAAACCAATAGTCTCTCTCCATTAGTTCAAATTCTTCTTAAACAGCTTACCAGCTGACCTGTTAATTAGCTCCAAAAAGTCCTAAGTGGTCACTGTTCTGTCTGCGTGTCCCAGTCAAATTTGAGAGAGACACACATAGACTCTTCTTAGCATTAGCTAGCATACCACATGCCTACAGTCCATGGGGCTGGGATCCGTGCTGTGGGAGATAGGAGGGAGCAGGGATTCCTGCTTAAGCAGTGAGCGGGTATGGGGAGGGCAGTGGGAAGCCAGGCAGACCCTGCTGTGCTTGCAGTCTCTGCCGGAGCTGCAGCCAGGGAGCAGAGGGGAAGGGCCAGCCCTGCTGTAGAACAGAAAGTCCCGCCCAGCCCAGAGAGCATGCCAGGATGCTGAAGGAGTCTGGTTTATCTTAAACCATCAAGGGGTCTGGGACAGACATTGCATAAACCGGTTTGACCTAAATCAGTTAAGTCTGGTATTACATTCAGCCAGGTTTATCTCAAACTGGTTTCAGCCATTTTCAAACTGGTTTATGTGCACTGAACATCTGTTCTGTTACAGGTTTAAACCAGTTTCTGATCACTTAACCCAGTTTATGTGTAATGTCTGTTCCTAGCCTATATGACAGTGTAGCGTGTGCTGTTTTATCTTGTGTTTAGAAAGAAATAGCCGATTCCTTTGTGCTTGTTTGTTTATGTTACGGAAAAGGATATTGATATTATGATTTCTAAGACCTTACAATTCTAAACTTATTGAGGTTGCCACTGGTTTATTCCTCTTAAGATAACGGTTCCTTAAAAAATTTAAAGAATGTTTTATAGGCTGTTGTTTTTCACAGCAGTATGTTGGCAAAGTTAGTGGAGCTGTTTGAAAAGATTGATTATTCCTGGCCTTCCACTAAGCAAAAAGGGCAACATTAGCCTAAGCAAGTTTTTGAAGTACTAGCACCTTACAGTTTCATATTTTAAAATATTACAGCTTTACAGAATATTTCAAATAAGAGGATTTCTCTTTAAAATTAGCTTAATCCTCACCTAGAGGTTCCTGCAATACTTGGTGGCCTTACTTTAGCTTAGAAGTAAGCATTGTCAGAAGCAAATTCAGAGCTAGACAGATTAGGCAGAGGACAAGATTTCTTTTATAAACAGGGAAACAGATAAGGTAAATATGAAGAGTGGTTTGAAAAGGTTTTCAAAATGAACATGTGCTATATGAATAAAATCTACTAGGAGACTGTTTTATCTGGAAAAAAAATGGAGGCCAATAGAAGCAGGTTGAGCAGATAAAATATTTAAGCATTTGTAAGACCAAAGCCCTAGCATGCTGACTAAAGCTAACTAAAATAATCAGAAGTCAGAAATGTAAGGTTAAGTGTTAAATTGTGCTTTCTTCTGTGTATTCATTAAAATGTTGTCTTTATCTCATTTTAAGTAGTTAGTAAAATCTTTAGAGTCATAAAATACACACATCTAAACTAAATAGAAAATAATATATATTTTAATGTCTTCCACAAAATTACATTCAATAACAAAATATAATCTTCAGTCTAATTTAACTGATACATTTCAATAAGATTTACAAAACAAGCTCAATGTTAAGGAAACCGGATCAGTAGCTTGTGTTACAAATCTTTTAAAATTAAAAAGATTACAACGTGACAGAATCACAACTTGTCTTCTTTGATTCAACCCCTTCCCTTCAGAAACTCCAAGGACTTGTTTATGTAGGAAAATTTATGTATAACATTCTTGCCCATTTTAATTACCTTACTACCTGAATGAAGACTGGCTCTCTTTTAACAAGAATGTCCATTATCTAAAGGTTTCCAGGCAATGCTGAAGAGACTAATACTGGTTCAGTTTCCAGCATTCCAAGATATTTTGGGTGTTGGTCAAACCTTATCTGAACGCCTTTGGTTTGTAAAACAGGACAGAAAATCTTGTAAGAACTGGCTTTCTTGTCAGATTTCTGGTACTTTCTCATTTTGATTAAACCAAAATAACTGCTCAGAAATTTGTATCACAGCACTTTTGTTCCCAGCTGGAACCAGGAAGCGCAGAGAGGTATGAAAGGAAAATATACAAACAATGGAGTAGGGGGAAATTATCCAAACTTTCAAAAGCTTTTAAAAGGTGTTTTTATTTTATCTGAACTGAGATTTTTTTCCTGAATTTTATTTTATCCATTCCTAGGTCAAACTGAAAATATTATTTCCTTTTTAATAAGTAAAGAATGAATTAACTCTAGTGGGAGGATTTATACACGATTATGGGATAACAACTATGTATACAGACTAAATGTTTTGCTTGTTTTTTTTTACCTTCACTCTTATTGGATGATAAGCTTGTATAGAAATCTACACATCAAATTTAAGTGAATAACATTGCATAGGATGTAACTGAAGGCAGACTATGGTCAGTCACACACACACACATACACATAGGAATTATTTTGCACTGCAATGAAGTTCAGCTTAGTTTCAGGGTGGCTGTTTTTCAAAAATGATTTTTAAGTTGAACTTTAGTGTTGGCAAGAAGCTAACTTTAGGTGGACTTAAGCCAACAAGAAACACTAAAGCAGTATCTTCAGAAAGGGGATCAAAGCTTTGTCTTTACCATCAGTAAAAATAAAAATACCATCGGCAGGTCTTGTGATTAACATACCATAAAGAGAAGTGGCAACTGCATGTATTGACAATAGCACTGGAAACTAATTTGACAGATTTTTATATTGCACAAAAATTGAGCTTCTAGCCAAAAGCAGAATGAAACTGTTTGCACAAGCTGAAGAAACTGGCAAAGACAACTGTAATTTACAATTGTTCATATGTATTTTATAAGCTTATATAAATGTTACAGTTCCCAAGGTACGGTACTCTGTTAACGATCAGCATAGAAGTCAAATATCTGTACAACCAAGAAGTAAGCTAAACAGAAATAAAGAGCTGATCCAAGGACATTTCCAGCCATGGTTTCACCTGATCCTCCATAGAGGCAACCATTGTTTTTATTAAGGTGGTCCAATGAACAGCTGAGAAGGTCAGAAATAAACAGTTTGATTTCCAATGAAGTCCTCTAAGTCTACGCTTACGAAGGAAACTGGCAAAAATACATGTAAGAAATGGATGGTTATACCCCTCAATGAGTATTTTTCATAGATTGAAGCAAATGAAAAAAACAACAAAAACCAAAACTGATATCCCATATCACAATGACTTAGCTATGTGATAATGTGTACCAGGTTAGCAAATAAAAAGATTTGTGGGATATCAGCCCTTCACAGTTAAATAGGTTTACAAAAGCAAACTTTCATCTGTCACCTTTCTTTCCTCTTAACTTAAAGACATGTAGATATAAATGTTAGCTCATTTGGAATCATTTGAAAATGCCTGTTATATATTGACATTTGACAGATTAGACTAAGAAAACATCAAAAGCTCCTCCCATCTCCTTGTATCTTGGATGCAGACAGTTTGTTCAAGACTTCTTTGAACCAGCTGATGAATTGATGCTTTTTATTACTGCAAGTTTATTGAAATACTCTAGTATTTTAATCTGACTTATGTCCATGCAAATGCAAATTAAATTAGTAAGTGTGTAACAGTCTGAAGTTTGATTAAGAAACACAAATGATTTTGTTCTGCAAAGCAGCTCACAAGAAATATACTGAACACATACTGGCTACTCATTTTAGATTATTTTCTAAGTATGTATTTCATAGAGAGAAAAAAAATGTACTAAAAGCCTTGAACTGGGCAATACCCTTCCAGATTCTGGGATAATCCAGAAAAAACAAGGGAAAATTGAGGGGGGAAAATTCTGGCTTCCAATTTATATAGGTAAATTTACAAAGTACGATATAATTTCTTTCCCAGCAGTATAGAATCTGAGCAGCCTTTTGAGCAACCCAAGACTTCAGACTGTACCAACAATCAAAGCAAATTGGACTGTGTGCGTGGACTGGTGTTAGATATTGCCACCCAGAACTACGGGGGTGATATAAATGTTCTTGTAATATACAAGTAAAATAATAAAAATAGGATTCGTCGTGGCATTGTTTCAAGGACAGCACTTTTATAGTGCCCATTGCTATAGGAATAATTAGGATGCATAGGTAAGTAATCTGGATATGCTGCAGAACATGTTCTCATCCATCAGCCCACCCCATCCCCATACAACTCTTTAACTAGATGACTGAGGGCAGAGAGAACCTGTGCCATTGTGGTCTGCAGTAGTCAGGAGCGAAGCAAATGCTGCATCTTGAAATGTGCTCTAATTTGCCTATTCTGCAGCTTAAGTATGTGCCACTGAATTCACAGTTGGATAGCCTTTCAGTTCTCTTCCACAGTGCCCAGGACTTGTATGTACTAGCCCTTCTACTTGCTAACCTCCCACTATCCTCCAATACACTGGAAGCTACAAAGATGCAACTGGACACCTGAGCACCCTGGGCAGCAGTGCCACATGGGACAGTTCAGCTGCTGCTATTTTTACACCCCTCCCTTCTAAGTCCCCAGTCACCCCTGCTTTGTTATGCTATTAAGAAGCTAATTTATGACTTACATCCATCTGGTCACTGTTGTCCAGGACCTATTCCATTGTTGGTACAATTTAGTCCAGCTGACCTAAACAGAAGGTGCTCCCTCCCCACTGCTGTTAGGAGGAGCATGTAGAGGTTCTGGTTAACCTTTGCTATGAGGACTGCAGGGCCTCTGATTTTGGAATAAGCACGAGAAAAATGCATTTATGTGGAAAACAGTTCAAAGAGCCTGATAGAGATGGGGATGAGGCAGCCTGCCTTTCAACACAAATTAAGTGACTCGAATCCATTCACTGTCAATCAAATGGGAAGGACAAGTTTGGCAATTCTTTGTCTACCTGCTCCCACTCTGAAGACTTTTATTGGGTGTTTGTTATTTTTGCCCAAGACAGAACCCAAACTCCTGTGTAACCGTATCATGAACAAGGAGGCATGCTTTGCAAAGCAGAGGCCAAGGGGACGGAGGAAGCATCAGAGAGCCTGGTATTCAGGAACAGAATACAGTGCAGCAAGCCTAATTCAGGTCCCCTGGGTGGATGGGCTAGGTGACAGTCTGGGGATATATTCTTTTGATTGGTGTAGGGTGGGCTATGGACAACCAGTAGAGGAAGAAGGACCCAGAGCTTGGCAGTAAGCATTTACCATCTCTAGTATTACCATATTTACCCAACTTCAAATTTAAGATGACCCCCACCCCATAATTAGATTCTATATATGGAAAATTTTAAATTTCTTTATAGTTTTCTATGAATAGAACCTAATTATAGGAGAGATCTTACATTCGTGTCACCCTTCCCCCCACTGCAATGGGGAAAGTGACAGCAAGGAGGCAAGCAGTGGCAGGGGGCAGGTGGCCTGACCCCTGCCCCTTACTGCTTGCCCTCCACCACTTTCACCTACCGCTGCCTGCCCCCATGTGCTTGTATGTGCTGGCTGATTAGTCTCAATCAGGGCTCTGTCTGTCTCAGGGCACGCCCCCACCTGACCACAGAGTAGCAGTTGCAGCAGTGGCAGCTCCAGCCCTTACCCCAGGTGGAGGAGGGGTGAGGGGGAAAGGAGGAAGGGGGTAAGCAGAGGCTACAGATCTGAGTTGGGGTCAGAGCCAGAGTCAGAGCATTTGCCTGTTTCTCCCCACCCTGTACTAAAATCCAAGAACAGGGGCTTTTTCCTCTTTGTTGAATGGAGATAAAAAAAACGACAAACCCTATCTTGGATTTGAGTAAGTATGGTACAGGGGAAATACTGCATAATGGAGGACTTCTTGGGTTATGAGCAACACGGTTATTGTCCTGGAGGATATTACATGCAGGGGATTGAATTTAGTTTTTGCTGAGATTAAAAGCCATGACACTTCTCAGCCCTTCCACCTCCACATCAGAGATGGTTGCTAAGGACTAACAAAAATTTAACCAAGCAACTAGCAATCCATGTTTGCTAAGGACACAGCTTATTGTTAGAGGACAGAGTCCAGATTATAGACCTGGCAAGCATGAGTGCATATATCAGCAAAGACCAGTCTTTGTAACCATCACCACCAATGCACTAGTTTAGACTTTTAGGGCACTTACACACACATGGAGAGCCTGCTCTGACACACTAGAAATCCAGTATGTCAGAGTATGTAAATTGATGCACTCTGGCAGCCTTGCGTGTCATGTTCATCAGCAGCGCAGCATTCTTCTGCCTTGAGAAAATGGCAGCAGTGCGCTTTGAGCTAAAACCCATTCGATGGGCTTTAGTTCAAAGCACACCTCCACCATTTGCTGAGCGTGGAGGCGCACTGTGCCGCTGATACACGTGGCATGCGGGCGCTTTTAATTATAAATCCTAGTGGCTGTAGTAGGTCCAAAAGCTATCCAGTTTCCTTGCTCCCATCATCCACAGGCTCAATGACAAGAAATGCACATTTGGAACAGATTTCTGATTTGTTGCCATGTCAGAAACAGAGAAACTTGCTAGAGTTGCAAACATGCTGTTTCTCAAGGCAAAAAAAAATGCTGTGTGCCAGATGTCCCTCTACACATGCACCACTAGTAAAAGCATTCCATCTGCTGATGTGTGTCCATCCACATTAGAAGGAATCTATTTTTTGCTTGGGATTGACAGGTCTGATTCTGTTCCTGAAACTACAAAAAGCCTGAAGACTTCATTAGAGGATAGTCAGTTAACCTTCGGCAGAAGCAAGTCTACCAAGCTATTCTTGGGGGTAAGGAAAGTTAAAGAGTTGTGTAAGTGACAGTTCCCAATCTAAGTTAGAAACATAATAGTTAAGTTTTTGTAGCTGTTTTCTTTTTATGGCAATGAGTCAACGAAGAAATAATCAGAATTTTACTGCATTACAAAATGGTGATGACACACGGACATATGACTTCCCTGTTTAAAAGAGGGCAATTTAAACTTAATTGAAAGCACATGTGAAAATTCATACAGTTTAAAATGACTGACTGGTCTGCAGCTATATCAATAGAATTTGTAAGAAAGGCTCTTCTTTTACTGATAAATATAAAAAATGAAACAATTCTTGAAACAGTGCATTGTAAGCTATAGTGTTTTAAAATTTGCTCATAATAGCTTGTTACATGAGAAAACTGCGTACTGTAAAACTCATTCTTGTTTGCCCAACCATTGACATCAAGTAGAAGAGAGGTTATGATTCTTTTTTTTTTTTAAAGCTACAACCCATAAGACCAGAAAAGCCCTAAGGATGTCCATTGCATTAGTTGCTATTGAAATGAGAAAACAGCTGAGACAAGTATTCAAGGCTCAGCAACTATCAATACAATGTAGGAAGTATGCTGTACATAGAATGTAGATACCCAAATACAATGAAGACAGATGTGGTATAAGAATATGAATGGAGCAGGACTTAATAAAGGAAAAGATATATATAAAGCAGAATTAAAGAGACAAAAAAAACCCCAAAGCCCCCAAACAGCTCTCTACATTTTGGATGCCTTTGAATAGGGGAGAATCACACGATGATCACTCAAAATAAAAAACTGCTAAACCTTTCTGAACAAGATTAACAAAACTCCAGTTCTTACAGAAAATGACACCGTCTGATTTGGAGAAAAACAAATTTCAGACAGTGGTGGGAATAATAAATTATTTTTTGACAAATTTCATGGTCATGTTTCTTGTAAATTCTGGTGGGAGATTAAAACATTAACCTCTCAAGAAAGAAATAAAGATTGGGAAGGAATAATGAATTTTTAAAAGATGCCTTTTAGCTAGCTTTTTGCTGTCTTGATACTGGCATGGTTGTGTACCAGTTTGCCTGGTACATAATTGTGTACCAGGCAAACTTAAGGTTGCTCTAAATTATGGTCCTGACTATAACTTCAGCAATCACCAACTGCCATAATGGTCAGAGAAGAAAATAACCCTCTCTGAGCTGCGGTTAAGTCCCCTTATCTTTGTCAACACCCTATATGTTGCTAGTAAGGATGAACAATAACACAGGAGCTGCTATAGCAAATTTACCTACCTTATTGTGGAGTGAACCACTCAATGTCTGAAAGCTTGAAAGCCAGTTTGCACTACTGGAGCTATCTAAGGGGACAGAAAGCCTGTCTCTACTGCTCAACTTCCCCCTCTGGCTTTTTCTTCATTTCTGGACACTGGGTTAGAGCAGTGGTTCTCAACCTATTTGCCACAGTGGGCCACACTTGCAGCTCTCAATGTGTTGTGTGGGCTGCACCCACACAACTTACTTCCTGAGTATCCATTTAAAAATGTTGTTTTGTATCTGTTATCTGACAGTAATGCAGTACAAATCAATATTCTGTAATACCTCTCATTTCTACACTGTCAAATGTCTTTGTGGCCCGTAGGTTGAGAACCACTGGGTTAGAGGGTCAAGAAAAGCATACTTCTAGAAAGCAGACACGTCATGCCCCTCCCCTTCTTGTAGGCTGGGTAAAGACAACTGTATATCAAAAGGATATTTCTCAGGCTATTTGTTATACTTCATGTGAAGTTCATGACAACATAAAAAGATTAGTTTAAAATAATTTAAAATCCAAATCAGATGGGTCTACTAGTTACTAATATAGAGTCAAATGCTAAAAAATTATTTCCTTCTCCACCCCCTTAATATTGTGAAAATAAGTCAATTTTCCTGATTTCTCATAGGTAGTAGCTTCCAGATATGGCAAAAGTTAAACATGATTACTCAGATTATTAATATAATAAACCAGTTCAGTATTATCAGTAACAGGTACATTCAGCAAATGTGCTCACTATAGCAAACTGATAGCTTAAGAATAACATTTTCTGACAGTAGATAAAAAACAAACATTCTCCTTTTTAGTAAGGCGATGTCCATGGAAGCTTGCTGTTACCAGTGGACAGAAGCGGTTGGTTGGTTGCAGAGGCTGCATTGACAGCATCAGAAACATCTGCTAATACAGCTCAGATCTTCATAAGGCATAGATTAATCTAGCAATAAGCCCCATATTTAGACAAAACTGTCACTTGAACATGGTCTCATGGAGACTGTATAAAAAACCTCTTACATCTCAACAAATGTATTGTGAAAAATACACACATTTGATTTCAAAGGAAAAAACATACCAATACTGAAGACATGGGGCCAATTCTATACCACCCATCAGGTGCATGAGTGAATTTAGGTGCCTAAGTGTGTTTATGTTACATTCTCCTTCAGTCTCCAAAAAACAGTTAATGCAAAAGGTGGGTTGGTCTTCCTCCTCGTTGCTATTTTGTGACTCAAGCTTAAGAGTATGACTGTGGGCATGTCTACATGTTCATTAATGCGCTTTAGATACTGTGCATTTAGTTTAGTACTTCCTTAATAAAATATTAACTAAATACGCAGTACCTAGAATTAATGCACAGTAGCACTGGCACATGGTTTAGCAATGCTTACTGCGCATTAGTCTAATAACCTTGCGCAGTACACTATTAGTACGTTTTTTGCTGTAACGCACTACTATGCAGTGTTATTAGGCTAATGCCTAGTAAGAATCTCATTTAGACGCGCCCACTGTGTTACAAATGTTAGCTGCATTAACAGATTTTTCGGGGTAGAACAAAATTGTACCACAGCATCTAAGTCCACTAAGACATCCAATAGGTAGAAGAGAATCTGGTCCCTGAGCTATGCTTTACAAAAACTTGTTATATGTAATCTATACAAAAGCAAAGGGATTTAAATTGTTTTGTCTGCATATTTTGGTTACTTTGTTTTTACAGTTTCTCAACAAATATACGTGAGTGACTAGATTTCTTTGTATTTTACTACAGAAAGACAGTATTTGGAAAGTTTAACAATCACAATAGATTTTTATTTACATTTCTGTTATCCAAAAGAAAATCTTATGATCTCCTCCAACTGCGCATAATGGAAGAGTTCTGTGCCAGGTCAGACCAGATCCTACAGCTGCTGAGCCAATGAGAATGGGCTAAAAAAAAAGAGAAAGCATATCATACACATTTTTTATTCCAGACTGTATGTGTGACTGTAAGTTCAACAGATGTACAAAAATCTGAAATTCTAATTAAACCACCCAAACCAAATACCATATTTATTCGAATACAAGATGAGTTCCCCGCAATCAACATGGGGAAAAAAGGTCTTCATCTTACATTCCCAAACAAGAAAACTTTATTAAATACATTATCATTAAACTGCTGCCAAAAGCAGCATGTTCTCAGTGATGGAAACCGAGTCTGAAGTTGATTAAATGCAGCCAACACTGTGCATGTTTATAAAACACATGACCCACATAAGGCAGACGTACTGACAGGAAAATTTTTTTTTGGTGTGGACCTTAAAAAATGGGTGGGTGTTCCCTCCAGAGGGAACTGGCACTGTGCCTGGAGATACTGCAATACTAGGCTGGCACTCAGAAGGCCAGAGCCAGCCCTGATACCCTGCATATGGTATAAAAAATGCTTGCATTTGTTCTTAGCCACAAGGGCCGAGATGCTGATAGTGTAACCTATCACAAGGATAGGTTAGTGCAGCCCACCTGAATAAGATACGGTAGTGCCCATTGCACTTGGCCTCTTTCAGAGCTGATTCTTTTACAAGTCATGGTGAGCCACTACACATTGAATACATTTCAACTTCCTCTTTATGCGCACAGCTGAGCTGAGCCTTTCTTCCCATTTCCAATGAGCCTTTTTTTTTTAACCAGCCTTAAATGTCTGACAAATACCATCAAATGGAGCCCCAAGCAGCTTACCCAGAATCCCTTTGTCACTCCCTCTCTCAGCCTGTCACGTATGATTAGTGTGGCTCCACCCTCTATGAAATGGAGTTGGAACAGGCTGCCTCATGCCTCATCTGCATCTAAATTTTTGGAGCATCCCAGGACCCGTGACAAGAACACCTGGTTCCAGTCATGAGCAGGGGCTAATTAGCACATGGATCCTTTGTAGGGGGTATCTGGAGTACATATACATGCTGAGCAGTGCTGAGCTGTGGGGTCATCATGGCTTGAAATGCTGCTGTCTTTGGTAGGGCCCAGGCCAATGACCTACATGGTAAATCGTGAACCTTTTGGCTTTGGACTGATGTTATGCACAGTTTATACTATATACCAGTATATATAGAAATGCTGCTTATGTTTATGGAGTACCTGTCCTAAAAGTTGCAGCAGTTTCAAAAGAGGTAAACTGCATCAATTCTGGATGAACTAAAGTCTATGGGTACCTGTAGTAATCGCCCTATATGCAAGTTACTACAGGCAGTCCTCGACTTACAACCTTTTGAGTTACAATAAATGGCACTTATGACCTTTATAAATATACACCCTGTTTTGAGGTTCCAACATGGATTTTGAATTTATGACGCTTGACACAGCTGCCTCCAGCTGGTAAGACCCTTGTGGTGGGGGGGAGGGAAGGGGCGTGGGGGGCCAGATCAACACCCCCAAAGTGAGGAAGGGATTGGGGCTGGGGCAAAAGCTGCCCACCCAGGGAGTGGGGGCACAGAGAGGGGGTTGGAGAGGGGGTGGGGCAGCTCCCACCAGTGTACGCTGCCAGTCTGGCAGCGGCTTGTCTGGCGGCTCTGGTTGCTGCTCCAGCTGCTGCTCTGGGAGGGCATGGGGGGGGGGGGCATGCCCCCGGATCTGTTTGGGGCAGACAGGACCAGAGCTGCGCTGGGCTGTAATCCACGTGGGCAGCAAAAGGCGCTGGGAGTGGGGGCTATGCCCTCCTGCCTCTCGCCCAACTGGGGCGGGGTGGAGCCGCTGCGCTGCCTCCAGACAAGCGGTGCACAGTGGCAAGAGCCGCCTTGGCCTCCCCTTGCCTCCTGGATGAGCAACGGCTTTGTCCCATGCCCCCCCATTCTGCCCTGCCTAAGCCTCCCTTTGTCCTGTGAGCCCCCACCCCTGCCTTGGCTGAATGAACGGCGGCAGGGCATGTATGGGGAATTTTAGGGTGGCTGCAGCCCTGCCATAGCCCCCGCTTCCCTGCCCACCCTGATCTGGGGGCACATGCCACCCCCATGCCCTGACGCTGCTTGTCCACCTGGGATGGGGGTGGGGGGGAGGGCGCGCAGGATGAAGCCGCTGCTCGTCTAGGGGGTGCGGGGTGGCCAGGGTGGGTCGTGCTGGTTCATGCCACCTGTCTGGAGGTAGCACAGCAGCTCTGCCCCATCCTGGCTGGGTGAGCAGCAGAAGGGCATAGCTTCCGCTCCCAGGGCCTTC
>NW_005841931.1:953995-970310 GCF_000455745.1 Alligator sinensis | reverse complement strand
ACTGGGGGGGCCGGGGGGGGGGGGGGGAGGGGAGCCGTATAAGCCACTCCCGGACCAGTGGTGCGCAGCAGCGGGAGCCACCCCACCCCCTCCCTGCGCCCCCCTGCCCCAGTTTGGCAGTTTTTGCCCCAGCCCCTGTTCCAATCTCTCCCTCACTGTGGGGGCATTGATCTGCCCCTCCACACGCCTTCTCTCCCACCACAAGGGACTTACCAGCTGGAGGCAGCTGTGTTGAGCATTGTAAAGGACCCAATTCCCCTTTTTTAACATTGTTCCTATGGGAAAATTGGTTCTGAGTTATGACATTTCAACTTAAGATGTGGTTTTCAGGAACCAATTGCATCGTAAGTCTGAGGACTGCGTGTACAGGTATGTGTATTTCTAGGTCAGCACTTTCCAATTTGCTTCTCCCTTCTATGTGCTCAGGGATAGCAGGGTTTGACAGTAAGGAAGGGGGAAAGGGCTACAGGGGAAGGAAGTTGGGGGGAGACAGAGGGCAAGGGGGTTACCTAATCCCCCAGATTTATTTTCCCTGCAGTAGCAGTGGGAGGGGGACACATTCAAGGCAAACCTCCAATAATTAGATTCTATGCCTGAAAAATTTTAACAAAAAATTTCCATGTATAGAATCTAATAATTGTGGGGTTGTTTTATATTCAAGGTCATCTCATATTCAAGTAAGTACAGCAATTTAAATTAAAAATCTCATTAGTTGCTATTCTGTTCCATCAGCTACTATACGTACATTAAAGCAAAGCACTGAAATGACAAAATGGAACCATTGGAAGGTATTTACAAATGTTCTCTCTGTACCCAAGACTATTTTAATAAAACCAGTTATTCAAGATTACAGTTAAGTATGGTGCTTGGAGACAGTATATTTGTGTGTCCAAAATAATAAAAATTTGCCTAATATATTTTTTCCGTCTGTGCTATTAAAACAATTGATTTCCCTAGAGTGCATTAGAATTACAAAATACCGTAGGATTTCTGGCAGGTGTTAGTTTTTATTTGCATTCTGTAACTGGCAGCTTAAATATGGAATGATTCAATGTGCATGTTTTAAAGAAAATATGAATTAATATTTTCTAGGATTCTGAGCAAGCCAAACATTTACATATGAAAACACACAAAAAAATGAAGGGAACAACAGAGCAGATTCTCATTCCTCTTCCAAATACACAAAAAGAAATATGCAATATACTCACCTGACTGATAATCCTTGCTTAGGATTTCAAAGACACATGACCTATACCTTCCCAATCAGTTGTTACCATTATGCATTAGGCCCCAGGTTGCATGTACCCCCCTGGCTGGGCAGTGCCCCCAGCCTCTGCCACTTCCTCACTCGCTCCCTCACCATGGGGGCCTTGATCCCTCCCCTCTTGCCCCCTTCCCCTCCACAGACTTACTTGCAGGGAGTTGTTCTCCATGCTGCCCAGCTGTATTTCTGGCCATGTGCATGCATGCAGCCACACACATGCATGTGGACCCCCTGCATCCTGCTCCCAGCAACTCCAAGCAGGACCTTTTGCAGGCTAGAATGCTGCCTGCCTGCAAGGGGAAACCTGTTTCCCCGAGGGAACCCAGGCATCCAGGGGCCCTGGCCCTGCAGGGGAGAAGGAACCCAGGTGTCCAGGGCCCTGGCCAGAAGGCATAGTTATAGGTAAACATTATTGCCTACAACAGCCAAAAAAAAGCCAATAATGTAATTTCCCTTTTATCGGTGCCAATCTGAAGCAACCGATATATCAGTGCACCTCTAATAAATTTCGATCAAGAATTTTAAATACACTTATTTTAAACTTAAAGCAGAGACTTAGTCATCTCGTAACTAAACTAGTCATACAGAAAATTGTGGTCAACTCATGTTTGGGTGACTTTTGGTCTGGAAAAACAAGTAGTAATCACCTGTAGGCAATCCTAGTTACCTTTTCAAAGTAATTATTAGATATTTACTTATGTGATTTAAAGAGAATAGATGAATCCCACCCAGAATACAGCATTATATAATTTTACCTGAGGATGTCCTGAATGATGAACTAGAAGTTGACTAGACATCTTTCCTGGATAGCCAGTAGTAGCAAACAAATTTTCATTCACTCGGGACCACCTAAAATAAAACAAAAGTGCTTTTAAATTCAAGTGTTGAACTATCAGTATTATATATGAACCTGATTTTTTGTAGTTAAGCATTGTTTGAACTTTCAGAAATAACACTGAAAAACTGAAATACAGGAACAAAAATACTTTATTTTTTAGAAAAGACTCACTATTCATTGCCTTTTACAATCTATGTACCTTAAAAACCCCCCAGCTAAGTGCCAATCACACTCAAACTCCCACTCAGAGTGGAATCCTGTAGGATATAGCCCGTTAAAAATTGTTAATGGAAGGATGTGAAAACTGGAAAGTTCCGTATTTTCAATATTTTCCATCTAAGCTTGCTTAGTAATGCAGAAGTGTGGTGTACTAGACAGTACTTGAACTAAGGGTCAAGAGACTTCTGTTCTATTCCTGGCACTGTTACTAGCCTACCTACTGGATGCCTTGAACTAGTCACTTCAAATCTTTTTGCCTCACAAGCTTTATATGTAAAATGAAGATAATTACAGTGACCTCCTTTGAGAGCTGCTGAGGAATGTTATATAATATATATAATGTTATATAAAACCTACCTACATTGTGGTTTTGTGGAAACCACAGAAAACAGTGTTGTGCACAATCGCTGGGAAACCTGGCATTGGCCACGATTTCCCATGAAATCAACCAAAAAAAAAAGTGGTAGTGAAATAGACAGTGAAGGCACCCTCTACCAATTAGTGGCAAGAGGCAGGACTGCTGCGAAATGCCCATGAAATTGGCTCTGTGTGCTGTGAACAGGCCATGAAAAACCCAGCGTCTCACTATGACTCAGGTAGGTCCCTATATGCAACTGTAGAATACTAATAGCAGGAATATAAAACAAAATAATACCTGAATAATTTGGCTCGATCCGCGTGGACAGGTCTTTTATCTTGTGGATACCTGTAAAATATACCATTTAGTATAAGAGCCATTCTGCAAGCTGTAGCAAATGATACTTACACTGAACTTCACATTGCAAGGGCAAAAAATAGAAATTATTTACAGGAGTGGCAAGTTCAAATGGAATGGAATATTGGGAATCTACCAAAAAAAAAGATAAATTTTATTTTGGCAGGTAGGCAGTCTCACATTGGGGTCCTGACAGGCTGAGGAGTCCACCTGTGAGAGAGGAAGAGATAAAAAGGGGGCAAAGTTGCATAGGATCTGAAGAGGAATTTTAATTTTTAAAAATTTCGTTTGGACCTTGGCCTTACAGAATTTCTCCTCTAGATGTTGGTTGTGTGTTGTTTTAGAATTTAAGAGATTCCCCTACCTTTCTGTTTAAGACATACTATATTTAATAACATGGAAGATCGATGGGGAAGAAAAACATGGGATGCCAACAGCAGCAAGGAATATAGAAGGTATATTTGTGTCCCCAAGGGTGAAAAAAAACAAACCAGATGCCTGCCAATGAAACAGCTTGCGATTAATTTGTGTCTCCAGCACAGAAAGTTTGAGGTCTAACCCCACTTATGAAGGTGAAATTTTCAGAAGGCTATATAGCACAATGGACTGAGGGAGTTTGGGACACTCTTGAAATGGGAACAGGATAATCCCATCCTGTGGTAAAGGCAGCATTTAAAGAGCGATCCCAAAATCTGCAGTTGTTACTAGGGCTGTGCGAAATTTCGACGGCTGTTTCATTTCGAGTTGTTTCGACCTTGAAACAGCAAAATTGAAATGAAATGAAGGGCTTTGAAACAGCCTTGAAATGAAATGAGGCCAGTCGAAACGTTCTGAAAGTTCCAGAACGTTTCGAGTTTCAAAGCAGCAGTCAGGTGGTGGGAGGCAGGGGAGGGCCAGGGCACTCCCAGCAGCTCTACAGCCCTATGTGGCTCAGCTAGGCGGGGAGTGCAGTCCTGGCTCTCCCCACCTCCTGCTGCTGGGCTGCACTCCATGGGGCTGGAGGAGCCAATGGGAGCACAACACCAGCTCTGCCCACCTCCTGACACTGGGCTGTGCTCCCATCGGCTCCACCAGCCCCATGGAAACCAGCCTGGTAGCAAGAGGCAGCCAGAGCTGGCGCTGCACTCTGCTTCCTGCCATCGGGCTGAGTTCCATGGGGCTGGAGCCGCTGGGAGCTGAGCCTGGTGAAGGGAGATGGCGTGCACTGCCAGTGCTGCGCACCAGCCCCCTTCACTGGTCTCAGCTCCTAGCGGCTTACTGCCTGATGCACAGCACTGGGGCTGCACTCCACCTCCCTCCACCAAGATCAGCTCCCAGCAGCAGCGGCAGCCTCCTGCCCACACCCCCGAGAGGGCTCTGCCGGACTCCTCCCAGGGTGTGGGCTAAACTCGAAACAGCGAAACTGTTTTGACGAAATGAAATGGAACAGTGCTTTCAAAACAAAAATAAATTTGAAACAAAAGATTGTTCCATCGAATCATTGAAACAGAAGTTGAAGTGAAATGGTGCTGTTTCGCTCAGCCCTAGTTGTTACCTATGTCAGGGGAGACAGCTTGGCAGTGAAAAAAATGGACTCACTTGCTGTTGCTTTCACTAGGGAACGATATATAAAGAATACTGGAGATACCTGCATTATTTATGAATGCTTGGTTAACTTCATTTAAATCACAAGTGAGTGGGATGACTACATGCAATGCTAATTGGTTAACAAAACATAGTAAAAATAGCACTTCTAATAATGTAAATAGAAAGAATATGGTGAGGATGTTTTGCTCAGTAATTTGATGATACCTGGACCTGATATCCCAGATTAGCCAATCATTCCCAGCTACTGCTCCAATTCTAAAGGTGTTTTTTAAACACCAGTCTGCTGACATCAGCGGCATTTGTCCAGACTCAAGAGACAGAATGGCTTGCTGTGTAGTGAGATCGTAGAATCGTATCGTTCCATTCTTCTCTGCCACCATCAACTGTAAGAGAAGTAATAGATGCATTTTAATACAACTTTGTAAACTGCATTCTTTGCAAAAATCAAATTTTAAATCTTAAATTACTACATAGCAAATCTTATCCTCCTGCAGCCAAGCATTAATAGACATAGCAAATGCTTATTATAGTTGAAAGGTATTCACGATGTAGAACATGAAAGAAAACAAAAATGAAACCAAACTTCTAGTATTTAAATTAGTGGGAATATTTTTGGTAGAGAAAAGTACGTGAACTGACACCTATCAATTCCCATGTTACATATGTTGAATTGTAGGTCTTCTCATATATTTTTAGAAGTGGTTTGGCCATGCAGAAATAGAAATCTAATAATTTTTACTGTGAACTGTTTTTATAATGACCAGGAAATACCAATGTTGACTGTATGTGGGACCAGAGGCTGAGCTTATTTTAACAGAACTCAGGAACTTTTCTTTTGGACTCTGATCTAGCAAAAAAATGGATGAATTACCTGTGCCAAGTAATGTAATAGTCTATTTATTTTTGAAATGTAACAATTATTTTATCTAACCAAGTTCTACTCAATGTCACTTGCTCAAGAATCTGTTTGCTCACTAGTGTGGAATGAGTTTTTGGATTAAGCCAGGGCTGGCCAACCTGTAGCACATGTGCCACAAGTGGCATGGGCAGCCTCTGTGTGTGGCAGTTTGGGGAGGGGGCAGGCAGCACAACAGAGGGCAGAAGGCCTAGCATCAGATTAGAAGGCGAGCACGGGGCACGGAGCAGAAAGGAGAGCAGCAGATTGGGCGGGGGAAGTGGATCACAGTAGCACTCAGGGAGGTTGCAGGGGCTAATTTGTGGTACCACTGCAAAACAGACTGGCCCCCACTAGATTAAACTATCCCAAGATGCTTTGAGGGGAACATTAAGATGTATATAATATTTAAGTAGGCAATTAAAAAAATCTAATGTCCAAGTATGTTTGAGAAACGAAAAATGCTAATTACCCCACTTTGACATAAGAAAGTATGATTTTACAAACAAGAAGTGTCACAAGGGCGATAACCCCATTGGATTAGAACAACATTTTGAGGAAATACTGTTAAGGAGGTTTTTGACATAGGGACTTAAAAGTCCCAATATATCTGTTTGGACGAAGGTGTGTCCTCTTTTAAACAAACCCTCCAACAGAAATACTGCTCTCTAATAAGGGTCAAGACGCAAGGGCAAGTAAAACCCTGTAGATCTATTTCATATTTTGGTACTTTGTAATTAAGTTTAGAGGAATCTAGTCTGTAATACTTATCTACAGAAATGTGTTTTTTAATCTTACTTTATTTCTTTTATATATTTTTATACACTATATAAAGAAAGAACAGAGTGCAAGTATTCACAATAGTTTTATGGTAACTTGAACAGATGTTTGAAACTGATACTTCAGGCAGTAACTGATGGGTGCATCAGAGAGAAAATGTGAACACTGATCTCTAAGGCAGCAAAGCCAGAGTCAATAATGAAACTGAATACAGGGTACAAAGTCTCCAGCCCTAAAAAGTGTCAGGATGTGAGTATGACTACTAATAAACATTTACAAACCGCTGTAGAAGCATCAGCTATTTAATCTTCAAAACTCCCTTGTGCGCTAATGAGATCAATACACTGGGATTTCAAATATAGTTAGATTTTTACTGCACCTTCTATATACGCTAAGCAAATTTCACCTATGAATCTCCTCTCCCCCTCAAAATAAATGAATTCATTATGGAAATGCCAAACGTTGACACCCACTATCAGCTTGGTTTAAAATAGGGACGAAAAAATTTAGAATTAAACCACTGAGGGTTGTGCACTCTTAAACTGTTACTCTGTGACTTCATGGATTGAAACCCTCCTCATACCCCTTCTTACTTTCTTCTGACAGTCTGCTGCCTCATCTGCTGTGACACATCTAAGACTTAGAAGGGCTGATGGTGGGGAAGTGACCACATCTCTGTTTTGTTCTACATCTCTCTGTTTTGTTCTAGAGTAGCCATCATACCTGTGGGCACTGTAACATTGACAAACAATAACAATAGCCTAAGTTCAGAAGGGCTTCAGTGGGACAGAAATGAAACTGTCTGGAAAAATTTTGACAGGGTGAATGACACATTGGGAAGAAGTTTGAAAGGTTTATTTAAATTCTAAGGGCTTTTTAATATACTATATTTGCTCATTATTCATTAGAACCTGAAATTCACTCTCAGCTGAAACTACTCCTATCAGACCTTCCATGCTATAAACCATCCTCCACCTCTCCTATGGCTCAGAGTAGACTTCATCAGGATGGAAAGGAATGTAGCAGTATGCCCATAAGTTACCCGGGCCTTTTTGAAGGAAGAATTTTTAAAATGAAACTTATTACTTAGGGAGGTGAAAACCATGGTTTTAAATATGCTGCAGTTTTTGCCTCCCACTGCTGACTGACTGGTGGAGGGGCCCCAGCGGCCCTGCCACTTGCTGCTGACCAGATGGAAGCAAAAACTGTGGTGTATTTAAAACTGTGGTTTTTGCCTCTTGGCCATTAGGATCAAGCAGCAAGGCCAATCAGTGACAGGGGGTGCATGGGGGAAACTGCAAGATTAAAGGACCCTTCCAGCATGAATTCCAGTGGTCCTGAACTATAAGTTCATAAACTGAATGTCACCTAAATGATCCATAAGACAACATGTCACGCAGATAGTAAGGCAGGGTGGCACCTTAGGCCCCTGGGAAATGTTAAAATAATAGCACGATTGGGAGCCAACGACTCTTATCCTCCACCCCAAACCTCAAGCATTCTGCCATTCTAGATGTGCATGGCAGGACGTGCGATATTTGCAATAGGCCATAAAATTTCTCAGATCCCAATTGCATAACTGGGGCTGTCCCTAGCATAATCTCGCATATGAGGCAGGGAGCAACTATCCCACACTCCAGGACTACTACATGTTTGATACCAATGTTGAGCTGAGTTTTCAGCTCAGACATGGGCTGCCCAGCATCCCAATTCAAGGATTGGGCTGGGGACAGCTCTGGATGCTATACTGGGACTCGAAGTTGCCCCTGATTGTTGTGATCAGGTGATTGTTGGCACCACCACTTCAGTTATATATATGGAACATCTTTGTGTCTGGTTTTCAATTTTATGGAACTATAAATTGACTGAATGCATGGCACGCTGAAATTTTTGGCATTAATTGCATTATAAATACAATGTCTGCCAGGGCCCTTAGAAACTAACTGGTTCAGTGAGATATGAGCTTTTGTAGGGAACAAGTTACTTTGTCAGATGCCATGAATAGACTTGCAGAAAGAATGGGTTTTAAATAGAAGGAAAAAGGGCATGGGGAGTGAGGGGAGGGGGGAAGTGGGTTGATTTGATTAGATCAGGAACAGAGTGGCCAGCTGCCTCACCTTTGATCCTTAACCCCTCTGCAGTGAGGGTAAGTACAGACCTAGCAAAGGAGAAGGCTCTGCAGCAAGAGTGCTGTAAAGGAGATGGGTGGCATGGCACATCTCCATGTTGCATATCCCCCTTGCCAGACTGGACCTCTTCGTGGACTGGATCTACCCTACAAGGCATAGGTTGCCAACCCCTGGATTAGATCAACTGAGTTGAATAAGACTGGTAAAATTGAGAGGGACAATAGAATTAAGCAGTAGGATGTGTGAAATCCAAACAGATAAAAAGATAAATCAGGAAGTTGTATAAGGAGATGGGTGGAAATAATTCATATTAACCAACTGCAAAGTTATTTGCTCTTTTAGTAATAGTTGCCAAGGAACTAGGAGAGGACAACAAACCAAGCCATTTACTGTTTGGAACAGGGGGGTGGGGGGGAAACCTGTATCTTGATTCAAAGTGATTAAGATGCATCTAACCTGCTAAAATTTAGATATCAACGGAATTTAGAATCTCAGTAAGCAGAGGCAGACCTGGAATACAAAGGGACATACTTAGAAACCAAATTCAAAACGACATAAATTTGTTTTGGGGGGTGGGGTGGGGGTGGAATATAGAGAATGTTCCTCATTTTTGGAAAAATTAGACCCAGCACAATCTTGGTTATCATATTTAGCCTTTGCAAAACTAGTAAATTTACAGAATCTGTTGCTAATGAAATGTAAAAATAAATTTCTTCTTTGATGCCTTAAACTCCAGTCTTATTAAGACGTCAATATTTTATAGTTTAGAACAGTACGAATCTTCATATAGATTTAAGAAAGTAAACTGCAAAGCACAACCTTAAAAGCCTCCTCAGGATGCCAGCACACACTCACTCCAGGGGAACGAAGAACAAAATAAGCCTTTTGATTTCCTTCCAGATCCCAAACCCTATTAAAAAAAAGTACAATATTAAAGTATTTATTGGTGCTTGACTGTAAAAATATTAATTTCTACCTCTGACCTAATGACACCACAGAGAAGGTAAATTTGATCTGATACCTATACTCTACCCTTTGAGCAGAAAACATGTTAACATGTTAACAGAAGTTTTAACATTGAGATACATTAAACACCTGCAAACACTTAAATCAACAGAACATAAGGTGCTAAGTACTTCTTAGCACTTAGATCAGGGACATGTGCAGAAGTAACTTTTATTCATGTTTAAGCATTTTTAAATGCTTAATTGCTTAAAAAATGCTTTTTTTAAGCAATTAAAATTTTGTTGAAATATTAGTAGAGATAACTAGAGAGGGAAAATTTTGTTTCCCTCCCTAGTTATCGCTACTAATATTTCAACATGCTAAGACTGATCAAGCATAAAGGCCAATGGTACTAAATCATGGACCATGTAAACAGAGATGTCAGTATACACAGTGTATGACAGCTGTCTCTGTAGCTTCAGTTAAATGAGAAATTTCCATAGCACAAACTTAATACCATAAAAATTATTCAATTATACTATTAATGATAATACCGTTAGAAGTGATAACTATATATATTCAAATACTGTTCTGAAAGACAATACGCAGCTTGAATCCCACCAAAACAGTCAACAAGCCATGCCATAAATGACTTTATAATACTACATGACATTCACTCTCACATTATTCATAACTCTGCCAACATTGCAGACTGTGTACTAAATCACAAATAATAATAAGAAAAATCACAGATAGGAAGAACAGTATGGATTTGATCAATATAACCAACCCATGCTACCAGAAAGTGTATGACCAAGTCATCCACTTAACTATTTGGCTTGCTAACATTTCTAAGTGAATTGCCTTTGGAGTGAAGGGGTTGACTATTGGGGTGGAATATAAAGAAACTAAAAATGAAACAGGGTTGCTAGAAAAGGAACGAACAGAAAAATCTAGTAAGAACATAAGAAGTGCTATACTAGGTCAGACCAATGGTCTATCTAGCCCAGTATCCTGTTTCTGATAGGGGCAGGGATGGATATTTTAGAGGGAGAGCACTGAACTGGATATACTAGAGTTACCTGTCACCTATTCATTACCCTCCCTGGCATCCATCATTATTGGTTTAGAGATGTGAGAGGAAACATCTCCAACTGTGCAAGCTACATAACTCACCTGGGACAAAACTAAGATTGTAATGAATAAGTTATATACCTGGTCTTACTCCTTTTGTTGCATTTGGAAAACACCTACCATTTCTTGGGCATGTCTACATTAGACACTTTACTGCGCAGCGTGCTATTTTGCTGCACAGTAAAGTGTCACAGTCTACATGTGCACAACAATTAGGGCACAGTAGACTAATTTATGGCCTGCTTCAAATAAAAGTGGTATCCAGCAGTGCAATAAATTACTGTGCTTAAAGGCATGTGTAGATGGTGACATCAGGATTAGTTTATTCTGATTCAAACTGAGCCAGAGTAGATTCAGTCACACTAACTGCATGTGTAGATGTGCTCCTTGTGTAGGTAAGCAAACACTGGTGGTGTAACTAAAAGTGGGTAGCTGGGTCAAGTCCTGAGAACTGAGTTACAGAGGGCACTGGAAACAGATGTCAGAGGGGTGAGTGGTGAGGGGTTAGGAGTTAAAATGGCACTCAGGGAGGGGGTAGGAGTTTGGGCCTGCTTAAGGGCAGGAGCTGCTAAATTCAGCAATGCCATGGTCCTGTGATGTCAGGATTAAGCAGCACTGGGCCACAGCAGAAGCTGTAGGGGGTAGTAACTTCCTGGCTGTTGGTGGCACCATGCTAATACTTCCCCACGGAGTCAGCAGCATCACCCATGATCCAACTGGGTTTTGTGCCCAGGATGCAAATCTTATCAGCAGTTTGTGTCCAAAATGATATATAACTGGAAGCAGCACTGGGAGAAGAACATATGAACAGTGAAATAAGTAACTAGAAATGGAAAGTGTAAAGCAAGGGTTAATATGCATTTTATAAGTCGCTATTCTGGGATTTACCGGGGTTTTTTTTTTCAAACCCCCTTTTCAGCACAGCAGGGTGAGAATATCTGCACTACAGTTTACAGCTGAGTTTATGTCGCTGCTAGCACCAATGCAGCTGCGGTATTTTAAAAAAATAGGTCATATTTAGTTTAAATGCCCATAGTGCGAGTCCTTCAAATCTTTGACTCAAAGGCACAGTAAGAGGAAGGAAATGTGCAAAGCTCACTCTTCACCAAAAGAACACTTAGTATAGATTAAAAAAGACACAGAACAGAAAAATTACAAAACAGCCATTAAGCCAACCACCTGGAGGTCCAGGAGAGATGTCCTTCAAAAACTGCAATTTTTAAGAGGAAACAACCTGAGCTACAGCATATTTATTTCTGTCAGCTGTTTGGTTTAGCATTCTTACTGCCTAGGGTTAGTGACTTATTCCAAGATTCTTTGGCTCTTTTCTGGGGTAGATGAGGTTATATATTACGTATAGTAAACATTGTGTTTGACCCAAAAGGAAAAACTACAATGGTTAACAAAAGGGTAACTGAACTACTTTACAATAGACCTGCTTGGGGCATTATCTTAGGATGGTGGTGCCCAACTTTTCCCCGCCTCAGGCCAGATGGACAGTGCTTAGTGTCTGCAGGCCAAATTGGGTTAGTGGGCCTAATCTAGTATGCAAGAGAGCAAGACAGGGCTCAATCCAGGTGTGTGTGTGTATAAGAGAGGAGGCATGGCCCAGCCCTGTGGGGGAAGGGGTGTGGCCCAGCCCGAATCTGGCTATGTCGGGGTGGAGAGGAAGGAGTGACCCAGCCCCAATCCAGCTGTGCAGGATCGAGGGGAAGGTGGCACAGCCCAGCTCTGATCTGGCTTTATGGGGCTTGGGAATTTTCAGGAGAGGGGTGGCCGCATTAACTGCCACTCCTCCCCCACCACCAAATTTCCTAACCTGTGAGGAGCCTTGAGGATCAGATTCATGGCTTCATAGGCCGCATTTGGCCTGTAGGCCAGAAGTTGAACTCCCCTGTCCTAGGACTAAAGTCATTTCTCTGAACTATCTATTTGACATGAAAAGGCTAAAAATATTATAAAACGAATAGGCGTTCCCAGTTAAAGACAATGAGATAGAGGAACAATGAGTCAATTCTTAGTCAGCATGAAAGATGAAACTTGCTCAATCTTTAACACAAATTCCTGTAGCAACTGGGTTTTTCTTGGATATGTCTCAATTAAATATTAGATTCCAATTGCAAGTTTATAATCTGTAGGGAATATATGACTAAAAATCTTACCAGCAGCCACATCTATTCAGTCTTCAAAGAAGCAGCAAAGTTATTACACACTCTCAGACCTTTTAAATTTATATTTTGCTAGGGTGCTTAAAACTTTATATTAGAGAGATTTCAACATACTTTTAAGTAATACATCAATAGTCTAAACAAAAAAATATATGTGAAATAAAGTAAATATATTTAATGAACAATGCTGTCTTCCCATGCCAAACCACAACAGATCAAATATTTGCTTTCCCTTTAGAAATCATAGGGTCTCCAATCCTGAGGGATGTGTATCCTTATTCTAACAATTCACAAATGTTTAAAAAACTGAATAAGTAATTTAGAAACATACAATACTTTCTTGCACTGCCATAATGTTTCCCTTGTACATCTTTCCAAATCAAATCAACACTTTTCATGTATATTCAGTGTGTGGAGAGAGAATTATGGCATAACTGAAGATGGTGAATCATTTTGGCCAAAGTACTATGCCATCGTGTTCCCTTCTCAGCAGTAAATGAGATTATAAGGTGTGGAAATAGAAATGCATGTTTTCTCCACTCCTTTGTTGTTTATTCATAAAGTGACATTCTTTTATCTGTTTCATTGTATGTCAAAATTGCAAAATGGCTGAAAACCCCTCCAGATTGTCTTAACCATCCATTCTTTGCAAACCAAGGGAAAAAAAGCAACTTGAAATATCCACTGTCTTGTAAATTTCAAATAATGAGGTTTATTTTAGTATGACCATTCAACTAAGACAGTTCTAATACCATATGCATGCTTTTATTGAAACCTTTATAACTCATTTCTTGAAATGACAACAGATTGAAATACATGTTCCTATTTTACAAACAAAATCTCAGATAAAATCACCAAAACAAAAAATAGCAATTCAACTCATTTTATGTCAGTGTTAAGATATTCATAGCTACATTCACATAATCATATCCCACGTGCTCTGGACAGGTTAGGCAAATGACACACTGCTTATATGCAGCAATTTTATTGTGCAACCAACTTTTATTAAACTTGGCAAAGCACGTATTAGAGCATCTGAAAAAACTTCCTTGAAGTGTGAAAATCACCCTTCCTTCATACTTCACAAAGAACAAAAATAAACTGTCAAACTTTCCAAGACAAAAAACATCACCTTTGGGCCAAGTATAATAAAAATGTCATAACATTTCCCCCGAAAGTTACAGACAAGTGGAAAAGGAGACGATTTTCCTTAAAACCACCAATAATGGTTTAAATTGATGCTACACTACACTGCTTTAGTTGCAGAAATGAAATACTTGCTTCATTAGCAAAGCTAGTATTGACAATACATTTTGCATACAAAACTCCTAATCTGTACTGAGGCATCATGCTCCAAAATTCTTAACCAACTCTAGTACATAAGGAGAAATAGGTAAATAAAAAACAGACAATAAAAATCACAAGCTTATCCATTCCTCCAGAAAAGCTGATCAAGCACATTGGTTATAGAATAGAAGTCTGGCAGAGCATTAGTTATCTACTGTGATTCAAGGAGAATTTCCAGCTGGTCTGCAGAAAGGGGTGATCACACTGTGCTGCCTCCTCTTAATTTCTAGCTGTTAAAATGACATCTAAAATAAAGAATATATTTTCTAATATTATTTCTCCACATATACAGTTGTTGTAGTTGCCAGAGGACTATGGAATGAATGGGAAAAATATTTGGCAATATTAAAAATAGTAGTGAGTGGGGTTGGAGTGGTAAGAGATCCATAAAAGACTATTTAAGTGTGATTCACCCTACAGAAAAAATGAGAAAATCACCCTTACTTCATACTCTTAGCATAGATAAGTGAAGAACAAAAGATCAAAATAAGCTTTATGCTGTTGTGCTGATACTCTATACCAGGCATCAACAGACAACCTTTTGAAGCAGCAGACTGTTTAAATGGAGCTAGCTCTGAAGGTGGCCGCCACTTCAGACCTGGCCACCAACACCGCTTCCCTCTGCTGTGCCCACATCCTGCAGAAGTGTTGCAGATGTACTGACTTTATGAGCTGGATCTGATAGATCCACTTGCTGGACTGAATCTGACCTGTGGACCACAGGTTGCTGCCACCCTGGCTCTATACTAGGTGTGGGCAAAATACAGCCTGCCAATTGGATGGATCTGGCCTGCAGCTGCCCCCACTGTGCTCTACATGGGGTTAAACTCTACTTGTTCCTGCCAGGGCAGTCCACACAGCACTCCTGCCATCCCCAGCCTTTGCCGAAGTGCAGCTTCTGACAGGGCTGTTCCCAGTGTGGCTGCAGCCAACCGGGTGCTCCTCTGCTCCCCTCAGCTCCAGTGGGTGCAGCTGGGCTGACGCTCCCCCACCACCTCCGCCTGCCTGCCCAGAGTAGCGCAGCAGGTTCAGAAGTGGGAGGAGTGGTCACTGGAAGTGAGGAGAGCACAGCAGCACCTGACCAGCTGCAGCTACAAAGAGCCCCATCAGAAGCTGTGTGCTAACAAGGAATGGCAGGGATGCTCTGCTTGCTTGCCTCCAGCTGTGGCTCCTGCTGTACCACTCTGGGTGGGCCGGGGGAGCTTCAGCCAGGTGGCTCCTGCCCAGCGTATAGAGCTCCAGCTCCCAGCGCCCTCCCACCTGCTCCGCCCACCTTTAGGTGACTGCTCATTGCTCTGGGAAGGTGGAATGGGTAGAAGGCAGCTGGGAGCTAGAGCCAGAGCTCCACGCACTGGGCAGAAGCTGCCTGGCAGAAGCTTCTTGCCTGCCCACCCAAAGCGGTGCTGCAGGGGCCGGAGGAGGAGGAGGAGGAGCAGCAGCATCTGCAGCTAGAGACAAGGGAAGCAGAACAGCCCCGCCAGCCTGGGCCCTGACCAGTGTGCAGCTTCCAGCGGAGCTGTTCTGAGCGTGGCTGCAGCTGGCTAAGTGTTGCTATGCTCCCCTTGCCTCCTGGTCACAATGTCAGCCTGGCCAACTGCAGCCATGCTGGGAACAGCCCTGCCAGAAGCTGTACACTGGCTTGGACCTGGGCCAGGGCTGGGAGTCATGGGTGAGAGCATGGCACTAGCTGCCCTAAACAAGCTATGCTGCACATGCCCCTCCCCCAACATGCACACACACACCCTCCATACCCTGCCCCAGCTATCCTCCCACATAGGGCAGGGCATGCAGGGAGCAGATCATGCCTGTCCTGCTCCCAAACACTGCTCCCCACCCACCCAAAGCCCCATAAGGAGTTTCATAGATTCACAGATGTTAGGGTTGGAAGGGACCTCAATAGATCATCGAGTCCGACCCCCTGCATAGGCAGGAAATAGTGCTGGGTCTAGATGACCCCAGCTAGATGCTTATCTAACCTCCTCTTGAAGACCCCCAGGGTAGGGGAGAGCACCACCTCCCTTGGGAGCCCGTTCCAGACCTTGGCCACTCTAACTGTGGAGAAGTTCTTCCTAATGTCCAATCTAAATCTGCTCTCTGCTAGCTTGTGGCCATTATTTCTTGTAACCCCCGGGGGTGCCTTGGTGAATAAAAACTCACCAATTCCCTTCTGTGTCCCCGTGATGAACTTATAGGCAGCCACAAGGTCGCCCCTCAACCTTCTCTTGCGGAGGCTGAAAAGGTCCAGGTTCTCTAGTCTCTCCTCCTAGGGCTTGGTCTGCAGGCCCTTAACCATA
>NW_005841931.1:932041-953566 GCF_000455745.1 Alligator sinensis | reverse complement strand
ATTAAAGAGTATCGGTCCAAGGACCGAGCCCTGCGGGACCCCACTGCCCACACCCTTCCAGGTCGAAACTGACCCATCCACCACGACTCTCTGGGTGCGACCCTCCAGCCAATTCGCCACCCACCGGACTGTGTATTCATCCAAGTCACAGCCTCTTAACTTGTTCACCAGTATGGGGTGGGATACCGTATCGAAGGCCTTCCTGAAGTCTAAGTATACAACATCCACCCCTCCTCCTGTGTCCAGGCGTTTCGTAACCTGGTCATAAAAAGAGACTAGATTAGTCAGGCATGATCTGCCTGCTACGAACCCGTGCTGGTTTCCCCTCAGCATAGTTTGTCCTGCTGGACTATCGCAAATGTGAGCCTTGATAATTTTTTCAAAGATTTTGCCAAGGATGGAGGTGCGACTGACTGGCCTATAGTTGCCCGGGTTCTCCTTCCTCCCCTTCTTGAGTTCTGGTGAGTTGTTGTGGGAGACGGAGAAACTGTTAGAGACCTAGCTGGAGAATTTAAATTGGGTATTATGCCAGAAGGGACGAAGACATATGACTTAGCTGGAAGGCCAAATCAAGATCCATACCACAGAAACCTGGAGGATGAGAAAGATATGGCAAAATTGCAAAATCCAGCCTTATTATAAAACATGCTCCAGAATGGTAAACTGCCCGTGGGAGATTCCTTGCAGATAAGGAATTTGGCTAGATCATACATAAGTATCAGGGGTGTGCGAAACAGGTTGCATTCGATATGGATTTGTCCCAAATTGGGGGACAGTGATTTGATTCGTTGATTCAGATCACTGTCCTGATTCAATTTTACTGAGTCTGAATCTGAAGATTCGATGCTGATTCAGAGATTCAGCCATTCAGCCATAGATGCAGCTTTAAATGTTTTTTCTACATACCTCGAGGTACTAGGTGTGGCTTGTGAACAGAGATGCTGAGGCAGATGGAGCATTCCACAGGAGCGCAGGGGGCTCCCCCCGCGTGCTCGGCGGTGGACCCGGAAGTGAACCTGAAATGTTTCTGGTCCACTTTCAGGTCCAGTGCTGAGAGCGTGGAGGGCCCCCTGGCTCGGTGATCAGCCGTGGGGAGACCCCGGGTGCCCCCTCAGATCCAGGAAGCACCAGTCACTGAGCCGGAGGGGGAAAGTCCCGCATGCTCTGCGGCGGGACCCAAAGTGCTTCTGGTCCACTTCCAGGTCTGCCGCTGAGCGCGCTGGGAACCCCCCTGTGCTCCTGTGGAACACTCCATCTGCCCCACCATCTCAACATTCACGAGCCGTCTGGTACCTTGAGGTATGCAGAAAAAACATTTAAAGCTGTGTTTATGTCCGAATCATCAAATCTGAATTGGGCTGAATCGAATCAGCGACTGAAGCTTTGCACAGCCCTAATAAGTATGCACAACTTTACTTAATACTCAAAAAAGAGTATTAAGAAATTTACTTGTTGGTGAAATGTTAGGTATTAAGGCAGTGGTCCCCAATTCATGGCTTATGGAAAAAACACTACCCCTAGGACGCTCTAGCATTTCCCATAGCCAAAGAAAATTAAACTGTTCCAACCACGGAAGAGCCCAATAGGACTTTGCCTTTGGTGTACTGCTTGTTTAATAATGACAACTGAGAGCTCGTGCAGGTTATAGACCACTGGGGCAATGGAATATCAAGACTATTAAACATCGGTATGATTAAACAAGGATCTTGCAGCTGTACAGCTTTATAGCATACTTTTCTTCAGTACCATAAGCTAAGCACAATAAAACAGTTAGGTGTTCAGTGGGAGATTTCTCAGGAAAATTTAGCTGTAGTTAGAAAATGGCACCAATTATCAAGCAGGTAGCACATTTCTCTCCAAGTTAATACTGGACTGGCAATGTGGTAGGAGTACAATACAGCAGAAAGGTACTTCTTACATTTCATCTGAGGAAAGGTCCTAACCATCTGTAGTTATAAAAATGTGAAGTCACTTTTGTAAAAGGAAAGATGTTAAATTCCAACTGGGTAACTATATTTGCCTGCCAAATATTACCCTCTAGTTGTCTCTAGTAACCTTCAATTTGTCCTAAATGATTGATATGTACAGTCAAGGGTACTACCTTTTGCTCACAGGCAAAATAATGAAAAGCGATATGTGTTCTAGTCACATTTTTCTTAGAGACACAATATCAAATTCAAATCTGTTATCAGACTCTAAATGCAAGAAGGTAGATAGATACCTTTTCTCAGTGTGCAATTTGTTCATGAAGTACCATTCACCTTTAGTGGACCTGGGGAGATCCTGGATTCTACAAAGGCTTTATTTAATAGTGTAATTAGGCTGTGAAAAAAAAGTTAAATGCTATAAAGTTCCAGCTAAAGAAAGCTTCTTTAATTTGTATTTCTTCCCTTTTCTTTCATGCCTCAGCTACCAGTTACCAAATACAATGTAGAAAACCCCCTCTTTCTTTATCACCTATATAGATGCTCATGGTTTCACCATTTTATTTTCAGTGTGGTGGTTTTGTTGAGTTGAGTTCTAAAGGGCTAATCCAATAAAAGACTTAGGTATCTACAAGTCAGTTATCACAATACAAACTTGTAAGAACCTGGCCTTCAGTTTACACATTGGAATCCAGACCCCAGAGTCAGATGTCTAGGGAAGGGCGCAGGAAGATAGGAGGTTTCAAAATTTTTGATCAAAAACAGTCCATGTACTTGAAGGGGAGCTGTAGAGTTAACTAAATTCTAAGCACAGTTGTGTGAAATCCTACCCCTCTCCAGAGTGAAATCCTATTCCTCTCTAGACTCAGGGTCTGCAGTAAGGTACCTTCAACCCCTTGGTTTCCAGATTCCAGAATTCTCTCTTGAATGTAGGTTCTCATAGCTGTTCTTTCAGAGTTCTGAGCAGGGCTGACAGTTTAAAAAACAAACAAGCAAAACAAAAACCATACCTAGCTGAAGATGATGGTGACTGTCTTCAACTTAATAATGAACCCTAGGGCTTAGAGTTCTCATCAAGGGAGTGAGAGTCCCAGGTTCAGTGCCTGCTTCAGCCTGAGGAATTTCAAACCTTTGTCTCCCAGGAGAGTTCCCCAGACCAGAGGTTCCAACCACAGAGCCATGGCCCGGTACTGGGCTGTGGCAGGTTGGCTATGGGGTTGTGGCATGAGTCCCCTGCTCAGGGCCCCGTTTGTCTGCCTGGGTGAGCAGCTTCCAGGGTCACAACTGAGCTTCCGGGGTTAAAGCCAGGTGGTGGGGGAGCCCTGGGAGGGAGGCAGCCAGCTCTGCGTGCCCTGGTTCACTCCCACCAGGCCACAGTAAAAAAAAAAAAAAAAAAAAAAAAAGGTTGGGAACTACTGCCCTAGACAGCATTCTGCAGGCTAGGCTGGGGCAATTAACTGCTCACCCTTCTTTTTGAAACTAGTACATTCCTTGCTATACAGTGTCAGTCATGCAGCAAGAAAGGGCAAGCAAGAAAGCACAACTCAGCAGCCTAGTAACATGGGCACTTATGGGGAATAGGAGCGGGAGAAGCCTGGGTTCTGATCCCTGTTCCTAGAACCTTTTGTTTACCTTTTTTCTGGCCCTTCAATCTTGTGCAATGGTACAGTTTCAGAACAAAAAGAATGTGAGATTTGCTGGACCAGAAAAGTTGCAAGCAGGAGGGAGCATGACTAACTTAATTATTAGGCAACTCAGATGAGAGGAGACCTGACTTACAATCACTTCTCCAAGGACTGTTTTACAATCAATCACCGGATAATAGACGAATAATCCCAGTAGCCAGGATATGAGCCCAAGTCTCCTTTTTTCCAGGTAAGTATCCAAATAGGAATATTCATGTTCCTTACTGGTCCCTCTCTTTGGTCCAGTTACTCCCGAATGCTTTTCTGTGCGGCAGCAGAGCTTCAACTGAAGGTTTAAAAAGTCTCCATGCTCCTGGAAGGAGGTAGGGATGGGGTGTCAAACTCCTTTGGCTCCAAGAGTCAGATCAGTAACATGGAACAGGTCCATGGGCCAGATAGAGTGCAGGACTGACTCCACAGGCTGGATTGGGGCCCCCAGGTTCAACCTCCACCCAATCCCATGCTGGATCCAGTGCCTGCTCTGGGACAAGCTGTGTGCAGTGCTGTTCCAGCTGGTCTGGGGCAGGCACCAAGTTCAGACCGGGTCCCACACTAGCTGGAGTGAGAACTGAATCCAACCTGCAGTAAATTACTTTGTAGGACAATTAATTTCATTAAATTAACCCTCATAACTAAAAATGTAGGTATAGACAAATGTATACTTGAAGCAGTTTCAAAAAGAAGAGAGGGACATGCTACTACTCAAGATCTCACAGCCTGTAACTGTTACATGTACATGACCTTGTAAGCAGGGCTGGGCAACAATTTGGTCTGGAGGGCCACTTAATGAGTTTTGGTGAGCTGCTGAGGCCTGCACACAAAATTAATGGTGTTTACCAACAGCTATACATAACATTTTATAATATAAAGGATCCTTCATGTCATTTCCACACTTAATCAAAATAACAACACTTATAAACATGCTAATGAATATGATACAGGTCTACCCAAAACTTGTCCGCAGGCTGTATACAAATCAATTGGTGGGCCAGATATGACCCATGGGCCATATTTCGCCCACCTCTGCCCTGTAGTGATACAAGTGCAACTAAATCACCCCAACTTTTAACCCTGCTTCATAATAGGGATCAGCTGCTGTGATTTAGCTGCACTTGCATTGCTACAAGGCCATGAATATGTAATAAAAGAGTCAAGTTTCAAAGTAGCAGCTTGCTCCCCCCACAACTTGTGAAGCTGCTACAAGTGCATGTTTATCTATACCTTATTCTACTTTGCTAACAAATGAAT
The DNA here is from genome assembly GCF_000455745.1 of Alligator sinensis. Classification (NCBI taxonomy): domain Eukaryota; kingdom Metazoa; phylum Chordata; order Crocodylia; family Alligatoridae; genus Alligator; species Alligator sinensis. The sequence continues at coordinate 948,708 of NW_005841931.1, read as the reverse complement.
CTGAATGTAAATTTTAAAATTTGTTGAAAAAAAAGTTATTGGTTTTGTTTACAAAATGATTAGATATGTATATCAGTGACAATCTTACACTTGTACAATGATTAGAGTGCAATAATAGCTTAAATGAATCATATCTGGGCAACATATTAGACAGCATATAAAAATAGGCAAAGGATTAGACTAGCATCCAAAAAAAATAATCAGGAAATAATCTTGTCAGTCTATAATCTCATTCCAAATCTTCCTCCACTGTAACCCATCACAATGCATAATAAATATCTCGATAAGAGTAATCAAGAAGTCTTGCATTTGAAAAGTCTTAATCATTAAAAAAAGAAATGTTTGTTACGACTTGGACACATTAAACACTAGAGTAGGTGTCCTGCCACAACAAACAGGCCAAAGAAAAAACAACAGAGGAACATAAAAAGTTTTAATTCTTGGCTAAACAATAATCTTAATGCAAGTGCAACAAAGGGAAGGGTAACACAGATGTTAAACACTGCTGGAGGCAGGAGCAAATGAGGACAGAGTGATTTTTGGCATTGCTATCCAAAGACTGCATCATTTATTGAATTAAAAAAAAAAAAAAAAAAAAGGTGTCACCCAGGAACAAGTCTTGGCAGCGTTTTAAAGAACAAATAACTGGAAGGCCGAGGGAAGATGATAGCCATGCAGAGTCATTCTTAGCTAGCTTTTATTTTGGTTCTTATAACTTTGGAGTCTCCCAAGGGCTGCTGCAACCTGTGGCTCTACTCCCTGCCCCACAAACAACAGGGTGGGGAGGGAGAAAGGGAGGGGAACAGAGCTAACCATCAGTGAGCATGGTGTTGTACACCCTGTTTACCCAGAGCACTCCCCCACCAGAACTGGGAGGTGAGGGACCTGTGCCCTCCTGATTCTGGAGAAGAGAGGGGCACTGTGGGAGAGCTGAGGTAGAGTACATAGGAGAGAGCTCACTGACAGTCTTCCCCACTGTGCTTCTAAAAATAGTATTTGCTTTCTTCAGGGTTATTTTGAGAGTGCTTCCACCTTTTTCAGAACACCTTGAAGAACATCAAGAGCGCTGCACTTCAAGAGGGATGTAGATAACCTGGAAAGGGTTCAGAGGAGGGCCACCCGCCTGGTTAAAGGACTACATGAAAAACCCTACGAAACCGACTGAGGGACCTGAATCTCTTCAGCTTTCGTAACAGAAGGCTGAGAGGTGATCTTGTGGCCGCCTACAAGCTCATGGGGGGGAAATGGAGACAGCAGGAAATAGGGGATACAATGTTTACCAGGGCGCCCATCGGGGTAACTAGAAGCAATGGTCACAAATTGAAGGAGAGCAAATTCAGATTGGACACACCAGGAAAAAATTCTTTACAGTGAAGGTTGCCAAAATAGGGAATATGCTTCCAAAGGAGGTGGTGCTGTCCCCTTCCTTGGAGTTATTTAAGAGGAGATTGGACAAACACCTGGCTGGGGTCATCTGACCCCCTGGCTGGGGTCATCTGACCCCAGTGCTCTTTCCTGCCCAGGGCAGGGGGCCAGACTCGATGGTCTAATAGGTCCCTTCCGACCCTAAAAATCTATGAACATGTGTCCTCTTGCCCTTTGAAGCATTTCAAACATGAAATGCTTCAAACATTTTCTGTCCACACCCTATGAAAACTACTAGCCCCTGCCTTAAGTTTTGGCATTCTAGTTAATCCAATTTTGAATGTCAAATCTCCTCCCCACTATCTCCACCTAGGAAGCTAATTTAACCCCAAGGTCACACACACTAGCAAAACATGCGGTCATGCGAAACAAAGAAGATAGAATCCAATTAGGATCTGCAGGAAAATTTCTGTGTGTGTCCATAAAACAATTTGCACTATGGCATGAGTACTCTAAACTGAAAGGATATGAATAGTTATACACGGGGTAGCAAAGCAAAATTACACAGACACAAAAAACAGGGTAATGAGACAACTATATATCTTTCCCACATGTCAAAGGAGTTGGGACAACAGGCAGGCTAGCCCCAAACTGGCTCTGGTTACCCGCACAGGAATGATTGCCTGCTTACAGGCAGTGGCCTTTTCAGTACCCAGGGGACAGATGCCTTTCTCCTTGGCTCATATGCCCGAATCCTTGTTCCTGCTTGTTGGTTCCTGCCTGCTGACCCCTACTTCCCAACTTGGTGGCTCCTGACACCCTGGCTTGTGGTTCCAGTCTGGACACCTGCTTCTGGCTTTTGGCTCCTGGCTCTGTCTGCTCCTGATCCTCTGGCTTGTGACTATGTTGGGACCCTTGCTTCCAAACTTTGACTGCTCCTGACTCTTTAGTGTCAAGACCCGGGCTGATCACCCATGTCCTAGTCAACTCCTAACACCAGAAATATGGGTGGTGGGGAGTTACTGCAGATACTGCAGTAGGAAAGGACATATATCTACTTTTGATTTACATGCTGTGAGTCCACAGAAGCATCTGACAGACACCTACATCTACAAATTGCAGCCCTTCTACCAGTGATAGCCCCTCCAGTGACTGTTAAGGGTACTGGAGAGAGGAATGTCAAGCAGATTTTCAGGTCTTGTACCAGTAGCCAGCACTTTTTTTAATATTTGAAATTCAGCTTTAGCATAAATACTCAGATATACATCAGTGCAGGGAAAAAAGGTGGTTTTTTTTTCCTTTCTTGAATCTGCAGGTACAATGTTAGGTAAGATGACTTGCACCTTTGATTTCATTAACAACTTAAATGGCCAAGGCAGGTTTGTCATCAGCTGACAAATGGCACTTTCAGATTAACATATTAAAACTATACTTAGCGTGGATTCTTAAAATAACATCACATAGAATATATTTAATACAAGAATCATCTCATTGATGCCTCTCCTCCAAACTAACTGCACATACCATTTTCTTTCCCATTACATCTCTGTGATGACTAACGCAGTTGCTCTCATTGAAAGAATATTTTAACTTTTTAATTCAAATTTTGTAACTGGAATTAAGGAGAAATCTTTATTATGTGACCAGCTAGCTTTCTATGTAGTAGTGAGAACTGCTGAACTAGAAGACTTATGAAGCACTGATTCACAAGGGAGACCACCTCTGAATGGAGCGTTTGCACCTAGGCTTTTATTGGAAGCCTTCCATCCAAGTGATGGAACCAAGTTGGTTCCACACTGAAATGTCATGTTGAGGTAACATACCAACAGTTTTTTTAGTGCATGAAATATGTACCTCTCTGATTTATCTAGTTTCTTTAAATCTTCACTAATTCTATTGTGGTAGAGAGGTGACTAGGGAAAATTCAGAGATATTTCTACATTTTTTTGTAACAGCTGTACATTGAAAGTGATTTAACTCGCTTATGGTTAATACAGTAAAACCACTGTTAGACAGTAATGGTGAAATCTAGCAACGTAAGGACAACACCCTCAAATACTGGGAAGTTTGTGTTCTTGTACTAGTTGTTCTAGTATTGCATATCAAAACCATTAACAGATGTCTTAAGAGAAATTTACAGCCAGAAAAATTGTTTCTCTTCTCACATTTTTGTTGAAGAACCAAATTACACAGTAAATTAAATATGATCTTGGTAAATCCAAGGGAATGCATTCTCCTTTGGCTTTTGAAGTGTAACTTTTATATTCAATTAAAAAAATACATCTTCCTGCTCCACATTTCTTTTGCAAGAATGGAAAAAATGAGAACTTTGGTGGCCAAACAAATCCTGCTTACTTCCCATGGCTGTTAACCAAAGACTTTATAGTTTTGTGGATAAAGTTTCTGCTTTATATTTTCAAGTTAGAGTTCAATTTTGGTGGCAAACTTTCATTACACTATTTTATTCTGTTAGTGTCAAACCAATAACTGCATTTTAACTAATTTCTTTATCTATGAAACATTCTTTTATAACATTTAATTATTTAAAACATTCAATCAACTCTTTTTTTCTGAAGAAAGACTGTACTAGTCCAAAGAAGAACCTAAAGAGGAAGTGAACCAGCTAAGGCCCTTAGTAGATCTTACATTTTTTTCATTCTTATAAAAATTAGAAGACTTTTGTATGCTTGATGGAAATGAGGTTATACAGAAACCTTCTGCTAGCCAAAATAAGACTTCTAAATTTTCTATGGGTAGTAACCAATTCAACCAATTTTCATTACGTGTCCATCTAACCTTATCTTAGAAAGTTCCAGGGATAGAAATTCCACACTTCTCTACGCAGACTGTTTCAATTCTTGACCACATTCATAATTAGAAAGTACTTCCCAATTTTCAACCTAAATTTCCTCTGATGCAGTTTTGAGGACATTTCTCCTAATCCTGTCCCTTGCAGTCATAGAGAAAATGCTATCTCCATCCTCTTTATAATCACTCTTCAGGTATTGCCTTTTTAAAGCCATTCAACATATGCAACTTAAAAACAGAAACGTTACTTTAAAAAGTTAGACTGTCATTTGACTGCTTAATCTATTCACTAACTGTTATGTCATTAACTTAAACCATAAAATCATAGAAGTCATAGTTGATCTGTCAGTCTTCCCTTCTCAGAAGTCTTCACAGTCCCCAAATGTTTGGTCTTCTGCTTCCCTTTGCATCATGGGATCATCTTTCTCTCATTCCTTGTAATGTCCTCTCTTCATTGCTAAACTGAACCATTAGAGCTGCATAATCCAATATGTGGCTTTGGTCCTTGAGAATCTAATCCATGGTAAGAATGTGTATATGGGTTTTATTTGAGAGTGCTTCCTTAGCTTGGACCTGCAATATCTTTTTCTTTCAAACTGATCTTTGAGTCATCCCAAGGAGGAGGTAGAGTAATGATTCTCAAGCAGGGTGCTGTGAGATCCTTTTAAGGGTTACACAGACTGCCACACAGTATTAAGCGTGCAAACATGTACACATAATTCACAAGATAAACCCAGAGATGGGGATGGAGGAAAGTAGCTTTGACTATGTTTGCTCTGCTCTGGGGACTACTGCTCTCCTCAGCCTAAGTAACAGTCTAGGAATAGACAGATTTCCCTTTTATGTAACCGAGAACATCTGACTTGATTGGATAAAGTAAAAGAGAAAGATACATGACAGAGGTTGTGCCTTAACAATGAAACAATTAATTGTCAAACTACTTAATATCTCTTTCCTTAAGGCAGCTGACTGACATTTTCAGTAATTACATATTATTTAAAAAAAACAAAACCCTTTTATTTTTAAATATTTCAAAGTTTTGTTTAAATATTCTCAGTTGCTCTGGTTTTCAGATATTCTAGCCAAAATGAAGAAATAGTAAACTTGACATTTCATAGTCACATTTATCCACAGGATACATACCTGCAGGTGTGATCATCTCCTACACTTGCAATCACCTGACCTTCTTTAGGTGCAAATACCAAGTCATTAATGTAATCTGAGTGGCCATCAAAAATCTGTTAATAAGAAAGAGAGACTTATCCTGAAGTCGAAAGCACTTCTGATAAATACTAGTATTTGAGCGTTCCAGAAGTTTGTTACAGGAAAAGCAGGCAAATTTACAATGAAGCTGGCATTCTACATAGTTAGGAGGAAAGGTGTATAAATGTATAGAAACTGTTTCTAAAATTAATCTATATATTACTATTGTTCCAGTCTAATTTCTTGGTTTTAATATTTACTTTAGACTACTGAATATAATTTACCCATACAAGAAACTGATTCAGCAGCACAGCATCTTTGAACAAACAGTAGGTCCTTCCCCTACATGTGAATTTCTAGTCCACTGGCTTATTAGGCCTACTATTCATTTTTATCTGCCCTTGGATAGCGATATACTTTTACCAACTTGTTTGCATTTTCAGTACCTCTCATGCTATTTGATGAAAACCAACAGAATATGATAAATATCACATTTAAATGTTTCTGAGCTGTCTGGACAGAAGCACAAGTCTTCTGAAAAACTGACAAAGTTCTCAATTCAAGTATCCTATCTTTCATGGTTTTACTTCCATAATTTCTCCAATGTTTTGATGCAATGAATTGTCACACTTCTTCACACAAATGTATTCAAAGCAGAAGAATAACATCTTCAAATCTAAATGTTCACAAAGAAGCAATTCTTACGTGCTTGTGAACAATCAGACAGATTTCACCCTCTGCTTCTTGATCTGAGCTCAGCCTTGATCTTGTATTTAGGACTATTCAGGTTGCCGAAGTAACACAAAGTTTCTCTGAACCAGTTTTTGATATTGTTCTTATATGCTTCCAATTCTGTGTTGATAGTTGGAGCAAGTTGTTTTTTCCACTGAGGCTGTCAGACTTTTCTGTCAAATCCTTCCCAAAGTGCTAAATGCAATTGTTTACTATTAAACACAAAATGTTTAGTAATTAGCCAGACTATAACCACAGACAAAACATGCAATTGGTTTTGCATGTTTTGTGCCTCTCTGGAGAGAGTCCTTTGTTACATAAAACATATGTTGTTATGTTGGATCAATCAAAATTCCACCATATGTTCACTATAAATTTCAACATCTAGTTGTCAGCCTAGTTTCCTTGAACTTTCATCTCTGTGTGACTGGAAAATTAAGGTATCAAGCATGCCTTGTTTTACTGGGCTGGCTAACACTGGCCAGTCCAGAACAAGTTTTGATATTCCACAGTGCACTTTAGGGCTGAATTGTTTATTACTTCTTTCTCAATAAAATGTAATAGAATGATATATATCCTTATATCAAAGGCTTAAAACGACTATACATTAGGAAACTGTGATTATATTAATTTTATTGGTTGGTATTTTTCAGCAACTTTGACACATTCATATTTTATCTTTCATATGTAGAATCATTGATATATTAAGCAGAAATATTGTATTTACTTTAGCATAAAATAATCCCGAATATAAAATCATCTCCTCAATAATTAGATTCTACATATGGAACATTTACAAATTAGTTATAATTTTCCAGGTCTAGAACCTAATTATTGGAGGCTTGCCTTGAATTTGTTCACCTCTCACTGTGTTTTCCCTGCTGTAACATCTGGGGGAGTCAGGTTGCCCTGTCACTGTAGTCTGAATTTCTATTTTTATGCATTAACATTGTGCGTGTGTTAGTTTTATTTTAAATAATAGTAGTGTTGAACTGATAAACCTTTATTTCTGCATTTCATAAATGGCTCAATGAATTGACAAACCTTTATTTCTGTATTTCATTAATAGCTAAACTCAATTTTGTATTTGCCTTTTTGCTTGACATGAGTGAATGAACTTTGCATGGCCCTGCATATGAAAAGGAGTTATGTGAAAGGGTGAATGGTAAGAGAATGGGAATATTTAACTGTTTGTGTAAGCAACAAGGCGCCAGCATGTAAATTACCAGTCAGTGAACTAATTAATGGATGGATGAAGAATCTGCTTGAGACCTGGCGCACACACAAGATGATGAGGGAAAGGAATGCTGCATGTCCTTGCAGCCCACCTGGCAGAATACTTCAAGGCTGAGATACCAACTTTTACGACCAACACGACCGAGTTGAGATAATCAGAAGATGGATGAGAAACTTCGAAAACAGAGACTGAGCATGAAAAACCCCCAAAATGCTGAACAAAGACTGGCAACTCCTATAAAGAAGGATCTGAGTAATGCCAGGTTGGGTGAACCATCTTGATTGCTGCTGCTTTCTTCGGAGCACAGGCGCATCTGTTCACCCTGCTCCAGCTTCAATCTTCATCCCCACCTCAATAGGCCTGGGCTGGCCACCCAGTGCTAATACTGAGCAACTGCTGCTGGTAACTATAACTGCTAGATGGAGTGGTTGTTTTGTGTATGTGCGTTTATGTATGACGATGTGCATAGTGATATGTGTATGTTTGTATGAGTGGTGTGCTTAAGATCATGTATCCACCTCTCATAAATCAATAAACGCGGCATTTTGCTTTATCCCCCCTTTTCAGCTTCAAGATTTGATTTTAAAAAATTGTGATTTTTTTCCCCCGCCCCAACACCTCAGGATAATAGTAGACCGTAGTATGAACATGAGTCATCAACGCAATGCTGTAGCCAGCAGGGCAAACAATACTCTGGCAAGCATCAACTGATCCATCTCAAGCAAAACCAAGGAAGTGATTCTTCTGCTTTACTCAACATTGGTGAAACTGCAGCTGGAGTACTGCGCCAAGTTCTGGGTGCTGCACTTCAACAGGGGTGTGCAAAAGCTCAAGAGAGTCCAGGGAAGGGCTACCCATATGATCAGAGACTTGCAAGGCAAGCCATATGAGGAAAGGCTGAGGGACTCGGGTCTCTTCAGCCTAAAAAAGAGAAGGCTGAGAGGGGACTTGGTAGCAGCTTACTGCTATATTAGGGGAATACATCAAGGGCTCAGCCAACAACCATTCACCAGGGCACCCTTGGGGAAAATCAAGAGTAATGGCCACAAAACTCCTGGAAGACTGTTTCAGGCTTAACACTAGGAAACTTCTTCACAGTTAAAGTGTCCAGACTGTGGAATAAACTCCCTCCAGAGGTGGTGCAATCACCTACCCTGGAAATCTTCAAGAGGAGACTAGACAGTCACCTTGCTGGGGTCACCTGACCCCAGTTCTGTTCTGCCTAGGGCAGAGGGGCTGAACCCAATGATCGTGTGAGGTCCCTTTTGGCACCTTACAATCTATGAATTAGCCCCCACGTATGACAGAAACTAGTTGGTCTTGTCATGAGTCCTGGGATCCTCCAAAAATGTATATACAGATTCAGGCACAGGGCAATGTGGTTCAGTTCCACCTCATGGAGGATAGGGTCACTCTAATCATATGTGGCAGGCTGTGGGAGAGGGGTGAACTGTTTGGGGCCCCGTTTAGTGATGCTTGCCAGACATTTAAGACTGGTGAAGAAAGAGGCATTATTGGAAATGGAAAAGACAGGTGCAGCTCAGCTTACCTGATGGAAGCCTACCACAAAGATTAGTGCAGCCTGTCTGAATAATATATACGATAGTGCCTATTGCACTCAGCCCCCCTCAGCGCTGACTCTCTTTCAAGTCATAGTGAGCTACTACATTGAATATATTTTGATTTCCTCTTCAGTCCCACATCTGAGCTGCCCATCACTAAACGGGGACACAAACAGTTCACCCCCCTACCACATACAATTATTGTGTCCCTGCCCTCCATGAAGAGGAGCTGGACCAGGTTATTCTGCCCTTGAATCTGCATATACATTTTTGGAGGATTCCAGGACTTGTAACAAGAACACCTGGTTCCACTCATGAGTGGTGGGGAGGCACTAATTAGCACATGGATCCTTTGTTGGGCAGGGTGGTGTCTGGAATACACACAAATACTGAGCAATGCTGAGCTATGGATCACCATGGTTTGAAAATGCTGCTGACTCTGCTGGGGCCCAGCTGAAGGACCTACATGGTAGATCATGAGCCTTTCGGCTTTAGACTAATATCCTGTACAAGTACCTGGCAGGGGCAATACTATGTCATGATCAACACCATGGTGGAAGTAGTATTGGTTTATGCGATTTTGCTGTACCTGGAAGGAAGAAGCCCTTCTCCCTAACCTTGAATGGCTTTGTGGACTTGAGGGTGAAGACTTGTCCATTGCACTGTGGGCAGGCAACCCTACGAGAGTCTGCTCCCAATGGGAGGATCTCAGCTACACACTTTATTTTATGGAATGTGGGATTTCTCTCTAGCTTGGCTCCTTTCGTCTTTTGGCTAAGGGCAAGTAAGACTTGGGGCCATCTGAATCCCAAAACTTCTGGGCTTGCACATAAGATGCCTGCCATCACTCTGGGAGTATCTAAAGGCCTAGGCTGAAGAGTCTGGGAGGTAAGATACTTGCCAGCGGTAATACCACATGGACCTGAATAACTGAGCTCTGCTCAGTGGGTGGAATTTGGAACTGATTTGATTAATTTGGCTGGAGAAATGAAATTAAAAACAAAAACAAAACAATAAAACCCCAGCAGTAGGCTCCCATCAGTATGTTTGCCCATTATGGGCCATGTGTTCTATAGTCATGCTCAGTGTTAGCTGTATTTGATCAACTCCATAGTTTATTTCCATTACTGAGCACACACTGCTTTTGGCAGCAGTTTAAATACATTTTCTATGATTAACAAGGTTAACAACATCTAATTCAATCCTAATTAATTAATTTTTTCTTACCTTATATTCATTCTTCTCCTGGAGGTCTGAAGTGAACAGCCTTAACTTCCCATCAGCAGCTGCAGTACAAAACCTACAAGGATTAGATAAACAGAAAAACCCTTTAATTATTTTGCATCACTGAGTTAGGATGGAAATCTGGTAAGTGGCCAACAAGCTTACATTGCACTTCATGTTTTTAGAAGAACAAATTCATATTATTATGCCTACATGTGCATGTGTGCCCGCACACCCACCCACCCACCACTTATCACTACCTTTTGGCAATAACAGCCTTTAGAGTGATAAAACAAATTAATTGTTTTTTTGAATACAGGTCAATCAGAAGAGAGTTTAATTGCAACCCCCTCCTAAATATTTTGGACACACAAGTACATTTCAAAGAATCTTAAGAAAGTAGGGCTGGAAGGGACCCTCGGTAGGGGCAGGGGGGGCATGTAGTCCAGTCCCCTGCTCAAGGCAAGATCATACCTGACTAAACCATCCAGGCCAAGTGTCTGTCTAACCTATTCTTGAAAAGTTCCTTGGATAGAGATTCCACAACTTGTGGACAGCCTGTTTTAATGTTTAAAAACCCTCATAGTGAGAAAATTCTTCCTAACCTACAACCCAAATTTCCTTTCATGCAGCTTGAGGTCACTGTGCCTAGTCCTACCTACCATGGCCACAGAGAAGAGCTTCATCACAGTAATGCCAACGGTCACAAAAACATTGCAAGACTTGTGATTTCTAAGTCAAAATAACTGACTCATGATCTCCCCATCGAACCCTAAAGTCTCCAGATTTTCCCAGCTGGTAAATCTGTGGCGAGGAAGGGGCAGGGGAGAGGGAAGGGGCAGAGGCAGATCAAGGACCCCATGGTAAGGGTGGGATTGGGGCAGGAGCAGAGGCTGGGATGAATGGGGTTCTGCGGCCAGGGCAGGTTGTCCAGAGGCGTGGGGGTGGGAGTGGAGCAGAAGGTGCAGCTCCCTGCAGCTGCACACACCTCTGGGGGAGGCGTCTGCACCCCCAGGGCAGAGGCAGGCTGCCCGCCACAGGCTCGGAGCTCTGCGCCCTGCTGTCCTTGTCTGGGGAGTTCAGCCGTGTGATGCTGTCACTGCCTGCCGGGAGGGCAGGGGATGCAAGGAGTGCTAGCCGCATAGCGCGTCCCCTGCCCGCCTGATGGCAGGAAGCACACTGGCATCGCACAGCTGAGCTCTCGGGGCAAAGGCAGCAGGAAGCACGTGCTCCCCATTCCTCCCCTGGGAAGTGTGTGCAGCTGCAGGGAGCCATCCCCCTCTCCTCCCCATTGCTCTGGATGACCTGCCCCACCCCTGGGGCCCCAATCACCCCAGCCCCTCCTCCTGTCCCACTCCCTCCCATGCCATGGAGGCCTTGATCTTTCCCCCCTACCCCTCCTCTTACCAGCTCGGTGCCGTCTCTCTCTGTGTGTCTGCCGCTTCCTGCCAAGCCATAGCCCCCCCAGCCCTACTGCTGCCCCGTACTCCTCAGTACCCTGCACTGGTGACACGTAGGGGGTGCATGTATATCCCGAGATTGGCGGTGCCACCCCTGAAAGAAGCGCTGCCACTGCTGGTGGTGCCTGTGGGCGGTCACCGCTCACCACCACCCTCCAGCCTCTGATGGCATCTGTGGGTAGTCACCGACCGCTGGTCAGCGCTCGACACCTCCCTCCTCAATACTGTTGTGGCTACCTGCAGGAGCTCCCCCCTTGCCACCACCACGCCTCTGCCTGCTGGTGGTTACCGTGCCCTCCTCCCCCCCAGCCTCATTCATGGTACCCCTCATCCTGCCAGGGTGTGCGGGGACCCTCCCTCTCTGGGCTGCAAACCCCATACACCCCTATAGACCCCATACTTCAAAAACAGCATCTCATGATTTACATGACAAATCTCTTGATTTTTAAAGAGTTTGCCCTGTGATTTTTGACATGGTGGGGTTGGCAATACTGCTATCACCCTTCTTGTACATGCAGACTGTTATCAAACCCCCCTCCCTCAGTCATCTTTTCTCCATAAAAAGTTGTAGTTCTTTCAGCCTTTCTTCAAGTCATGTTGTTCTTGTACTCAAGTGCTTTTAAAAATACCTTATCTGGGGAGGTAAAGAATTGAGTCTGGTTTCTGGACTCCATGCTATGGCATCAACTCTGATCCCATGATGAAATGTTCTTAGCATCTTATATTGTATTCCTTCCACTTCTGCAGCCTCCTCCTAAATAAAGTAGCACAATAAGTTTATCAAGAAAATGGTCCTGAAGACTATTAGTAAGACAAAAACCTTTTAATTCTAGATCAGTCTCCACTAGTAGTGACCAAAAATAATTACTCGGTTGCCTTTTAGACTGTCAACTCATTATGAAAGAGTCCATGCCCTCTTTGTAGGTCTGTACAGCGACAAATCACAGAACACAAATAATAATATTGAGTGACCTATGACATGTAAAGTGAGGTGCTGATATTCAGTTTCTACTGAACAAGCGTATACATCACAAATCTAAGATTACAATTTACATCTTTGTTAGTCTTGGAAACAAGGTTAAAAATGTGTGTATGCAGGGAGACTAAGCCTGTCATCGTTTCAGATCATGACTTCATAGGTTTAGTTAAGATGCAATGCATTGGAGCTTTTGTGGGGGGTGGGGAAGAAGTTTCACATGCATACAAGTATTAGCCATCTTTTGACAAGAACCAAGAAAAGAAAAAGAAAAAAGCAGCACACAGTCAACAAGATACAGATAGCTTCTTTCAAGTTAAGTCTGTAGTAATGAATGTTTCCAGCATGCATGGACTATCTACTCCAAACAAAAAAAAAGAAAAAAAGGTAGAGGCTACACTGGTAGTAGAGGCATCAAAGATGACCACAAGAACTTATAAAAAGCTTATTACCAAGTTGTTTCATCTACTGGAAGGAATAGAAAAAAAAAGTTCTATGAACATGTCCCTGCTATATTGCTATTGTAAATGCTGTTGGATCACTGGATGCATAAATAACGTTCTTTTATACACAGATAGATTCAGGTAAGAATTTCAGAAACTAGATCCAGTTTCTAGAACACTCCCCTCTAGGTTTCCAAACATGTTCACTGAAAAGAAATGCTTTGTATTGTTGAAGTTAAGCACCGTTTTAAAAATAATTTACATTGACTCTTGATGCTTATATGCTCACAAGACAGCATTTTGTTTTTACCTAACAATTGGCCAACACAAATTATGCAAAGACTACCACCTATATGTATACTGAATAGGTGCATAATTTAACTGTATAACATAATGCCAGTTCTAATTTTTTTGCCTACTGATTACGTAACAAATAAAGATTATGCATAGGATCTCTTCTGCACTGCTGTCTCCGTTTTACCATAACTACATTCTGTTTACCTATATAATTTGTAAAGTGAAGCAAAAGCCTCAACTTGAAGGTTTTGTAAGCAGCCCTGAACTGACTAGGTCCTGTCAATTTCAAGGTTGGGGGAGGCATAAAGGAGGTACAGAAAGTTAAACGCCAGGCAATAGCAGCAGGTCCGGCTTCAGCCTCCAGCTGCAGTCAGGTTTAAGACTGGAGTTGCAGCACTGTGCCTGCTGCTCCACATTCTCTCTTCCCTGTGCTCCACCTGCTGTGTCCCCCTTTCCTAGTGCTCTCCCTTCATTGCATGCCCCTTCCCTGTGCCCCTTGTGCTCTGTACTCCACTTGCCCTGCACCCTAAGTGTCCCTTTCCCCACACTCCCCTTGCTCCATGTGTTCCTGCCCTGTGCTACCTGCTGTATCTGCATGCCCTTTCCCCTGCGCTTCCCCTTGCATGGAGTGGCCCCTTCCACACCTCATCCCCCATGTCCCTTTCCCCACACTCCCCTTGCTCTATGCATCCCTTCACCCATACTCCCCGCTGCAACCCCTTCCTCTGTGTCCCTTCCCTGTATTCCTACAAACCCTTGCCCTGTGCTCTCCTCATACCATACATCCATTCACCCATGCTGCCCGGCCACCCGTTCTCATGAGCTCCCCCACACTGTGCTTCCCCCCCACCGTGTTCCCCTCTGCACTGTGCTCCCTGCATACCGTTTCTCCATGCTCTGTGTGCACCTTTCTCCATGCATCCCCCCCTCCCATGTCCCCTCACACCGTATGCCCCTTCCCTGAACACCTCCTACCTGCCACACAAGCTACCATGGCTGCATCTTGAACAGGAGCAGCTGTTTGCCTGGCCCAAACTCTGTTCCAAGCAAGAGGTTTCCACCCCCCCCCCCGAATGGGGAAAAAGCCTCATCTTATATTTGAGGAAATATGGCAAGTAATTATTAATTTCTGGTATCACAGCCATTGGCTGGAAGTCAGTCCATAAGTAATAGATTCATACAGATTGGGATTTAGTGCTCTGGGAAGAAGAGTTGAATCAGATATGATAAATTATGGCACTTTGTAAACACACACAGCACATCTCCAGTTCACCAGGCACAGTCCAAACTAACAGCTGCACAACTCCCCAGGTAGCAATTACCTACATTCCAAAAGACATAGAAACTGAACTTTCTTTCCAAGAGAAAAGATCTATTATTTTTGTGTCTTATTCAGTGATCAAAAAGAAGCTATATTAGCAGAATCAAACCACACAGTAATATACATAATTTTCATTGAAGTGAATTTCTATGAACATACATGCCTGAAGAACAATTATGCTGGAATCTAAAAACAAAATGGGCCCAACTCAAAGTGCTTTTATAAAGGAAAAAAAAATGCTGTGGCTCCAATGCACTCCTTAACCATTCCTTTTAAAGATGAATTAACCCCCCAAACTGCAAATATTCAGTTAAAAAAAATAGAAAAAACCCACTCACTTGAAACCTGCAAGTCCCAACAACGACATAATTGTTGCCACCATATGCAATTAGGGAACATGCCTCTCCACTATCAAACGGACTGAACTCCACCACGTGCACGTAATCCTCACAGTCCACAGCATAGGCAGCGCTCCTAACAGAGTCTTGCTTCATTTCAGTGGTAAGATGGAGGTGGCATAGAAGCAACAACTGTTACAGGAGGAGGAGATTTAAACAAACAAACCGCACGTGCGCATGCACACACACACTCCCACCCCCAGACAAAGCTTCTTGGGGTAAGGGTAATATCTTTTATTAAACAAATTAGACAGTTACAAAAAAAAGTCTTTATTTGCAAGCTTCTGGGCCCAAACGTTCTTCATTGGGCAAAGATGAATTGAAAGACCGTAAAATTTCTCTGAGGTAGAAATAAAACCTTGTATTACATGGGGGAGGTAAAGGGCTGTATGGTTCTCCTGGGTAGGAAATTTTATTTGTAAAAGAGCTGTTCTTTAACATGGCTACAACAAATATTCCCAGACAAAAAAACCCGCCCAAACAAACCACATGCTTGAGAAGAAAACACCTGGGACATGATCCTACCAACAGCATTGGGGCATGAGAAGTCAGACACAGACATTTTCTGACTGTGGGGCCCTGCCTGCTCCATAGGGGCTTTGGCATCACAGAGTTAACACACAGCAGCAAAGCTGGAAGGGGCTTCAGGACATCCCCATATGCAGCAGGGGACCAGCCCGAAAGCACCAGGAAGGGGCCCAGATGAGCCCCAGGCAGAGGAAGCAGCTCCTGCCCCTCGTCCCAAGGTGTTTCAGGAAGGCTGGGGGAGCGCAGCCTTGCCTCAGCCTCCCCTCCACGGGATAACAGGGCAGGGCAGGGCCCCCCCGCACACAGGGGAAGGGTGGCACTACTCTCCCCACCCCGCAGCTGTTAACCACCCCCCAACACCCACACCTCCCCCCACCCCGACCTCACCTTACCTATAGATCTCCCGCGAACCTGTTCGTAAAGTAGCGCTTCCGGCCCCAGCACCTCGCACTTCCGGGCCAAAGGCTGCGGTGCTCTGATTGGTCGGCTGCTCAACCCGCCGGGGGCTCCCGTGCGTTGGCGCTTGGGGCCCGCTCATTGGCTGGACTGGAAGGCGGGGGGGCGGGGCAAGGACAAGGACACTCCGCCTCCGCCTCCGCCTCCGCCTCCGCCTCCTTCCCTCGCTACCCCTCCGCGCAGGTACTGGTGTCCGAGATCCTCCCTGCAGCCGGTCGCTCGGACCCGCCCGGACCTGGGGAAGGGGGATCCCGAGGACGCTGAAAGCCGTGAGCGCGAGTCTTGCCTGAGCAAAGCGGAGCGGAGGCGCCGGGAGCCCGGGGCTGCCTGGGCACTTGGGAGGCATGAGTGGCGCTGGGCAGCCGCCCGGCTGCAGGGCCCTGGGGCAGTTCCAGTAGCCACGCAGGTGCGGTAGCTCCGGGGCTTGACGGGCTCGGTCCGCCTGGGCGCCTGGATCTGCCTGTGCGCTCGGACCGTGCACCTGCATCCCTGCGTGGATCCCCCCGTGCACCCAGATCTGATCCCCAGCCTCGTGCCTGGACCTGTGCGTGCCCCTGGCTGGCAACAGAGTGACCGTGGGTCACCACGGTGTCGCACGCGGGGCCATGTTATCTGCCCTGCAGTGTTCCATTGTTTCATGGTTGTTACGGGCTGGAG
>NW_005841931.1:926942-932010 GCF_000455745.1 Alligator sinensis | reverse complement strand
CGCCCCCTCTGCGCTTGGGCAGGGAAGGCTGCTGGGGTCAGATGCACAACGCATGGATGCATGCAGAGGTGGTGCAGTCAGGTGTACAGTCCAGTACACCTGGGGTGTGTTGAATGCTAGTAGTGGTCCATCTCCAGCCCATGCAGTCCTGTCATCCAGCCTCCCCGCGGGACCCGACAGGCTCCTCAGGGGACCAGAGGCTTGTCAGCCCGGAAGTGACAGTGCTTCCCTGCCACCAGATCTCCAGAGCTATGGGGAGCGGTACAGGCCAAATGACACATTGCATGGGGTGGAGATTGAGCTGGTCACCCCCTTCTCCAAGAAGGGATTTAGGGAAGGGCAAGGAGTAGGATTTGTCCTCGGCTGGTGAATAAGGGTACTCCAGTGAACAGGGAAGTCATCAGTGAGTCCACAAATAACTTCAGAGGTTGAGTTGAGATCGACGTGTTCAACAACAGATGTGAATAGTTCAGGGAGGAAGGAACAGGAAGATCCTGGTGATGTAGGGTCACAGGTCTGTCTTGTCTCTCTCTCATCTATACACCTCTTAGTGAAGTGAATTTGCTCAAAATGATTGATGCCTTGTCATGCATCACGCTGCTACAGGGGCTGACTCAGTGCTGGAGTTTCCCAGGTATTGATGCTACTATGACATTTCTTCAGATTGGCCTTTGAGATATCCTTGCATCTCTTCCTTGCCCACCCCTAGAGGGGTGACCATCGGTGATTTGGGAGCATAGGATATGTTTTGTGAGCTGGTTATTGGCCATCCTATGACGTGTATTTTCCAACGGAGCTAGTGCTGTGTAAACACAGTTTTAATGCTGGTGGTGTTTGCTTGAGCCAGAAGACAGGCGTTCATTCATTTGTCCTTCCAGCTGGTATGGAGGATTTTTCACAGGCATCGCCGATGGCAGTGCTTCAAAGCTTCCAGGTGTTTCTGCTATGTTGTCCAAGTTCCCCACCCATACAACAGGGTATGGATGACCGCAGCCTGTAGGCGAGAAGTTCGTCATGGTCATTGAAGACACAATTTTGGAGACATCCAAAGGCAGCGCTGGCAGGTTTTATCCGGTGTTGAATATCATTGTCTATGTTTACTTTTTGGGAAAGGGGGCTACCTAGATAGGGAAAATGCTCAACTATCTTTGCCTTCTGATTGTAATATGTGGTGGAGCAGCTGATTGGTTTGGGGTGGGTTGGTAAAGTATTGCATTTTTTGTGAAGTTGGCAGTGAGGCCAAGCATTTCGTATGCTTCACAGAGGCAATCCAAAATGACCTGGAGCTTTTCAATTGAGTGGGCATGCATGACACAGGCTGGCATGTTGGAAATTCGTAATGAAGGTGTTGGTTATCTTGGATTTGAAATGTAACCAGCTGATATTAGAGATTCCCATCCATGTAATACTGGACTGCAGCAGGCTCCAGGTGGAAGTCCATCAGCAATTAAATATGATATAGCTATGATGTACATGGAAAAGTACTGGTGCAGTTGCACATCCTTGCTTGACTCTAGTCCTAATAGTGAAGGAGTCCATTTTTGCACCATTGCTCAGGAGGTTTGTGGCTCTGTTATGAAGAAATCTGATAATGGTAACCAATTTTGGCAGTCATTCAGATCTCATTAGTATCTTACAAAGAACCTCTCTGTTGATTGAATCAAAGGCCTTAGTCAGGTCTAGCAACAGAGATCATATCCTCTGTCCATCGGAGTGATCTGAAACCACACCAGGGCTTGGGTAAAATCTCTTCAGTGAGGAAAGTGAGTCTGCTGACAAGAATGTAGGCAAGGATCTTCCCAGCTGTGAGCGGGAGTGCAATATCACAGTGTTTACTGCAATATATCTCCTTTCTTGAACATGGTAATGATTCTTTCAAGTCACTGGGTATCTGTTCAGGTTTCCAGATTTTCACAATAAGACATGTTGATGAGAGGATATGTTTCCACCTTGCTTATAAATTTCAGCTGGTATTCCATCAGGATCAGATGCTTTGTTTATCTGCTTATTTGCTTTTACTTCTTGATAAGTTGGTGGATCTGCAAAGTAATTGTTAATGGGGTTGTGGAATGGCTTCAGCGGTATTGTCTTTCACATAAGAGTCTCAGTTCAGGAGCTCTTGAAAGTGCTCATCCCACCTTGCTTTTATATTGGAGCTGTCTTTAGATAGTGTTGCATCCTTGGACCTCAAAAGAATGGCTCCTTATGCACTTGACCCATAGATAGCTTTGGTTGCGCTGAAGAAACTGTCATGGCTATCATAAAACTTTTGCATCTCTTGCTTTGTCCTCCCACCACTTGCCCTTTTGCCCTCAAATTTTCGTCTGGGTCTCAGCTTTAATGTGGCAATAAGTGTTTTGTTTCAGTTTGATCACTCCCCTCTCCAAAAGAAGGGATTCAGAGGGTGACGGGGTAGGATTAAATAACTGGAAAAACAGTACTGTGAAGATCCATTGTAAAGAAGGAGGTGGTTTATATTGGGTGAGGATGGGCTGAGTGCTTTGTAGGAAACTTGAGGGGCACCAGATGAACTATGGGATCTGAAAAGTTGAGGAGATTGAGATGAACCAAAACCCAGAGGTTTGGGATTAAAAGACGCCTTCCACTCTATAGGAAATACTCTTGCAGTCTCCAGATTGGGGTATAAACACATGACTTCACATCATGCATTGCTTGATGTTGCCACGCTCCCTGTCCTATCACCTTCCCTTCCATAAGCTTATTCAATTCAGTCTTAAAGATGCATGTTCCTTCTCTCCACTGCTTTGCTTGGAAGTCCATTCCTGAATTCTACTTCTCTGATAGTTAAAAATCTACCTTACTTTCTCTGACTTCTATTGTAGGAACATGGCTGCCTTTCAGCAAAAGATCTTAAATATGGTCAAGAGTTTTAGAAGACAATGGCATCTATTTTCAGACTCAGAAAGAACAACTGTGTGTGGAGCAGACTGTATGCTTATGGCTTTACAGCTTTCAATGGCTGAGGTCAATAAACAGGTTAGTACTCTGTCAATGGAAACTGCTGGACATTTAGGAGTGCCTACATGTGGATTAAGATCATTACTTTATGTGCATATTTTTCATGTATTTTGCACAGAAGTTATAAAAAAAAATCTTGCACTTAGTTTTCTGACCTTTGTATGCTGAATCGCTCCATTTCAATATTATATTAACGTGTCTGAAGTTTGCATTATTATTTAACTTTGATTCCAGCCTGTGCTCTTTTCCTTCAGATGTTCCTCATACTCTAGATCAGGGGTTGGCAAACTACAGCAATCAGGATGGATCCAGCCTGCCAGGCAATTCCATCTGGTCTGCAAAGTCCTGATATTGGCAGTGATTTGGTGGTGGCAATTTGGTTCTGGGGGGAAGTGGTGCTTGGGTTGGAAGTGCCAGAAGTTATATACAAAAAAATGTCTCTTAGCCTTTGGACCACTGTGAAGTTGTGTTGGGATGCAGTATCCCAGTGAGTGCTATAGGAGGGAGGTTTGCTTTGCAGAGATGATGTAATTTGAACTTCCTGGATATAGATGGGGGTGGTATATATTAGGGCTGTGCAAACCTTTGGTCGCTGATTCGATTCGGTGGCCGAATCTCCCAGTACAAATCTAATCAGGAGACCCTTTAATCTCTCTGAATTGATTCTGAGAGATTTAGCGATTTGGACATAGACACAGTTTTAAATGTTTTTTCTACATACCTCGAGGTACTAGGTGGCTTGTGAATGCTGCAATGCTGGGGCGGATAGTGTGTCCCACAGGAGCACAGGGGGCTCCCCAGCGCACTCACCAGTAGACCCAGAAATGGACCAAAAGCACTTCTGGTCCACTTCTGGGTCTGCTTGGGAGCCCCCCCACCTGACACAGCAACTGTTGCCTCCTGGGTCTGCAGGGGGCACCCGGGGTCCCCCCATAGCCAATCGCCAGTTTGGGGGGGGGGGGGGGGGGCCCGTGGGTGGGGGGGGGGGGGGGGGCCGGCCCTAACGTGCTCCCCAGCAGACCCAGAAGTGGACCGGAAGTATTTCTGGTCTGCTTCTGGGTTTGTCACTGAGCATGTGGAGGGCCCCCACACCCTCTTGAGCTCCTGTGGGATGCTCTATCTGCCCCAGTGTCGCAGCATTCACAAGCCATGCCTGATACCTTGAGGTATGTAGAAAAAAGATTTAAAGTTGCTCTATGCTGAATTGCTGATTTTCTGAATCGGAACTGAATCTTCAGATTCGGATTTGGCCGAATCGAATCAGGGACAGCAATCCGAATCAACTAATCGAATCACTGTCCCTGATTTGGGCCAAATCCGAATTGAATAGGGCCCATTTCTCACACCCCTAGTGTATGCCTGTATGGATCAGTGCTTTTTTTCAGTGTCTGCATACACTGTTTTCTCTGCAGCACTCAACATGTTTTGTGCGTTGACTTGAAAATGATTAGGAAACTGAGGTAAACCTTACATTTCTTGGTTCTCCATCCATCATACTATGAGGCTTATTATAGAAGGGTACAATGCGGCCGTATTACTTTACTGACCAGTATTAGAGGTAAAATGTAGAGATATTAAAACTGGAAGTTTCTCCTTCATTGCTTTATTTTGGTTTCATTCAACCCAACCATACGTGGTGAGAATGCACAGTGCCAGCACAAGTGCTGAGGTGTGCATATACTTTTAAAATCATGGGGATTCAAAGGGATTTGCCCTCTGTGAGGTACTCAGCCAAGTTATAACACATGCCTTTCCATCTTTAAACAACTTTTACAATATCAGTAGCAGTTATTTGCTAGCTACCTAGCCCTAGGAAGAACTGTAAAAAATCTTTTTGCTCCCCAAATTTAGTGTTAACTTCATTTTAGAATGAGCAAAACAAGGCTTTGGAACTCGTGAAAGAGCACACTTGGCACAATGTACTATCAAAAAATACAACTGAAGTACTTTAAGATGTGTAAAACTTCTTTTTCTTGTTTTATGCCTGTGAAATATAATCTTTCTGATGTCTATGGGGGAATGAAAGCACTGAACTGCTTGAACTTCCTTCATATATTAGCCAGGTGGCAGGTGCTCCTAGCAAAACATT
>NW_005841931.1:923469-926932 GCF_000455745.1 Alligator sinensis | reverse complement strand
TCTTTCAGACAGTTGAATGAATAATAGGATTGTGTTGTCATGATAGGGACTTGATCATAAAAATTGATCCATGGAGTTCACTTTTATTTCAATTGAATGTGTTTTACAACATGTTAAACTGCAATCCTTGCTCTTTTGACACAAGATTTTTTATTTTAGTTACCGTATATAAATATTTTATTTTTAACTAGTGACTCCTGAAAGAATTCTTTCAAACCAAATTGAGAGAACATTTTTCTGAACTCTGTTGGTGTTTAAGTCCAGCATGAGTTGCATTGACTAGATTTTTATTGTTGTTGAAAGGAAAAAAATATAGAAAATCAGAATAGGAGCACTTCAGAAAATGTACCTCTCCCCTTCCCTAGAAATTATCTTGCTTTAAGATAGGCTCTGTGGACACATGGTCACAGTAGTGCAAAGCTGTTCTTGTGAGTCTGAGTTGCTGTGCTGGGGTGTGCACTTAGGTTTTCTCCAAGCTACTTTCAGCCTTCACTGCCTATTTGCATATATTGGGAGCTTCTCAGCTGGGGGAGGTGGGTGCTTATTTTATCTCTGGCAGACCCAGGGTGGCGAGAAGGATGTATCTCCATAGCTTGTAAAAACATTTGCACATTCCTAACTTTAAGCATTTGAATACCAGTCATTCTATTGAAGTTAATGAGGCCAGTCTTGCTAGTAGAATTATGCATATGCACAAGGTAAAATACTGGAAACTAAGAGTGTATATTCTAAAATTCTTCAATTGTACAGTCAACCTTTTGGTATAGTGTAACTGAGTTAGGGTTACGGTACTTTAGAATAGAGGGGGATCTTAAAAAGTTAATAGCTAGTTTTGAGTTTATTTTTTTAATGTCTGTACTACCCATGAAGCATAATGCTATTTTGTTTTTCCTCTTTATAATAGAACTGTGGAGACTTCACAGTATTGCTAAGTGATGTGTTGGAAATGTGGAAATACTTTCTATGTGACAAACTGGGATTATCATGTGAAGACATGGAAGCACCTGTACATTATGCTGACATTAGAAAAGCTTATGATACATTCTTAAAGAGCAGCAATCTGTTGGATCTAATAGAGATATGTCAGAAGTGTCATATGCTAATACCTGAAAGTGAAGAGATCCCTCCAGTAAGTGTCTCATTTTTAATTTCTAGAATGGTTTAAATACGGCTAGTTCCAGTAGTTCCAAAACCCTGAATTGTCTATACATGCTGCTTTTTTTTTTCTGTGAGGAAGAAAGTTCTAGCTTTGTAATTGTTATGTCTTCAAAGAGATATTTAAATGATTGTTTATTTCTTCCGTTCCTCCTGTTTCATGGGCTTTGCAGTCCTTGTGACACTGGAGCGGGTGGGCAAGAATCCTCCTAACTGAACATTTAACATTACCAAGTCTCTAGATTCAGAAACATTGTATTAGTAGAAAAATACTTAGGGCCAGGTTCTATTTGGCCTATTAGGCCCCTGCTATATGTTGAACTTAAGACATGATCAACCTGTTAATCATGTCTTAATTTGTGACCCCTCACATGTTCAATCAATAAATGGAATGATAAAATGAGGAATAAGCTACAGATTGATTTCACCAAAAATATGTAATAACTTTGTGACTTGTCTCTATAATGCAATTAATTGAACATGTGTGCAGCTGCTCCTCTGTGGCTGGGAACCTGCAGCTGACGAGGCTCACAGCAGCAGAGACACCCCATGCGGTCTTGCAGCTGGTGGCCCTGTCAGCTGACAGAGCGCACAGCTGCAGGAGTGCTGCATGAGCTCCCATAGCTGCAAGCCCCCCAACTGTGGGAGGGCATGGGGTTCCTCCATGGCTCTGTGCCTTGTCAGATGCAGGATACCAGCCATGGAAATGTATGGCATGCTGCTGCTGCTGTGAGCCCAGTCTGAAGTGGATTTATAGCTGTGGGAATGCATGGGGCTTCTCAGCTGCAGGAGTTTGCTACTTGCCAGTGCAAGAGAAGCCCAAGATTGTGATCCTAGGCTCCCCCATTACCATCTGATGCTGAATCCACAATCACGCCTCCTGCCATGCACGTGTGGCAGGATAATTTCTGTATCTTAAGGCTTATACCTCAATTTTCTGCTTGTATGATGCCTATTTGGAAGTCTGTTTTCAAAGGCAGAGCAGCCCATACAATCTGTTTCTTCTTTTTTTAAGGATTGGAAGAGGCTGTGGTTACTGTAATTGCAGTAACTATATAGTTATTTTGCTTGATATATTTTACTGAAGGTTCAGTTGCTGGAATTCATATCTGGAATACCAAACTTGGTAGAAGAAAATAGTACTGTTCTTTGTACACCCTCTACACCAGTCACCAGACACAGCCAGGACAATATGAAGGTAAACATTTATTCTCATCTTTACCGCAACTTAAAATATGCAAAATATATGCAAAATTAGCTTAATAGGGGAAACCTAGTTTGCTCTTCATCACTTACTACTAGTCAAAATTGCCCTTGAATTATGTATTCCTCTCCCCGTAACTTCTGAATTGAGGGCCAGAGAGGACTATTCTGCAAACCTAAAGAGCAGTCAAGAGTCCTCTGAATATTGGTCCTCTGTATATATTGATTGTCAGGCTAGGCCCCCCTTCAAATATGAAAAGGTCCATTTTTCCCTTGCTTATGCATGGTCTTAGGTACTCTTCAAGCAGCAGGAGTTCAGCAATAGCTGCTGCCCTTTTATTTCTGAGTGTCCTCAGAAACATTCAGCCCTGATGTTGCCTTGACAAGTTGGCTGGTAAATTGCTCAGTGATGCACTGTGAGATAATAGCTCTGTTAAGCTTCACATGCTAGATTTTATTTCTTTCCACTTCTTACACACTGGAAAAACTCACCAGCAGCTCCCAGCAAAATATTTCTCAGTCTTCCTTAGTTTTCTTTCAAACTTGAATTTAATTCTTCCTCTCACCATCTATTCTTTTGTTTTTAATGTCTTCTTCCTACACCTCTATGCCAGGACCACATCAAATAAGGAAAAACTCAGTTATTTTAAAAGTTATGAATATCTGACTTTCTTATTTACCCCCTTTTATTCTTTTGTGTTTTATTTTTCCCTTTGTTTTTGTTTAAAATTGAAAATTCTTCTGGTCAGGGATGAGCCTTTTTTTTTTTTTTTTTTTACAGGGCCCTCGTTCTCTTAGTGCTCAGTAACATAAAGTTATTTGAAATCACAATTATCATCAAGGTCTTGCATGTCATTCAGTGGGGATCCTCTTTCAGGAAGCTATGCAGGAACCATGATCATTAGGGGCTTGATTCAAAATCAGTAGAAGGCAAAAGGACAATCAGGCCTTAACTGATTAGTGAAGGCTTAGAACACTTGAAGATACTGGCAGAAATACCATTAAACTTAGCAGAAACCTGATTTCACCCTGGGTTGTGAAAGGAGGATCTGTCAGCGTGGTTCCTATGGAGGAGACCCAAGATAAAAATTAGAGCCCAACACTG